>NC_090651.1:330922983-331252673 GCF_040937935.1 Hyperolius riggenbachi
TTTTGCCGGAGTCCCACTTAAAGGGCATCTGAAGTGAGAGGTAAATGGAGGCTGCCATATTTATTTCCTTTTAAACAATACCAGTTTCCTGGCAGTGCTCCTGTTCTATTTGGCTGTAGTAGTGACTGAATCACACCAGAAACAAGCATGCAGATACTCTTGCCAGATCTGACAATAATGTCAGAAACTCCTAAATTGCTGCATGCTTGTTCAGGGTCTATGGCTAAAAGTATTAGAGGCAGGATCAGCAGGGCAGCCAGGCAACTGGTATTGCTTAAAAGGAAATACATATGGCAGCCTCCATATCGCTCTCACTTCAGTTGTCCTTTAAGTAGTTGGATCACTGCTCATGATGAGGTCATGATTCCGTGCGTGGCGCTGATGACATCATGACCAGGTCGGTCTTCCATATCCCACCACCAGCCCTCATCCCTACTTCCCTTCTCCACCTATTCTGGTCCATGTAGTTCTCCCACATTGGAAAGATGACCCCCCCCCCCCCCCTCCCCTCCCCTCCTCCTCAGCCTCAGCCTCTTTTTCTTCTAAAGTAATGTTGCGTTTGATTTAGGAGGTAATGCATTTTTTAGAAATCAAAGCCGATTCTGGAGAGCCCCTCTCGGGCCCCAGGACGCGCAGCCCAGATGAGAGACACCAATCATTTCCTTGTTAGTTTTGATTTTAGTTACAAGAGCTTTCAACTTGCTTAAATCTCCTGGAGAAATGTTATAACAAGCAGCTATGGGAATAGCCTCCACACCCCTCCAATCCAAGCACCTCAGCCTCCCTCCCCCTCCCTCCCTCCTCCTCCCCTTCCCTGCTCTTCTTTGCATTTATTTAAACAGAGTACACACAATGAACAAACACACAAAACCAACACAAAGTGACAGGAGTGCAGAAGCTTCTCCTCTCTGCCCGGGAAGCATGCCCCCCCCCCCCCCCCCCCCACCTCCTGAACTCGGCGCAGCGCACATTCGACGCATCTGCATATAGAGATATACATGCAATCTGAAAGGATATGTGGCAAGTAAAATCGATACTTTAAATTATTCATTGTCATTAATTATCGATTTATATATCCGTCGGCAACGGTTTGGAAGAGTTGAAAGGAGGGAAGTGTTTTTTTTTTTTTGTTTCTTCTTCTTCCACTCATAACCTCATTGTTTTATAACCCCCGGCCAAGCTACAAATCACAGATACCCTGTCAGTTTGTACGACCCCCCCCCCCCCCCCCCCCCCATCACCCACACCGCCTCCCCCCCAGCAGAGCTCAGCGTGTTAGGGTAAACCCAGCCTAATCAATGGGGATCAATGACAGATCTTAACTAACAACTACAGAGAGACTTTCATGTGAAATCCCAGATCAAATGTCATACACGGCGCCTGCTAAACAGAGGAGAGGGATGAGAGAGGGATGAGAGGCGCGCGTTAAGCGAGAGGGCAAGCGCTCATTAGCGCCGCCGCTCACAACCGCACCGCGGACGCTGCGCCGCTGCCAGGCTTGAAAGGGCTGTTGTAATATGTACAAAGCTAAAGTAATTACACCGCCGGGCACAGTGCAAAGATATGCGCGGGAAGGGGCGCATATACGGAGATGGAGGGAAATGAGAGAGAGAGATGGAGAAAAGGAGAAAAGTGTCAGAGAGAAAAAGAGAAGCGACAGAGAAAAGAGAGAAATAAAGGTGGAAAGAGAGATGAAAGGGAGAAGTGAAAGACAGAGAAAAAGAAAGGAGAGAAACAAATAGATGGGAGGAAAAAAACGAGCAAAGCTAGAGAAAGTATAGAGAAAAAACAGAGAGATAGAGAAGAGAGAAACACTGGAGAGTTGAGAGAGAAGAATAAGGAGAGAGAAAAATAGAGAGGAGAGAGACGAGAGAAAGGGAGAGGAGAGAGAGAGAGTTGGGGAGAAAGTGGTGAAAGACAGAGAGAAAAAGAACGGGGAAAGCTAGAGAAAAGGGACAGAAAAACAGAGTCGAACGATAGATGAGAGAGAAAAACATTAGGGTGACACAGAAAGGGAGAGGAGAGAGAGAGCTCAGAAGAGAAAAGTGGGAACAAGAGAGATCTGAGAAGAAAAATCAAGATAAAGAGAGAAAAATAAAGTGAAAGAAAAATAGATAGAGAGAGAACAGAAATGAGAAATACGTGGAAAGAGAGAGAGAGAGTTTTGAAGAAAGAGAGAGACTTGAGAGGGGTGTGTGTGTGTGTGTGTGTGGGGGGGGGGGGGGGGGGGGGGGGGTAATTGAGAGATTTTACAGAGAGAGTTCTGATGAAGAAAGATGTGAGAGAGAGAGAGATGATTAATGTTGAAGGAGTTGTGTCTGAGGAGAGAGCTATCGGAGAGAGAGGAGAGAGACAGAGGGTAGCCATACTTCGAGAGACGTTCTGTAGAGAGAAGGATGTGGGGGGGTGATGTATAGACAGGGGGACAGCAGTGAAGAATAAACAGTAGGTCACAGTAGGTCACATTGAGGTGGCTCGGAACATCCATCGGACACCTCTAGGTGCAGATAAAGTGAATATAAGTTCACCATGCAGTGTCCTGGTCACATCTCCAAGTATCAGCGCTGCGCAATATGTTGGCGCTTTATATATAAACGAAATAAATCATGTGTAATGATAGGATTTGGGGTTACAGAGGAGGATCTAACCCCCCCCCCCCCCCCCCAGTACTCCCGTGCTGATCTGCGCCCATTCTAGTCCTGTACCCCGAGCACCCCGCACTGTGCCCGGCTCTGCGACCGCCCCCTGTGCCCTCTGTAGTTAGGGGGTCCCCACCTCCCCCTCCCCGATCACCCATCACCCCTCCAGGGGCAGATTTCGTTATCAAGCGCTGATATGTGATACAGAAAGCACAGAACTTCTGCAAACGGAAAAAAAACAACAGAAACCACCCGGCAGAGAAGGGGTGAAGCTGAGCCCCCCCCCCCCCCTTCTGCCCACTAAGCCATTTATTTGGGTGTTGATTAAAATGCAGCGCAGAGCAAAGTGTCTGAAAACTCGATATTTCGCCCAAAGTCTTTGAAGACCGACATAAAACGGTTCCACCTCACACCGATCTAATAAGGATCGATACGGCCCTTCGCTGGATAGTTTGAAGATCTGTTGATCTTTTTGCCGGTTGATGAAATAAAATGTTTGCAACATACAGAATTTCTTTTATTCGCCGCCCGTGTTCTGAAGTATCATCGAATGACTTTATAGGAAAGGTCAAGTTTTTTGGGGGGGCGGTGGTTATATATATATATATATAATATATATATATATATATATATATATATATATATATATATATATATATATATATATATATATATATATATATATATATATATATATATATACACACTTGCACGTGTCTCAACACTAATATCCATTTATCTATCCATCTAACCTATCAAAGAAGTCTGGAGATTAGTTACACGAATGCGCCTCCTTGTGTACATCGAATTTAGCTATTTATACTTCCTTCTGTCTAACTATATTAAACATACAACATCAGCTAAATAGTGACAGTGACTGTAAAAACCTCCTAAACATTTCACTGAACTACGCAGAATAGTACACAAAGTATCTTACTAACTAACTAGCTAAGTAGCTAACTAACTACCCAATCACCTGTCAGATAGTTGGTTAGTAGCTTCTCGCTTTTGTAGACTCTTCAACTAAAATTTGCATTTTAGGAGACTTGTTTTGCTGTTCGCGCTAAATAATAAATATGCCCATACGTTAATGGTTTAAATAATTAGGGATACAGATATACATGGTTCTTGCTCGAACATAGGTGTTCTTTCCTAAGTTGCGCATATATGTAGCACAGTATCTATCTATCTACCTATCCCTATCTATATGACTATCTATCTATCTATCTATCTATCTATCTATCTATCTATCTATCTATCTATCTATCTATCTATCTATCTACCTACCTACCTACCTACCTATCTAATATCGTGCCCACAAATGATTAAATCATTTTTATCCAATCTTACCAAATCTAGTAGAAGGGTAAACTGAGTGAATATACTGAATGGATAGGCAGTCCCTTATATTACCTACTAAACATGGTAAGAATGGGCAAAAAACAATGAGGTTGCATTCACAGTGGGACGTTAATGTCCTGCGTTATAAAGTCATTATAACGCAGGTTACCACACTGTAATGTTAAGTCTATACGACGTTCACAGTGCGACGTTACCGCCGCGTTGTAAATGTTGCGTTATGGTAACTCACTGCTTACAGAACGCAGACATTACCATTACCAGATACAGAGAGGCATACTTTCCATTGCCTGTATGCTCCACTGTATCTACTATATGCCACGGTAATGCAGCATTAATACCTTTTTTCTTTGCGTTGCGGTGTAATGCTGCGTTGCGACTTTAACGGCGCATTAGAAGGCAACGTCCCACTGTGAATGTGCCCTGAATCATTAGTGAGCCCCATAACATTAATTGAGTAGATTTGTTGCAAATATAAGGGAGACATCAGTGACTAGTCAGCAGGCCCCTCACAATTCTTTGGCAGCTAGTAAATTCCTATAGCAAACTTCCCTAGCTTGTGATTCCTGTTCTATTGCCAGTTGGATATTTGGGTATTTTTGTTGGAAACTGAACTTGTCAAATAGCCCCTATAGTGGAGATAAAGATAATGTCGTTTTGTGTGTACATAAAATATTTACACACACACGCGCACACACACACACCCAACCTAACACACTCACCCACCCTAAAACACACACACACACACACACACACACACACACACACACACACACACACACACACACACACACTCACCTACACACACACACACACACACACACACACACACACACACACACACACACACACACACACACACACACACACACTCACCTACACAAAAACACACACACACATACAGACACACACACTGACACACACACACTCACTCACCTACACTCTCACCTACACACACTCACACTCACTCACCTACACACACACACACACACACTGACACACACCTACACACTGACACACACACACACACTCTTTCACACACACACACACACACACACACACACACACACACACACACACACACACACACACACACACACACACACACACACACACACACACCTACACACACACACCTACACAGACAAGAACACACACACACGCACACGCACACACCACACACACACCACACACACACTAACACACTCACATATGGCCCATTACATCTCTCGTTTTGCTGTTTAGTTTAAACCATCTTATCCATCCTCACAGCCCACATTAGATTGATTTTTTTTTCCTATTTTCTCTCCATCTTGCGTTGAGCAGCTGCTGTCCTCTTGAAACAGGAGATGTGAGAGAATGAAGGGAATGAATTACAAAAGTGAGATGCGTTTGGTTGGAAGTTCCCAGCCCCCCTCCCATCCTTGTATGAAGTTATCAAATAGTCATTAATAAGACACCTCTCACCTAGCTGCTCCCACTGACACCTGAATAATGACTTACACAGCCGCTTTATAAACCTGCCACACACGTCAAATCGCTTTTTAATAGGCGGTCTGGTTGTAAATCAGCCTTGTCCCGGTTAACCCCACCACTGCTAGTCAGCAGGAGCCATGTGCTTAATAAGCTATGTACAGACGCTCAACAAATGTCGTTTAAAACGTCCACTACAGATTTCGCCGTATCAGACAACGATCACGTAAAAAAAAAAAAAAAATGTTTTGTAGTTGATCTTTAACTACCTAAAGACCGCATCACACCAATGGGCGTGACCGCATGGCAGCCCCAGGACCGCCTAACGCCAATTGGCGTCAAGTCTTGGGGCCGGCTACTGCAGGAGATAACGCGCGCGTCCGCATACGCATCTCCGTTTGGAAGGCAGAGCTCTGCCCTGCCTTCAGTCTCCCAGCGCCGTCTATAAACCTTGTACAGCGCTGCGATCCGCAGCAGCGATGTACTGGGGACAGCCGTTTGACACGGCTGTCCCCTCCATTGCCACAGGAGTGATTGACTGTCATGGGCTGAAGCCTATAACAGCCGATCACAGTGATTAGCTGGTGGGGGGAGGAAGAGTGGGGATAAAATAAATAAATAAATAAATAGTATAAAATATTGTAAAAATAACGAGATACATATTTATAAAAAAAACAAAAAACATCCGGGGGGGCGATCAGACCCCACCATCAGAAAGCTCTGTTGGTGAGGAGAAAAGGGGGGGGAATCACTTGTGTGCTGAGTTGTGTGGCCCTGCAGCTTGACCTTAAAGCTGCAGTGGACCAATTAAAAAAAAATGGCCTGGTCTGTAGGGGGGTTTAGTACTGTGGTCCTCAAGTGGTTAAAGTGAACCTGAGAGGAGGGGAAAGAAAAGTTTTATACATACCTGGGGCTTCCTCCAGCCCTCTCCCCGCAGATCGCTCCCTAACAGCGGTCCATAGCCTCCTGGATCCTCCCGTAGCAGACCCGTTTTTCTCTGCCATTTGGGGCCAGTTGGCCGCAGTGTAGCCAAACGCGCTCCCCCTTCTCACTCCCGCAGCTGGGAGAATTCTACACCTGCGCAGTAAGCGCAGGTACAGAATTTTCCTGGTGAAGGGAGGGCAGCAGGGTGCCATGCAGGCACAGTATGCACGAGTGGCCGTGCAGAACAGGGCCGGTACGGGAGGATCAAGGAGGCTATGGACCATGATGAGGGAACGATCAGACCAAAGGGGCCTGGAGGAACCTCTCAGGTTCACTTTAGAGTACCGGAGCTGAAGCTCGTTTACAAAATAAGATACATACCTAAAGAGAGGGAAGCCTCAGGATCCTATTGTGGCTGGATGGTGTAATGGTTAAGGGCTCTGCCTCTGACACAGGAGACCTGTATTCGAATCTCGGCTCTGCCTGTTCAGTAAGCCAGCACTTATTCAGTACCTTAGGCAAGTTTCCCTAACACTGCTACTGCCTATAGAGGGTGTCCTAGTGGCTGCTGCTCTGGCGCTTTGAGTCCGCCAGGAGAAAAACGCGATATGAATGTTATTTGTCTTGTCTATTGAGGCTTCCGTCGCTGGTCTGATGTACCTCGTTGCTAAGCGTGCTCCCCCCTCCCCAGAGATTAGCGACAAGGTATTGTTGCTAATCATATCGCAGCTCCATATCGCCCGTGCAGACGCAGTAAGCAGGAGCTGCGGGATCCGTGCCACTGCACAAGCAAGGGCTTGCTCGGCCATGATAAAGAAAGAGGAGCTGCGTGGCTCCAATGTAGAAAGGGGCCACGCTCAACATGGAGGGATTCAGACCACCGAGGGAAGCGGCAATAGGATCCTGAGGCTTTCCTCTCTTCAGGGTAAGGTAAGATTTTGAACCCGAGCTTCTGCTTGGGTTAACTCTAAAGTTGTGTGAAAGTTTTCTCTAACACCAAAAAGGCACCGCACCATGGCCCCTATTCAATTAACTTTTTCTCCTGAGGTTTCTACTAGGTTTTTTTTTCTCACGTTGCCAATAAAATGCCTTTTAAGCCACCAGACATCGAGAAAATACTGAAAAATAAATAAATAAAATAAATGTAATACTACTTTTTCACCTACTCTTGGTACTTGCTAACTAAAGCTGTGGGGCAGAAACCAAAATAGTGAACAACAAGGACTGAACAACTGGGTTGCTTTATCTACCTCTAAGCTGAGCCCTTCACCTCTCCCTCCATAGTGTAGGACAGTGGCGTGCAAACTCATTCGTCAAAAAGAGCCAAAGATCAGCAATACAATGATTAAGATTTATTTTGAAAGCCAAATTTCTTTTCAAGAACCATGTTTTTAGGAGTCTGTTTAAACTAGCTACTGACATTAAATAAAACCAGATATCATAGTAATAGTAATAATCTTATATCATGACCAAAAAATGATATTTTACATTAAAATAGAAATATGACAATGCTCACATTTAATGTGACCTTGCATTTCCTTGGAATTTTGATAATGATTACTGTATATACTCCACTATAAGTCTAGAAATAAAGGTCTGACTCACTATATAAAAGTACAAGCAACATGCAACACTGAGCATACTGAGTAATGTGTGTACTGTTAGCATTAGCAGCAATTTACCCAGTGGTAAGTGACACATTTTTAATAAAGGAAATGCCCCCAAAAAAACCCCACAGGACTGAAAGTCCTGGGGGGAAATAGTGGGCTACAGGAAGGGGGTGAATAATTGCTGCACCTTGGGGCCTGGAGGAGTTATTGGCTGCACTTAATGGACAGGAAGGGTTAATGACTGCATTATTGTATGCAATGCAGTCATTAACCCCTCCTGGTCCCCAAGTGCAGCCATTAACTTTGCTGGGTAGACTTATACTTGAGTCAATAAAAACATTCCAGCTTAAAGGACTCACGAGGCCAAATACTAAAAAAAAGTTAAATACCTGCATGAAATTTGAATGCACGAAGGACGCCTTTCCGCCTGGTCCTCACTGCTCATTAGCCCCCTGGGCTGGCTCTCGACCCCACAGCCTGGGTCGGGCTCTCCTGCCTCCACTAAAATGGCTGGTTTAGCTGGCCACGGCTGCGCAGTCCGCACAGACGCGAGTGCGGCTGCACAGCTCTAGGGCCTTCCCCCCGATCCACGCTACAGGAGACAGCCTTGCATTAATAATGGTGGGTAACACTGGGCCAACTCATGGGGTGACACTGGGCCAACTCACAGGTTGATATTGGTCTGAATTTAGACCTTTCAGCAGTGTACTAGTTATAACTTTTCCAGTGCTGTAAGGTCTAAAGTTGGCCATTCAACATTATTCAGCCTGCGTGGGACTACAAGAACCAGCAGAGATCAACGTGGTTTATTAAACAGTTCCTATCTGTTCCTATTATATAAGTTGAAGGTTTACCAAAATAAACCATGTAGATCCCGGTTTGTTCTTTAGGTCCTATGCCATCTGAATAATTTCGACTGGCCAACTACAGACTTTCTACCAGTGTACTAGTTATGGAACATGAGGCCCCCTAGAGGTGCTCGGCCCGCCCGTACACATCCAACACACTAAGAGCTTTAATTACAAGGAGCAGTCCGGGCAGAGCACCGTTACATCTCGCTGCTGATGATCCTGCTGACGGAGTCCGGGACTAGCCTGCTAGTGGCGCTGAACAAGGCTGCAAAGTCTACGCAGTGCGCTACAACTTGGTCGCACTCACAGTCGAAAAGGCCCAAATATTTTATGGCCCATCTCGCAAGGGTCATAAAACAGGTGTGGACATTGTAATCTCCACACCCATAACAAGTGTAGGCACAAATCATCAGATCTGAAGAATGGACCTCTTTATCGGAGGGAGTGACGTAGTAGTTGGAGCCCCCTTACAGCTCTGGGCCCCCCTGCAGTCGCAGGGCCTGCTCCCCTGTAGTTATGCCCCGATGGCAGCCCCTAAGTTATATGGAGACTTCTCTGCAAATTGGAGGGTTATAATAATATCGGCTGCAAGTTTCTTTAAGATAATCACCGCAGAGCCAATTTTGAGGTTTAATGACCTTCAGATAATCAGGGGCACCAGTCTGCTCACAGCTCCCCCCGCCTCAGCGGTGCGTCTCTTCTGTTAGTAACACCAGCAGTTTAGGTGTCCGGAGGGCACTTGGATCGTGTCTTTCCTTTCAAACATCCCCACACGTTTAGTTAACTTTGCTCATATCTTTGTGCCGCATAGCAGTCATTGGTAGCTGGTCCAGCTGGGAGATCAGTATTTCTCCTGTATTGAAGCTATTGAGTGAAATGCTAACAATACCACATATAACACCGCTGGAGGTAAAGATTTTTTTTTTCTTTTCAAGATCACCAACAGTTAATTTGATCAAGTATTCAGAAGGGGGTAGATAGAACGATACTGAGAGAAAAGGCAGTATAAAGGCAAATGAACGGGATGGAGAGAAGAGCACAGGAAAGCAGCCAAAATATATATATAAACTGTATATATCCTGCAGGCAAAGATTCGGGACAGATGCCACACAGATACATCGCTAGCCTTCAGGCTACTGATGTGTCCTGTTGCTATGGAGGGGTGGGGGATGATCGGAGCATGAAGGACCGAATTCCTACGAGTGGGGTCAGCGGAATGACTACAATTCATTGGGTCCGCCAGTGAAACTTTGAGCACCGCCAATGTTCACACCCCTTCCCTGGCCTCCCCACGTTGCCCTTCACGGCCTGGGAGCCCATCTCACAAGGCTCATAATACAAGTGTGGCCATCATGATCTTCATGCACATAACAAGTGTACGCCCCTGGGAGGGGGAGCAGAAATTACATTGCGATTGGTTCTGCTTAGGCAACGGGAGTTGTTAAGGATCCGGGAAGATGGGTCCTTGCCTGAGCAGAATTAATCGGCAGCCGCTGTACACACAGAACAATTGTCAGCTGAAAGGGTCATTATCAGTCATTTCTGTACACATGCGCATTCTGTTGGCTAAAGACCGCTCAGCGGAAGGGTCCAACGGACTCGTCGTTGCATTAGGTAGTGCGTGTGTACGCACCTATATATGCAGAGAGAAAGTGAGTGTGAGAGGTATATGGACCATCAGACAATAGACAGGACAGAGAAAAAGAGATAGATAGATAGATAGATAGACTAATCAATAAATCCATGATGAGTGTGTGTGTGTGAGTGTGTGTGTGTGTGTGTGTGTGTGTGTGTGTGTGGTGTGTGTGTGTGTGTGTGGTGTGTGTGTGTGTGGTGTGTGTGTGTGTGTGTGTGTGTGGTGTGTGTGTGTGTGTGTGGTGTGTGTGTGTGTGTGTGGTGTGGTGTGTGTGTGTGTGTGGTGTGGTGTGGTGTGGTGTGGTGTGTGTGGTGTGTGTGGTGTGTGTGTGTGTGTGTGTGTGTGTGTGTGTGTGTGTGTGTGTGTGTGTGTGTGTGTGTTGTGGTGTGGTGTGTGTGTGTGTGTGTGCGTGTGTAGGTGAGTGTGTGTGTGTGAGAGAGAGAGAGATATGGGCAGACAGATATACAATAGATGGACGAACAGACAGATAAAACATACTGTGGGAGGGAGACATACACAAGTGGATGAATAGGCTGGTGGATACTGTAGATGATGGAGAAAAATAATGGATGGATGGATGCATGAATGGTCAAGGGATGGATGAACAGATAGATGGAGAGATGTAGGGAGGGATAGATGGGTGGTTGGTTGGTTGTATAGATAGATAGATGGATGGATGGATGGATGGATGGATGGATGGATGGATGGATGGATGGATGGATGGATGGATGGATGGATGGATGGATGGATGGATGGATGGATGGATGGATGGATGGATGGATGGATGGATGGATAGATAGATAGATAGATAGATAGTCACCTGGATAAAGTGACATATAGATAGTAGAAAGACTGGAAAACTGTCAGATGTGTGTCAAGATATATTGTGGTACAGATAGATAAATGGATGGAAGGATGGGTGGATAGATGGATGGGCTGGTAGATAGTTGAGAAGGAAGGAATGTAGAAAGCGGATGGATAGACCGATGGACTGTGTGACAGACAACAGATAGACAAGGTACAGGGGGTGGGGTGGGACAGAGCGATGGATGGATAAATACATCAATGGTGGAAGGGGGGGGGGGATGATTGAGACATAGTTGACTTGTGTTCACAGGTTTAAGCTCTGTGGCTATTATCCTTATCTTCCATCATTACTGTATAAGTTACTGACTTGCAGTGAGGAAGCAGGCAAAATGCTTAACAATCCGACACTGAGACAGCAGACTTACAGTATTGGTTGCCCAAAAACTATTTGTGGTAGTTTCAGGTGGTCTTTGCCCACATAAATACACGAAATGCCTATCTGCTGAGCAGGGTGTCCTGTCCTATGGAGAGGGGAAAACAAGCAGGAGGAAGCAGTAGCGGGGATTCACGATGGTGAGTCATGATTTCCTACACACCCCATTGTTAACCACCAGTTGGTAGACACCTGTAAACACCTGGCTGAGACACCTGAAACAATCACAAGATTTTAAAACGGAAGAGGAATGCAAATTAAAACTGAAACATTTCCTATACTCGAGGAAGCCATTGACTTCAAAAGCAATCGCGGTGGTGTGCGGTTTGCCAAATGCAGCCCCACACGTGCGATTCTTACAAGTGTGACCCCTAAATCAGGCTCATTCTTCCAGGGGTGTAACTAGGGGGGAGCAGCAATGACGACTGCAGTGTGGCCCAGAGGTCTGCAGGGCTCCAACTACCAACCTTCCCTCTCTCTCTGATACTCCAGATCAGGGGCTCGATTCACAAAGCGGTGCTAATTGCACCATGCTGGCCATTGCACCATGCTGGTGAAAAGCCAGTTTAAGCGTGATAAGTTTAGCCATAATAAGTTTAGGCGTGATACGTTAAAGAGACTCCGTAACAAAAATTGCATCCTGTTTTTTATCATCCTACAAGTTCCAAAAGCTATTCTAATGTGTTCTGGCTTACTGCAACACTTTGTACTATCACAGTCTCTGTAATAAATCAACTTATCTCTCTCTTGTCAGACTTGTCAGCCTGTGTCTGGAAGGCTGCCAAGTTCTTCAGTGTTGTGGTTCTGCTATGAACTCACCCCTCAGGGGGGAAAGAAACACACAAATGATCTCTTGAGATTCAAAAGGAAGGCTGTATACAGCCTGCTTGTGTATGGATGTATTTTTCTATGTGTGGATATACTGTACACCAACCTACTTCCTGTTTTGGTGGCCATTTTGTTTGTTTATAAACAAACTTTTTAAAGCTGTTTTTAACCACTTTTAATGCGGCGGGGAGCGGCGAAATTGTGACAGAGGGTAATAGGAGATGTCCCCTAACGCACTGGTATGTTTACTTTTGTGCGATTTAAACAATACAGATTCTCTTTAAGATAAGTTTAGATCGCGCGCAAAGTCCCGCACGCAAAGCAGCGCCATTAAACTCTTTGCGAAGTGCACCAGACTTTGTTAGCGCAAAACTTTTGATCAGCTGTGCACTGCGGTGCTAACCCAGTTGGTGCTATAGTTATCACGCCAAAACTTATCACACCTAAACTTATCACGCCTAAACTTATCACACCTAAACTTTTCACACCTAAACTTTTCACACCTAAACTTATCATGCCTAAACTGAGTTTAGGCGTGACAAAGGGCTTTTCACCAGCGTTCTAACTGTTAGCACCGCTTTGTGAATCAGGCCCCTTTTTTGTGACTACATATGTTTTGGGTATGAAGATCCTGATGGCTACACTTGTTTTATGACCCTTGTATGATGGACTCCCAGACTGTGAGGGTCACCCAGGGAAGGCAAGGGAAGGGTTGTGAACATTCAAGGGGTCCTATCAAAGCATTTGTAGGGGCCCCCCATAAACTGAAGCTACGCACCTGTATACTTTCCTACCTATGCACACAGATTTGGAAATTCAGCTGGTGTGCAGATAGGAGACGAGGAGAAATAGATGTATGGAAACAGTGAATGAGGCTTAAATAAGCAAGATAATGTCTGAGATCCAGATGTATCAGCAGTGCTGGGAGTCAGTAATTGGCTCTCCCCACCGTGTGATGTTTTTTTTCTCCTAACACAGGGATAACAATGTCAGGAATTCTTTATGGAATGCTTGTTTTCTACTTTAATCCTCCATCCCAATTCCTCCGCTCCCTCTCTCACCCGCTCCCTCTCCCTCGCTCATTTTCCAATAGTCAGTACTTTCTCTACTCCCAAAGCTTTAGGATGAGTTGTATCGAGCTGGGAATTTTATTAACATCCACAAACACTTTGCAAACACCCGCAAGGCTGGTGGCATCGATTTCTAATTAGGCTGCTGTAATATGCAGCAGATTATAGCAAGGACAGTAAGAGGGGTTCCAGCACTTCAAAGAAAATAGCTGGCCAGGGGGACGGTGCTGCAGGCAAAGAATCAGAGACAGGCAGCAAATCAAAGGGGTCTCTGAACAGAAGGAGGGGGAGGGGGGGTAGTTTTAGCCCCCCCTCGCAGAAATCACTCCTACACAATCCGGGGTCTTTTATCAATATCCCAAGAGCTGCTAAAATGCACCGATTTTGTGTTTGTGTAACTAACTTGTTTCAGATTTAAAGCAACAACAATTCAAGAAGTGTTAGGATGGATAATTCCCTTCAATGCCGCTATAGAGATCCAGACAGCCAGCAAGAGCATCGCCACCTGTCCTCTTCTCAGCAGCGTTTGACTTGTGATAAGAAGGCCCACCCCAATCCGGCAACTTATTTACACAAAGGCGGTTGTTTTATTCAACAGGCCAACATTTCAGGAGTAGGCCATACACGAGTGATCGTGGCTGTATCTGGCAAAGCTTGAGTGAAATTAATGGAATGGAAGGAAGAGAGTCAAAGAGCACTGAGGAGGACCAACAGTCCGAAACAGGCTGTCTGCATGTGGGGTTGATGTGGCTCTGTAAAAAGCTCTAGGCGTGCTATACACCAGCGGTTCTGGATGTAAGCCTGGCTTCATGGGCATAAAGAGAAAATTTGCATATTCAGCAGTGGTGCATTGTGGGTAGCCCCAGTTACACATTTAAATCTGAATAACCACAAATACCTTCTGTTTTAAGAAGGCAAACCACACTAAGAGAAGCACTGAAAGACAGAGAAAGTGAATGAAACGAATGGATAGGCTAATAAGGAAGAGAGTCTTCAAGGACACCCGAGGCGAAAATAAAGGAATGAAATAAACGATTGTATCTATCTTCCTTCTCCTAAAAATGACTTTTTAAGATATTCCACAGTTGTATTTTATGTTTAAATCTATTTTTTAAGTTTTAACTGTTTTATTGTGTTTGCTCAATGTCACATTCATTGACTTATGCCAAAGCTAAAATCTATGAACTACTGACCCTTTTTTTCTCTTTCCTGCTCTCAGAAGCCATTTTCTGCCAGAAAAGTGTTTTATAGTTGGAATTTCTTATCAGTGAGGGTCACACTGTAGTCACTTCCTGTCTGAGTCAGGACTGAGTCAGCCATTTACGCACCTGATATTTACCTTTTTCAAGCAGAGAAAGAAAAAAAAGTAACACAGCACAGTTATTTGTGTGTTTGGCACTGTACATACCCATGTCTATCTCATCATGTCACATGTCACCTCGGGTATCCTTTAAAGGAATACTGAGGTGACATGTGACATGATGAGATAGACATGTGTATGTACAGTGCCAAACACACTAATAACTGTGCTGTGTTACTTTTTTTTCTTTCTCTGCCTGATAGAGTTAAACAACAGGAATGCAAGGGACAGTTTCTGTCCAGTCCAAACTGTCTCCCTCATTAATAAGGAATTACAGCCATAAAACACTTTCCTGCCAGAAAATGGCTTCTGAGAGCAGGGATGAGATAAAAAGGGTCAATAGTTCATAGATTTTTAGCTCTGCCATACTTTAATGAATGTGTCATTGAGCAGGGACAACGAAACAGTAAAAACTTAAAACAGTAGATTTAAATATAAAACTAAATCGTGGGCTATCTAACAAAAAATCATTTTTAGGAGGAGGATAGATACAATTGTTTATCTCATCAATTTATTTTCACCTTAGTATTTCTTTAATGACATATAGTATATAATGTTTTAAATGATTAAGCCTACCCACTTTTACATAAATTTTCCTGGTTTCAGCATCAGAAACATTTCCTATATCTGTACATTGCTGTATATTAGTATGTAGTCCTGCCCTACCAGTGATGTTTAGCCTAGGCCGTTTAGACAAGACAAGACAAATAACATTTATATTGCGTTTTTCTCCTGGCGGACTTAAAGCACCAGAGCTGCAGCCACTAGGACGCGCTCTATAGGCAGTAGCAGTGTTAGGGAGACTTGCCCAAGGTCTCCTACAGAATAGGTGCTGGCTTACTGAACAGGCAGAGCCAAGATTCGAACCCTGGTCTCCTGCGTCAGAGGCAGAGCCCTTAACCATTACACAATCCAGCCACTACTGGTTTAGATATGCGTAATTCTCCTCTCAGAGCATTCTGGTAGACCAGATACTATTTTCACTGGCTTCAAAACTCTCACCTTCGTTGATACATTTCAGACAGGTACGGGAATGGTTAGACATCTAGAGGTAGACTGAAGACAGGCAATAAAAGACAGTGAAAGGGAGGTGAAAGAAGAGCTCAATAGGTAGGAGCAGAACACCAATGGGAAGCAAAAAAACAATGAAAGGGGTGGGTTAATATGGATAGGTAGGTGAGGCAAGGAAACATAACAGAGCAGTAAAAAAAGGAAAGATATCAGAGTAGCCTGAAGCCAACCTGCAGGGAAACAGGAAATTGTGGCGCCTGCGAGCAGCCGAGGTTTGGGCACCTGAACCGAAAATTTGTGTTTTTTTTTCGATGGATCAGCAGCAGGGATGGGGAGACAGTTAAAGAGAACCGGAACTGAAAATAAAATTCAAAATAACCATACACAAGTCATACTTATCTCCTATGTAGTATACTCCTCAATCTCCTTCTCCTCTCCTGCGTCCCATTTGTCCACTGTAATCAATAGAATTCTCAGTCCTCTATTTTGAAAATGGTCATTACCCCATAACAGCTTCCTGGTCAGCACACTGTTAAACTGCAATATCACCCACATGAGCCATAGGGAAACATGGACATTACCTCGCACATTCAGTTGTAACTGACAGCTGCTGATATATAACTGACTGACAGCAACTGGTATATTTCAGTTCTGACAAAATATTGTCAGAACTGGAATGGATCACTGTAAGAAGAATATGGTGAGCTTCTGAGAGGAACTGACGGTGAGGTAAGTATGTAATATTCATTTGCAGCTGCGTCATGTGTTTATTTTAAATAATTTTACCCGCTTCAGGTTCCCTTTAAGGTTAGGCATGCCGAGGGTGGTTAAGGCTATGCGTGGGTGGCGGTTAAGGTTAGGTGTGTGGGGGCAGTTAAGGCTAGGCGTGGGTGGCGGTTAAGGTTAGGCATTCGGAGGGGGGTTAAGGCTAGGCGTGGGTGGCAGTTAAGGCTAGGTGTGCGGGGGTGGTTAAGGCTAGGCGTGGGTGGCGGTTAAGGTTAGGTGTGGGGGGGGGGTGGGGGTTAAGGCTAGACGTTGGTGGTGGTTAAGGTTAGGTGTGCGGGGGCAGCTAAGGCTAGGCGTGGGTAGCGGTTAAAGTTAGATGTGCTGAGTCAGTTAAGGCTAGGCATGGGTGGCGGTTAAGGTTAGGCATGCGGAGGGTGGTTAAGGCTAGGTGTGGGTGGCAGTTAAGGTTAGGTGTGTGTGGGGGGGGGGGCGGTTAAGGCTAGGCGTGGGTGGCGGTTAAGGTTAGGTGTGGGGGGGCGGTTAAGGCTAGGCGTGGCTGGCGGTTAAGGTTAGGTGTGGGGGGGGGCGGTTAAGGATAGGCGTGGGTGGCGGTTAAGGTTAGGTGTGTGGGGGCGGCTAAGGCTAGGCGTGGGTGGCGGTTAAGGTTAGGTGTGTGGTGGCGGTTAAGGTTAGGTGGTGGGGCAGTTAAGGTTAGGCATTGGTAGAAGGGGAGGCTTCAGTGTGAGAATAGGGTTAGGTTAAGCTGTGGTAAAACATTGTTATCTGTTACCAATATTCTACTATCATCATTAGCACTGCAAGAGTACAGGGTATCTGGGTAATATAGCGCCTATGGCAAACACTGAAATTGCGCCCCATATCTATACTGGAGGTTTCCCTTCAGTGTGGGTATCCAGAGGTGTGTCCACCCCAGTATAGGTAGCCAGAGGTGCCCCCCTCCCAGCATAGGTATTTAGATGAGTTCCTCCCTCCATATAAGTAGCTTCCCCAGTATAGGTTGCTAGAGTTAGCCCCCCAAGTATAAGTAACAAGCGGCATCCCTCAGTATGGTAGTGGAGCATGAGAGAGGAGGGGGCGGGGGGAGGAGGAGACGGACATGGCGCCCATGGGGCTGTGGTGCCCATGGCATGAGCCATGCCTGCACCCCTCTAGATACGCCTCTGCAAGAGTAGAATATCTGTAAATTTACCCCTGAATTCCCAAGCAGCTCGGGGTGACCCACGACCACTAGGAGAGTACAGGGGGCTAAAAGAGACTGACTACTAAAAAGCAACACTCAATGTAATTAGCCTTCTCAAAACAGAAGGTATTTGTGATAATTCAGCTTTAAGTGAACATTTGTGGTTACCCACAATGCACCTCTACTGAATATGCAAATGATCTCTATGCCCCTGAAGTCAAGTTTACACCCAGAACCGCAGGTGTATAGCAAGCCTATAGCTTATACATTTTACAAAGCAGGCACATTTATCCATTTTCTATCAGTTATTTCTGGTCGGCCAAATTTCTGAGCGTCCCTTTTTCCTGTACACATCCTGCAGAGCACAACATTCTAAATCTATGGCCTGTAAACATTTGCTAGGGGTTCTTGCCGCATTTATACCGAAATGGTAACGTGGCAAAGGATGGATGCAATTGTTTCTGACGGCTGGTTTTATCTCTATTTTCACTCCACTCATTAATTTACTTCTCTCTCCTAATTGTTCTTTATATTTCATAGAATTTTGATTGTTTCCTTTTTTTCAGTGTGTGGTCTTCTAATTGCATGATTTTAGCCAAAAAGTGATTCCGCAAGGCTGAACCTGGAACTTTGTTGTCATGACAGTGCTCCTGCCACTAGAGGTAGACGGTGGAAGTAGAGCTACCTTTGTTTGCCTACAGGATCCAGTTTGTCAGATGCGAAGGTAACATTTATTATAGAATTAGACCTGGGGCACATAGAGAAGACAAGCAGCGGGGCTCGCGTACCAGGCTGCTGCGAAGCCCACGGTATGGCTGGAGCGCTGAACTTAGCAGCTGTTATTGTAAGAAATATTGTGGAAGATGTAGCATTTAATCTGAACAAAATAAAATAAACCTGAGTCACTCAGACCCTCCTATGCTGGAGATCTTTGGGAAAAATGCAGCCGGCCTGAATATTTTAACGGTTGCCTGCTAATAGGAGGATTACATTTCCAACTCTGTGCTGCGTCCTGCTGGGGCGTACTGAGGTTCTGCTAATAGTTATTTCTGTGAATTCAGTAAATGAAAAAAAATGAATTGTAGGCATGATTTGACATTGTCCGGATGCAAACAACCAGTCAAAATCATTACAAACACATGTAAATTAATTTTAGACACCGGTGGGCCACATGAGGACAGGAGCTGCTGCAGCCATGGAGACCAAGATGCTGGGAAAGATGTATCAAGTGCTTTCCTCTAGTCGCTGGATCCTAGAGAGGTGAGTCAGTTCACCCCTCCACTCCACTGTGCACTCTACATGAAGGGGCTCCTCTGGCTTACTACACAAAAGTGAGTACACCTCTCACATTTTTGTAAATATTTTATTATGTCTTTTCATGGGAAACAGCTGTGTGGTCTTCTTGGTCAATGTGCTGCAGCTCAGTTTCAGGGTGTTGCCAATCTTCTTATAGCCTGGACCATCTTTATGTTGAGCAACAATTTGCCTCTACACTCCTAACACTAACCTTCCCCTATCCACTCCTAACACTAACTTTCCCCTCTCCACGCCTAACGCTAACCTCCCCCTCTCCACTCCTAACACTAACCTTCCCCTCTCCACGCCTAACGCTAACCTCCCCCTCTCCACTCCTAACACTAACCTTCTCCTCTCCACGCCTAACACTAACCTTCCCCTCTCCACGCCTAACACTAACCTCCCCCTCTCCACTCCTAACACTAACCTTCTCCTCTCCACGCCTAACACTAACCTCCCCCTCTCCACTCCTAACACTAACCTTCTCCTCTCCACGCCTAACACTAACCTTCCCCTCTCCACGCCTAACGCTAACCTTCCCCTCTCCACGCCTAATGCTAACCTTCTCCTCTCCACGCCTAACACTAACCTTCCCCTCTCCACGCCTAACGCTAACCTTCCCCTCTCCACGCCTAATGCTAACCTTCCCCTCTCCACGCCTAACGCTAACCTCCCCCTCTCCACTCCTAACACTAACCTTCCCCTCTCCACGCCTAACGCTAACCTCCTCCTCTCCACTCCTAAAACTAACCTTCCTCCCCTCCCCATTCCTAACACTAACCTTCCCCTCTCCACGCCTAACACTAACCTCCCCCTCTCTATTCCCAACAGTAACCTTTCCCTCTCCAAGCCTAACACTAACCTTCCCCCCTCCATTCCTATAACTAACCTTGCACCCTCCATCCTCCATTCCTAACACGAACCTTCCCCTCTACATTCCTATTACTAACCTTACCCCTCTATTCCTAACACTAACCTTCCCCTCTCCACTCCTAACACTAACCTTTCACTCTCCACCCCTAACACTAACCTCCCCCTCTCCACTCCTAACACTAACCTTTCACTCTCCACCCTTAACACTAACCTTCTCCTCTCCACGCCTAACACTAACCTTCCCCTCTCCACGCCTAATGCTAACCTCCCCCTCTCCACTCCTAACACTGACCTTCCCCTCTCCACTCCTAACACTAACCTTCCCCTCTCCACGCCTAATGCTTACCTCCCCCTCTCCACTCCTAACAATAACCTTCCTCCCCTCTCCATTCCTAACACTAACCTTCCCCTCTCCACGCCTAACACTAACCTCCCCCTCTCCATTCCCAACAGTAACCTTTCCCTCTCCACACCTAACACTAACCTTTCCCCCTCCATTCCTATAACTAACCTTCCCCTCCATCCTCCATTCCTAACACGAAGCTTCCCCTCTCCACGCCTAACACTAACCTTGCCCCCTCTATTCCTAACACTAACCTTCCCCTCTTCATTCCTATTACTAACCTTACCCCTCCATTCCTAACACTAACCTTCCCCTCTCCACTCCTAACACTAACCTTCCCCTCTCCATTCCTAACACTAACCTTCCCCTCTCCACTCCTAACACTAACATTGCTCCCTCTATTCCTAACACTAACCTTCCCCTCTCCACGGCTAACGCTAACCTCCCCTCTCCACTCCTAACACTCACCTTCTCCTCTCCCCTCATAACACTAACTTTTCACTCTCCACCCCTAACACTAACCTTCTTCTCTCCACTCCTAACACTAACCTTTCACTCTCCACCCCTAACACTAACCTCCCCCTCTCCACTCCTAACACTAACCTTCCCCCTCAGTGAGTCGTATATATATTTTAGCTGAATACCTTTCCTCACACTATTCCTAACTCCTGCAGCCAAACTCATTACCGATCATTTCACCCTTCTCGCCTCTATCTAACCTGCAGCCGTACTTAGTAACGACCTGTGTGCCATCCCCGCCATTTTCCCCACCGTTCTGTGGCTGTGCCAAATTTAACACCCCCAGCATCCCATAGTCGTAAGTTTACATTGCAGTCTATAAGGATGCCATAAAACGAACAGAGGCTGTTGCGTTTAAATGAACCGCTTTGCACTGTACTATCTGGCTGCTCTCACTAACAAGGTATTGTTAAGCTTCAGTGAGTCCTGGAAGTTGGACTTTCTAGTTTGGAGACCCGACCACACCCTCTACCATTTCTGCCAATGAGGAGGAGGATAGTAGTTAAGTCATAGTTGTATTCTGATACAGTCTGATGGCTTCCCAGGCCTCAGCTGAGCCCTGTTTGCAGTAACCACCAGTGAGGTGCTAAAGCTCTATACAATACAGTCTGTTGTACCAGATAAGAGAGCAGTGACCCACCACATGGTCACTCTAATAACCCAACCATGAAAAAGGATTGCCCCAGAGCTCCAACCACTGACAGTCATAGCACCAGGGAGTCAACCAACATACACCCGGATCCCACAGGGGTAAACAGTCAGATTCAAAGAACAGAAAAAGCTAGGTCTCCATCTGGATTTTGCAATATTAACTTATTAGTGGTACCATAGTGGTAGGAGGGGGAGTACTACTCACTTAGCTATCATTCCCCTATTGTGTTTGTAGCAGAGAGAAATACGAGGAGGGGATAGATGGCAGTGACGGCAAGCCAGATAACTAGAGATTAAGGTGTTGGGGTGGTTGGGGGCCCTGGGGAGCCTCTTACTATAATAGAAATCAGTGTGTGATGGCTGGGGTGGGAGGGGTGGAGGGCGCACTTTGGTGTCTCAGCCTTGGGTGCTGGAGGGCCTTGTCCCGGTACTGGGGGGCAGCACATGTAAGGGGGGCGCTGCTGCACAAGGAGGAGGCTGTGCATTAGAGCAGGGGCTGCTGTATATGTGTAGAGGAGGATTGCTGGCTAAGGAGGGCCGCACATGTACGAGGGGAGCAACTGCTAAAGAAAGGCTATAATAGGAGCGGAGTCCTCTGATTCACATAAGGAGGGTGCCCCACCTGGAAGGATGGGGGGGGGGGGGAACAAGAAAGTTGGCAGAGAGGAGATAAAGCATACATCCGTCCCTATTCATTCAGGCCCCTTATTACAGCTGTAAGCTTGTGAAGATGACAGAGTGAGAGGGGAGGGGGAGAGGAGAGAAGAGCCGGACAGCAGCCTCGGAGATCAGGAGTAGCACATAATTTGTTAATTTATCAAAGTGACGGAACTTTGATTCCCATCTTTCATAATGATAGGATGTTAATTAAACGTGTAAGGTCACTTACACCAACGACTCACTCAGTGTGTTCACTAATTGAACTCCCGGCTTCTCAGGCTCAGCATCATTTGTCCATCCTGTCAGGGCAGCTTTCTTCAAAGGCCTTCCTCTGCTCTGTGAACGTCTACATTCATCTGCGCCCCATGCTGCAAACTCCAAACACCGGCTTCAAATGACTCCGCTTTCTGAAGTTTCCTGAGGTGCATCTCCGGTCAAAGAGCGGGCAGCATTGATTGCCAGGTGAGCAGGCTCAAATCCAGCAGCGTCATATTAGTATGAGCTGTTTACATTACAGCCTGAAATTCTGCTAGGGAAATTGTTGTGGGAGTGTCCTCTACCTTCCTGCCTTCTCCACCGCTTATAGGATCGGCGTCAGAGTAAAGGTGGCTATACATCTACTGATGTTGCAGCCCGAGCGACCATCCAATACGATCATTTTTTCAAAACGAACGAAAATGGGTGTTGCAATATGCCTGCCCAATCTATGTATTTCGGTTGATTTGGGGCCCAAACCGGTTAAAAGAATTGATTGGGCATGCTGTAAAATCTCAGTTGCACGTGCTCAATCAAGTGCCCTGTGGAAGCAGCATGAGAAATCGCAATGACTGACGTACATGACAGACGTGACGGACCCTCGGACGCTGTCGCTCCAAGTGTTCAATGACCCCCCTCCAAGTGCCCCGCTCTCCTCTACTGCTGTATCTAGTTTCCCTGGTGGGCCCGGGTGGAAGAGGCCGCAGGATGATTGTTCATTCTGTGCATCATGGTGGAAAGGCTGCCAGCAGTAGCAGGCAGTCGCTGAGCACCCCTAAATCACTGCGCCCGGGGACATGTGTCTCCTCTTGCCCACCCTTAGCTACGCCCCTGGCTCCCAGCCTCATCTGCCATCACCCACAGAGCCTGTACAACATGGCGCCAGGCTGGTGGATCTGAGGATATAAAGAGCACGGGTCCTGAGGGGAGAGGGCATGTAACACTTGGGGGGTGGGAAGCTGTGTCGCGTCGATCAGGAATTGGCCTGTGGTATATGGGACAGCCAACAGATCTCTCTCCGATCAGATTGGATGAGAGAGAGATCTGTCTCATAGTTCATCTGCTCATCATCCTCTGATGTTTGGGCACCTTAATGCATCTCCTAGACTCAACTTGGAGCTTTTTCTGTAGTCTAATCAATTATATGTATTCCTAATAAAAGACCAAACACACTTTAAAGCAGATATGAATAAAAGCTCTTGAGGTGTTACAGATGCAGGTTGTAAGCTGCACAATTAATGGGGTTTTTAATGATAGTTACAGAGGCGGGCTAGGTTTTGTGCATAAGCTTAAAAGGTTAGGAAGACCTGTAATGACAGGTCCTCCTAATTAGTAGGGCATAAAACATGTGCTCCTGTCCTATGACAGCCTGTACTTGTATTACTGGGCCTACCTAACCAGCCCATATCGCATGATCATGTATTTTGTACAATTTGCATGTATAGCTTTGTTCTATGTTGTATAACCTTGTTATGTCTGTCATTCTTGTGACATTGTATATATTTATTGTCCAGCGCTGCGTAATATGTTGACGCTTAATAAATATAATAAATAATAATAATAATAAAATAAAGAGTACACATTTTTATGTTAATTATCCTTCTTCCATCAAAAACATACACCTATTGATATGTAGCCCTACCCTCTCAGTGATTTTTAGCCTGTGCTAGGATGTCAGACTGCTTTCTGCCCCAGAGCATTCTGGGAGGCCAACTGAGGTTCCTGACTGCTTCATAAAAAATCCACAGTGATTTGCCTTGCAAGCAGTAGAGATGTTGACATCACTGATACATTTAAAAACGTAAATCATGTTGAGGTCAGATTTTACAATGGGCCAACGCTGACTAAATCACTTATGAATGAATACTGAAAAAATAAGCAATTGTATTCATTGACTTCAATTTAGTAAAATCCCTCTTTGAGGATCAGCATCAGGAAGGGGTTACCATTAAGAGGTGCAGTTATAGTCAGATGTCAGGAAGGGTGGAGGCTAGTAATGGGCAAACATTGCTATTTTTGTTTCATCATAATTTTCACGCAAATGTCACATTTTGGACCAAATGAGAATATTTGTGAAAATTCACGAGCATGAGAAAACTCATGAACACCAAATGATTTGAATTCTATGGGCATGAAGAAACACATTTCAATGTCTTGGCTTCAGGCATTCCCGTCACAATCACACTGCCATCCCCTGCTACACTCAACTGTCCAATGACAGCTGAGCTCCATTCGCGGTCAGGAACCAATTTTTCTCTCCTGACCATGTGACACTGTGAGCCAATCACAGAGACCACAAAAATAGAAGAAAAGGCTCTGATCCTTTAGGGCAGCCCCACCTTGAATCAGTGAGGCCTCTTTTTCATGGACTTTTGAGCTGTGTGCTCAGCAAGCAGTTACCAGGCAGCAGTGAGCAGTTACCAGGCAGCAGTAAGCAGTTACCAGGCAGCAGCAACAGGGCCGGTGCTACTACAGAGAAAAGGGGGGCAATTGCCCCAGGGCCTCAGAGCCTGTAGGGGCCCCCACGGTCTGTCCCCCCTCCCTTCCAGCTATGGTGACCCCATACATGCCTGAAGGAAACAAGGAAGAGAGGTGTCTCCTGTGTCCTGCCTGGATTAGGTAAGATTCCACTGTGTGTACATTCTGAATTTGTAAGTGAAAGGAGAAGGGATATAAAAGGGTCCCAACAATGCTTTTGGGGACATATGATGAACACGTAATCATTTCATGTGGATGGTAGTGTGGTGGGATGGGTCCTGGGAGTTGATCGGGGATGGGGGGGGGGGGGGGGGGGGGGGTATAGGACAGCATTTCTAGGGAGGGCCCCCAAATTACTTTTGCCATGGGGCACCATTGTAGCTAGAACCAGCCCTGAGCAGCAAGCAGTGGTGAGAGTTTGAGAGGCATTTCACTGCCTATCAACAGTCCATGGAAAAGAGGCCTAAAGGTTAATATTCATTTAGTACAAGTATAATAAAAAGCCTCCAGTTTAACTGCTGAGTAGGGATGGTTAATGAGATGCAAATGATTGAGTTGATGCAAGATTATACAAATTTTGTACACAAATGTATGCATCTTGATATTGGACCAATCTAATCCTGCAGAGGTGGAATGTGAATAGTATATTTTCCATCTGCATCTCATTTACCCCACTGATGATTAGGCTGGGTAAGTACAAGCATAAGGCCTCTTTTCCACAGGCAGTTGAGCTGTGTGCTCAGCAAGCAGATATCAGGCAGCAGCAAGCAGTTGGCAGCAGCGAGCAGTTACCAGGCAGCAGCGAGCAGTTACCAGGCAGCAGCGAGCAGTTACCAGGCAGCAGCGAGCAGTTACCAGGCAGCAGCGAGCAGTTACCAGGCAGCAGCAAGCCTTTGCTTGTGGAAAAGAAGCCTAAAGGACTTGTTTTTACCGTTCGGGAAGGACAGATCACTGAATTATGTCTGGGGAGAAGGGTGGGGGGTAACCGCTGTACACTTGTAAGATTCTCATTCACGATGGCAGGAGTATGGGGCTTTGTTTATTGTAATATTAAATACTTTTTTTTGCTACAGTAGTAAACTGAGAAACAGTTGTACTTATAGAAGCTGACAGACTTACCAGCAGGGGGTGCTACATACAAATAAACGGAAAGATATATTTTTAGTTCTAGGCATCATAAGCTATTAGAAAAAGTGAATTGTCCTTAGGACTAAACCAACTAAAGTCATGAAAGAGAATACAAATGAAATATAAAAGACCTTTATGAAAGGTGACAGATCTACTCATCCTTCCACAGTCTGGTTTCCATATTTTCGTTTTGACAGCACAGAGCAGATCACCTGCCCCGCCCACCTCCTCCCTCTGCTGAAAGATATTCAGTGTGAATGGCACTACAGCAATAGTGGATAATAAAGCATTTCATGTCTTTATGTACCTTTTACCACCATTCTCTGTATCTTTTGTATAAAAGCCATGAGCGGAGATGGATTTCTGAATAGGAAGACCCGGGCCTTGGGCGGCTGCTACTCAAGGGGTTGGCTAGACATGGAAAATTGTATTGCTGCATATGGAAGAAAAGGCTACAAATTAAATCAAATGGGAGCAACACATAAAGAAGGGGAGCTGCAACCCAAGGAAGTTACACATGGAGCTGGGAGTGCTGTAAATGAATACTGGTCAAGGAAGAGGGTACAATGTATGGAAGGGGAGGGGTCTGCAGTACATGGAAGAGGAGCCAAAAGAGGGGCAGAAAAAGTATAAATCTGGCCTTGTATGTGTACAGTGCAATACCTCTTCACCCCACAAGGGGGGCCAGTTTTACACTGCCCACCTCTTCCTTCCTCATAGGTGTGACCACTAAAGCACCTTTCCCATACTCCCCATAGCAAGAGTGGCCAGTATAAGCCCCATAACCTCCCCCTCCCCCAACAACCACCCCGCCATAGCAACTCTTGCCAATAAAGCACGATGGGGGGTCTACATGTAAGTGGCAACACACTCCTCTTTTCCTTGGTACACCCTCCCCATGTTGCAGAGTAGCACAGCAGAGCAGTGCAATACTTACCTGTTCCAGCACTGGGTCAGTCTACTCGTTCCTGCAGCTGCGCACGCCTTGCCCCATGCCAATCTTTAGCTACCAAAGCATACGGCCTACAAGCCAGTGAATATAATGCTCTGCGGTGCTGCTCTGCAGAAGGGGAGTGCTGGAAGGGAAAAGATGCTATGAGGGAAAGTAGAGAGGGGTCCCATGTGGTGGTCATGGGTGCTAATATTACACGCCTGGATAACACAGGGGGAGGAGTTTGCACAACTATAATGAATGCAAATTTGCTATTATAGGCGTAGAAAAAGTGGGGGGCTAAACAAAAGCTTTAACACCACCACAACTGGCATAGCAGAATGAACATTCTCCTTACATTCATTTCATTTTATGACCTGTCATCTGTACAATAGCCGGCGTACAACCGTATTACCACCACACAAGGCAGGGAAGCGGTACACGACCCGCTCTGTGTGGCAGACGCGTGCCCCGCCGCCGCCGCACAGATTAGACACGGCCGATGCCCCTCCGCTGTGCGTACGGATTAGGTGAGAGGTATAAACGCTGTCATTGCTCCTTGACCTCCGCGCACAATAAGACAGCCTGAATGGCGACTGGCGAGTGTGTTTTGCTTGGAGGTAATTTCGTGCCGTATAGATCCGTGTTTAGATAAAGGTTTTGGAACGCATCACGGAGACACTTGTAAAAAGAATTTGTCATTAGAGATATAAACAGCAGCTCGATCCCAATCATACACCTGGATAATTTCAGCCATCTAAATGGCAGACACACACTTTCCTCCCTCCCCTTCCTTGCAGCCCTTTCAATTGGCACCCTCATTTCACCGCCGTTTTAAACAATATGTATATCCATTGCTGAGTGCTGGCGCTGTAACCTCTTCCTTGCCGGTGAAATGGAGCTGGTAACTCCCGGACTCGCTTAGACTGCGGCGGAAAAACAATTTTTCTTTTGTGGCACTTTACTACTTTGGCACATATTATTTGGATCATGTGCAAAACGCACCAAAAACACATAAGATCCGTACCATTGTGGTCCGTTATGCATTATCATCACTATACATTATTTACTTACCAAATTTTCTGCTATTTGGTACAGAGCCAGCATCTCTTACGGCCCATTCACACTTGCGGGATTAACGCGCATTTTTCCACGCTTTTCCGAATCCGAGATAACTAGCGCTTTGAAAACCGCTAAGGTAATTTAAAGTATATGGCACTGATTTCACAGCAGCAATCGCAGGCGATTCACGGAAAATGCAAATACGTGCATGCAGTGCTTATTCACGATTTTAAAACGAACGCGGTTGAAATGTTACAAAATCACGAATCGTGCAAAAATCGCAATGTCCACTAAAAATACGCTAAAAATCACAAGAAAATCCCAGTCGCAAAACGCTAGCGATTTTGCCAGCATTTTGCGATCCCCAGTGAGAAATGGGGCTTAACACTAAAAATCGGAGTATAATACTAACATCAAAAGACCACTCCAGCGAAAAAAGTAAACAGCCAAAATCTGGCAGGACCGACAGGCTTTGGACTAGTCCATCTCCTCATGGGGGATGCACAGGGTTTTGTTTGTTTTAAAAAGCATTTCCTGAATGGCAGTTGCTGAGTCTAACTGCAAAAATAGTGAGTAGGGGGGCCGTCTGGTATCTTACTATTTTGGCAGTTAAACTGCCGTCCAGAAAATGCTTTTGAAAACAAAGAAAACCCTGAGAATCCCCCATGAGAAGATGGACTAGTTCAAAACCAGCTTTGTCAGATTTTTTTTAACAGCTTGCTTTTTTCGCTGGGGTAGTCCTTTAAAGCGTACCTGATGTATCATGTAACATGATGATATAAAAAGTAGTATATTAAGTCCCAATCCTACTTAGAACTAGGGTGTGTTCCTTTTTTTTCTCACTGTAAGGATTAAGAAATCAGGGTTGTAAATGACAGTTCCTCTGAAGCCGTACTGCAGTTCAACTGTAGCTTGACTCTCACTGATAACTTATATTATTATATTAGGCTGGGAGCACACTTGTCGATGGGCTAGTGCACAGCAATGTAGTGATACTTTATATTGAGACGTAACAGACTTGGTGTAGAAGGGCCCTTATGGTCCTTTTACAGTAAATTGGTCACTGCCAGTTATAACTGAATGGACAACTGGTGCAAAGT
This sequence comes from Hyperolius riggenbachi, assembly GCF_040937935.1. Classification (NCBI taxonomy): domain Eukaryota; kingdom Metazoa; phylum Chordata; class Amphibia; order Anura; family Hyperoliidae; genus Hyperolius; species Hyperolius riggenbachi. The sequence goes on from NC_090651.1 coordinate 330,952,208, forward strand.
AATGTCCATGTATTCCTATGGCTCAGTTCACATTATATGCATATTAACTGAAAGGTTTTTCATAATGCACTGCTATGCGAAGTTAAAATGCATAATTTTTTCACTGTATAGTGTAAAAGAGGCCTTATTCACACGGCACAACGCAGTTTTGCACATGTGTTTGCGATGCACGAAATGCACATTGGCAGCCTTGAAACGATTGAGGCCAGCGGGAAAATACATGCGTTGTGCGCTAAGATGTTCCTGGATGTGTTAAATTGCAACGCACAGGAACACACACTGTTCTGTGAACAGTAACATCAAAGTCTATGGACTTTCCAGTTACTATGCGCATCGCACACTATGTCATGGGTGACAGCAACACACATAGTGAAATCGCATTGGTGCACATAGTGTGAATGAGCCCTGACAGCAACGCATGTATTGTGTATGAGCTCTTAGGGTCCTTTCACGCTGCATCAGTTGCGAATAATTCTATGGCCTGTTCACAGTACTGCGTTGTAACTGATCGCGTTACTCTGACTCCCTGCATGCAGGCTGTGTATTGTAGTCTATGTCCAGTCTCCATTGCAGCTCACACACATGCATGCGTTATGCAATGCGCACAGTGTGGATCCAGCCTTAGGCCTCTTCCTCACTTGAGTGCGTTGGGAAACACGGGGCCCATGAAACGCACAGGACTCGTTCCTATGCAATTGTTGCTGATGCGGTTGTGAACCCACTGGTTATAATGAATGGGAATCACAATGCGTATTTTTGTCCCTGCAGCAACAACTACATAAGAATTGATTCACTATAACAAATAGTGTGCCTTATCAGAGTTAACATGCCCTATCAGAGTTAACACACCTTATCGTGTTAACACGTCAGAGTAGCATAGCAAGCGCTACGAACTTATGCCTGCTAATTGGCAATGACGAGAGCTCCACTCGTTCTGCCCTGAGCCCCTGCGGGTCCAATCACTTTAAAGGACATTATCCCCGCACTTTGATTGGGTCAAAAGGCTGCCTGTCAAGTTTCTTGTCAACTTATCTTGGCAGCCTATTGGGCCAATCAAAGTGCAGGGATCCGTTAAAGTGATTGGACCCGCAGGGGCTTAAGGCAGGACGAGTGGAGCTTTCGTCATTGCCAATTAGCAGGCATAAGTTCATAAGTGCTTGCTATGCTACTCTGATTAGGCATGCTAACTCTGATAAGGTGTGTTAACTCTGATAAGGCATGCTATTTGTTATAGTGAATCAACCCCAAGTTATGTTACAATTTTCACAAATCTGAATCTCTCTGATCCATAAAAACTTAAAATCTAAAGCCAATAAATGGAAAGATTGCGGATAGCCACAAACCAAATGTTTCAGTTAATGTTTCCAGTGCAGGATTATAAATGAGAGTAGGGAGGGCATAAGTACAAATATGGGGTCCCCTTGATGTGGCCCCATCACACACACATTCAGAGCAAGCATGCCTACTCCACATTTTTCTCCGCCCCAAATAACATTTTAATTTTTTTTCATTATTATTTATCTCTATATAGTGCCAACATTTTCCATAACCCTGTACAATAGTTGGGAACATAGTTCATAGGAACATGAGAGGTTCAACACAAATCCAGAAGCAAAAGCACAAATACATACATAGTAGATCTGTGGTTTCAGTCATCCACAATACTGGTACGTATGATAAAGTACAACAGAAACAAGAAACACTAGGGGGAGGATCCTGCCCTCATGAGTGTACAACCTACAGGTCTTATAAAAGTAACACACTCATTATTTTTATAACACGTGTACTGTAAATAGTGTAACATGCACTATAGATGCAACAGGCGTGAGGTATACAGAACACAGGCTGCGCTACGTGCACAAAGTATGTTACATTGCTTGCTGGACAACTGTAATACTGCCGTACACTATCTGCACATGGCAATTGTAACATTGTTTAGTGAATCAGCCACATGGGGTCTCATCATACCTTTGATGATTCTACTATACTCAGCAACAGATGAATTGGCGAGACAGAGCCAGTTCTCGACTACATCCCCTATCCACCCATACTGGGGGTAACAGCCTAGTTACAGTAGTGATCAGTAGTTACAGTAGCGACCGATATTTTACTACAGCCTAACCTAACCCCACTTTCACATAGAACTCCCCTCCCCCTCCACTGACTAACCCTAAACCCACCTTCCTGACGCCTAACCCTAAACCCACCTTTCTGACGCCTAACCCTAAACCCACCTTCCTGACGCCTAACCCTAAAACCCCCTTCCTGACTCCTAACCCTAAAACCCCCTTCCTGACTCCTAACCCTAAACCCACCTTCCTGACTCCTAACCCTAAAACCCCCTTACTGACTCCTAACCCTAAACCCACCTTCCTGACGCCTAACCCTAAACCCTCTTTCCTAATATCTAACATAAAACCACCTTCCTGATGCCTAACCATAAAACTCTCTTCTTGACGCCTAACCCTTAACTTTCAAATTACATTTGAAAATGATAATTAAAAAAAAAAAGTTAAATACAAAAGACCAAAAAGTTCAATAACTGACTTTCTTATTTTCCAAACGATAAAATCTTCAAAAGCTATAGCATTTTAATATTCTCAAAATGAAATAAGTTTCAAAAACCATAACAATCTCATTTTCAAAACGATATTTATCGGGCTCCCAAATGTCTGCTTTTGCAACGAATAGCCGATATTTGCATTAATGCCTATAGCAGTGCCTAAATTAACTAGAAGCCACGGGCTACTAAAACAAGGTCAATGGTACAAAGTATGAGTTTAAAGTCAACACACAGAATTTATATACATTTCAAAGAACATAATTTAAATAAATTCCTCTTCAATTTATAACTGCCATGCAGCCAGCCAATCACCATTCGGCTTCAGCCCCATGTCATGTGACAGGGACGGAAGCTGCATGGTGACAGGCTGGCTGCATGGCTCTTGTAAACTTAAAGTGATCCTTAAGTCTAACAAAAAAAAAAAATGAGAGTTACTCACCTGGGGCTTCCCTCAGCCCCCTGCAGCCGATCGGTGCCCTCGCAGCCCCGCTCCGATGCTCCTGCACCCGCCGGTTTGGCCGTCACCGGCCGACAGGCATGGGAACGCAAGTGATTGTTCGCGTTCCCAGCCATAATATCGCCCCCTATGCTGCTATTGCGGCCATGTCCCATAACACCATAGAAAAATGTGAATGAAAATATTTTTATATTTTTTTCTGTTTTTGCAATTTGTTCTTGAGAGATCGCACATTTTATAGTTATGTTATACAGTATATATACTGTTTATGCCATTAGCATTACTAGACATTTGGCATATGTTATTATTATGTTGTATAATAATCTTCATAATAGGAGCTATAGAGTCTTGCCTATTTATTATTAATCTGTATACAGACTTATGGATGCCATGCGACCATGCCTTGTTTTTAATATTGTTTTTGATCATGCACATTTGATACAATAAAGAGTTTCTGAACAGTGAAGCAGTGGTTAATTTTGATTTTGTCAATTATGACTTTAGAGTGGAAATTGTGATTCTTGAGGTTGTTTGTGCATGTCAAGTGACAGGCAGCCTATTGAGCCAATCAAAGTGCGGGGATAATGTCCTTTAAAGTGATTGGACCCGCATTGCCAATTAGCAGGCATAAGTTTGTAGCGCTCACTGTGCTACTCTGATAAAGCCCCTTAACTCTGATAAGGCCCCTTAACTCTATTAAGGCACCGATAAGGCCCCTAACTCCAATAAGGCCCCTTAACTCTAATAAGGCACACTATGTGGCTTTTCACTCCGGCGCTAACACTTAGTGCCGGTTAGAGAATCAAGCCCGCTGTACGTTATGTAAAATTTATCTATTTATATATGTGTTTTTTTTCTGGAATAGTATGGCTGTCCATGCTGCTTTAGGTGTCTATTTATCAACGTAGCTATTTATCTAAACACACATATGCACATATTGACTGCTTTGTTTAAACATCTCATCCAAAACCGCAACAATAATGCACAAAATGTAATAAACCTTCACAATCTACAGTAGATCATCATAGACAAATCCAGTACAGATAGTCGCTCCGGGATCCTGTTCTTTGCTCCTATATCTATTTATGGCAAACAAGTGGAAATATAGACCATGTATGTCATCTCCAGAGACGTGAGGACCACAAGGACTCGCTGTCACTTCAGAGGAGCGTATACCGGCACAGGCATAGGGGCCATCAGCTGAGACTATTGACACGTGATAAGTGGCTGAGCTAATCAATGGTCCTTGGCTCTCTATGTACTTTGTAAGGATGACACTGGCAGCAGAGGAAAGCTTACAGAAGAGACCCCGGCATCGGCGGTAACATCAGCCATTATGCAATTCATCACTAATGAGCATTTACATATTCATCTTTTTCTTTACCTCTCATTTACATAGTATTAAATATTCAGGGGGGAAAAAAACCTGCAAGTGAGTCATATTCAGCTTTCAGCATCTTCCCCTGACTGCGGTGGGTGCTGCCTGTGCCTGGATTGAGAGATGCCCGCCGGTATAATCAGTTATGCAGAACAGCGCCACTAATGACTGTCAGCCATGACCTGGGCCCTGCGTCTGGGAGGGGATTATCTTCCCTCCAACAGTAGAATACTGGTGACGTTGGGTTACGTCCCGTGCCAGGCTTAGGCCTGCTACATGCTGGCACAGGGCCTCAGTGCCAAGTTCTATGTTTAAAGCCTGGTACACACATCCAATTTCGATTAGTCAATGATTGGCCAATTTTACCACCTCCAGTATCACCTCCATTTTACCACCTCTAATATGAGAGTTTACCTACACAATCTGTTCACGGAATTCAAAATCTTTCGGCCCGCATGCTACATGGAAGTGGTAAAATTGGTCACTGCTTTACCAATAAAAATTGCATGTGTGTACGCACACTTAAGCTGTCCCTGAAGCCCTCTAAATGTGTCTTTATTCTTTCATAAAAACAGTACAAAAAGTCAATGTTTCGGGACCACACAGGGTCCCTTTCTCAAGACAAAGCCTGCTCAAAGGCAAATATCTGCCAGTGCAGGACGCTCTTGACGACAGCAAGGCGGAGAAGAATAAGCGTGGCCTGAGGCCGACTTCTAGTTGGCCAAAAACGAAACTACCGTGCAGCGAGGACTGGAGGACACTTGAGGACCGGCGAGGGCACAGAACGGCTGCAGGGGGCTTGGGGAAGCCCCGGGTAAGTGAAACTTTTTCTTCTGTCAGGGTTAAGGTTCCCTTTAAGTCAGTTAAGGAACCAGATTCTTGTTGTCAAGTCTGTAATGGAGGTTATGCACCCCCCCCCCAATCAACCCCCCCAACTTCCTGGCATATGCAGTATAAAGAGTAAGCCATCATCCTGGACTGATCTCAGGGAGAAAGATGATCAACAGGGGTGGAAGTCAACCCAGGACACTTTCCCGTTGTTCACTTTTAACAACGATCACCACTTTTATAACATCATATTATAAACTATAGAATCCTATTTTAGTTATTGTTGATCAATTCTTGATCAGCAGAAAAAAGGGGCCAGTGAAATTATTTATTACCAATTGTACACAGCTTGCAATTAGGCCAATCACAACTGACAGGAAGTGCCTCTGATTGTCCAACCTCTAGACATAGGGCTTGATTCACAAAAGAGTGCTAACTGTTAGCACGGCTGTTTTCGCGTGAATTTTTGCATTGTACGTGATCGCAAATTTTCGCGCAAAACGATAACTTTTTCGCGCGCAAACGCGAATTTTAACGCGAAATCGATATCGTTTTGCGCGAAAATTCGCGTTTCCGCGCGAAAACGTTATCGTTTTGCGCGAAAATTCATGAACACGCGCAGTGCGAAAATTCACGCGAAAACGGCCGTGCTAACAGCACTCTTTTGTGAATCAAGCCCCTAGTGTCCTTATCTTATCCAAAATAGGAAGTGTTCTGTTATTTGCACGATGAGATGAGCTTTTTACTGTAGCTAAAAAAAAACTTACACAAGCACTGTCTCTACAGTTAGGCAAATGCACTCAAAACAGGTAAAAAGAAAAAACAGTTGGGGACATATTTTAGAAAGAAGAGGGGTTTACATATATTTTGGGGCACTAATTATTTCTTGGCAATTTTTTTTTGAGTGGTTACAACCCCATTCAAGTCTCATCCATAATAGCAATAAGGGTTGCCTAAAATGATAATTGTTAATTGTCTTGGGTGACCTTTCACCACACAAATAAACTGTTTGGCTATCTGCCGAGCAGCACGTTTATTTCTGCTTGCAGAGGGGTTGGAGAGGAGAAGCAAAAATGGAACCAAGTGAGTATTAACCACAGTGATTGGGAATGGATTTTATACAGCTTAAACGCGGACCAATCAAATTCCATCTAGGTGTGATTCACTGGTCCGTTTTCAAGCTGCATACATTTGCATATCATATTTGAATAATCTTGCATCAACTCGGAACGATTTGCATCTCATTCACCAACAGACAGCCAGTCGGCGGGTTTCAGCGGACAATCATACACACTTTGGAGTATCAAGCGTGGACAAAGCTGACTTCTTCTCTGTGAAGACTTTTTAAAGTGTACCTGAGATGATATGTGACATGATGAGATAACCATGTATATGTACAGTACAAAACATCAATAATCAGGCTTTATTTTGCTGCCTGAAAGAGTTAATTTCTAGGCATCGAAGTGTCTTGTCGGTACCTTGTCAGGAAAATAGTAAATGTCACTGATAATCAAATTACAGCCATAAACGTTTTCCTGGCAGAATACAACTTCTGAGAGCAGGGGGAGATAAAATAAATAAACTGTTGACCGCTTTCTAACTCTGGGACACTTAATAGGCTGCCACTGATTAGAGACAGTAAAACATTCAACCTATTTTGTAAATGTTTAAATGTAAAAGAAAACCCTGGGATATTTTAACCTTTCCCGGACTGACGCAGTATGAATCTACGTCCAGCAGATGGTGCTGCGGCCCTGACTGGACGTAGACTACGTCGCATTCACAGCGCGTCCCTGCTGTTACCGCCGATCTCGCCGCTCTGTCCCCGCCGCTATTCGCTTGTCCTGCCGTCTCTATGACGGCAGAGCTCTGTGAGCAGGTCAGGAGCCATTTTTATTGGCTCCTGGCCCTGTCATCACTGTCGGGAGCGGCGGATTTTTCCGCCAATTCGTCGGGAAGAGGCGTTTTACTGTACACTGGGAGCCTCTGGTCCTTAAGAGGGCAGAGGCTGCTGGTACCGAAGTGGTTAAAAAGTAATTTTTAGGAGTAGGAGGATAAATATAATTGTTTAGCTCATTAGTTTATTTTCACCTCAGGTTTACTTTAAGCTGATATGAAAATAAATAAATAAATAATGTAACTGGCACAATTAAAAAAAAAAAAGCATTTAATGTTTTCTGAATAAATACATCACCTGGCTAAAAGACAGCTTTTTTAAAGTGCCTATAGTCTCCTTTTAATTGTCTCTTAAATCCGAGTCGATAACAGATTAGCGATAGAGATTTAAATAGAAACTAGGTTAACTCTACAAAGACAGATTTATGTCATCGCGGAAGTAACGGTTAATGTTTGATAACAGTTGTACAAGTCTACTGTTTATTAGCCAGATCCTTACAAGGTGCGCGTTACAATCACAAAACACATACGTCTGTGCTATTCGCGTGCCACAGGCGAAATACTAAAAAGAAAAAAAAACACCTGCACAGTATGTAGAAGCCACAGATACATACATTCACACAGTATGTACGCGCTCAGCTTGAGGTTCCTGATCTCGGTGTGGCGCCTTATGCAGCACAGCAGGCTGACTCTCACACGTAGCGATGCCAGGTCAGGAGCCCCCCAGCTACTTTTCTGTATCATCTCGTGCACCCCGTATCTGTTCCCGTGCTTCAATCGCTCTGACTCCAGGACTCCAACCTCCCAGTTGCAGTGTTACATAGCTCACCATCAAACACCTGCACTGCGCTCACACTGCCTCTCCAGCTAATTCCATTTCATTTTTTCTTGCCTGGCTAAGCAGATCTAAGGGTTCGTCCGCACAGACGGCTTTGCAGAAACAAAGTAAGCCATTTACTAAGGGGACTAACTATCGCGCCAGGCTAAAAAGACGCATTTGTTCCCGGAGAGGTTAAAGGACTGCATACAAGTGATGTGATGAGCAGGGTTTGGAAGTACTATCTATAACAATGATAAGTGTGTGTGTGTGTGTGTGTGTGTGTGAGTGTGTGTGACAAAGTTCTCTGTTGCTTACAGAGAAACCGTAACCAAGAATTGAACTTCATCCCAATCAGTAGCTGATACCCCCTTTTCCATGTGAAATCTTTTACTTTTCTCAAACGGATCATCAGGGGGCTCTGTATGGCTGATTTTGTGGTGAAACACCTCCCACAGTGTGATGTCAGGACCATGGTTCTGACATCACACTGTGGGAGCCTTGTTGCATTGTGGGAAATAACAGCTGTTTCCAAATGCCAAAAAAAAGCAAGCAGCATCTCTATCCACTGACATCACCTGCCAGCAGTAAAAATGTCACCATGTGATAAATGTCAGAATCTAAATCAGGAAGAGGAAAGATTCCACAATGGACAAACACTGACTAAATCATTTATACATAATTATTGTAAAAATTAAGCACTTTTATTATTACATTATTTTCACTGGAGTTCCTCTTTAAATTCAGAATACATCAGACAACTCTGCGGCCGATCGACCATCCAATTTGATTATTATAATCGGAAGAAAACGCCAAGAGCATACCCAATCGACAATGCGACCAATTTAGGGCTGAAATTAGTCGAGTATATCGGTCGGACATGCTGCAATATGTTGGGTCGTCGTGGTTGATCGGGTGTATGGCGGTAATGGCGAGTGAAATCAGACGAGCGAGAAAACCCCCCGGCGCTGTTCCCCTAATGTATAAATGTGCGTGTATGTGGGCATTTATACATTACCTGTCCTGTGTCACGGTACCATCCGTCTTCAGAATCCCCGCTATTCCATTATCCCCATACTCACCTCCAGCGCATAGCCCGCCGGCGTGTATGTGGGCATTTATACATTACCTGTCCTGTGTCACGGTACCATCCGTCTTCAGAATCCCCGCTATTCCATTATCCCCATACTCAGCTCCAGCGTATAGCCCGCCGGCGTGTATGTGGGCATTTATACATTACCTGTCCTGTGTCCCAGTACCATCCGTCTTCAGAGTCCCCTCTATTCCATTATCCCCATACTCACCTCCAGCGCATAGCACGCCGGCGTGTATGTGGGCATTTATACATTACCTGTCTTGTGTCACGGTACCATCCGTCTTCAGAGTCCCCTCTATTCCATTATCCCCATACTCACCTCCAGCGCATAGCCCGCCGGCGTGTATGTGGGCATTTATACATTACCTGTCCTGGGTCACGGTACCATCCGTCTTCAGAATCCCCACTATTCCATTATCCCCATACTCACCTCCAGCGTATAGCCCGCCGGCGTGTATGTGGGCATTTATACATTACCTGTCCTGTGTCATGGTACCATCCGTCTTCAGAATCCTCGCTATTCCATTATCCCCATACTCACCTCCAGCGCATAGTACGCCGGCGTGTATGTGGGCATTTATACATTACCTGTCCTGTGTCACGGTACCCTCCGTCTTCAGAATCCCCGCTATTCCATTATCCCCATACTCACCTCCAGCGTATAGCACGCCGGCGTGTATGTGGGGATTTATACATTACCTGTCCTGTGTCACGGTACCATCCGTCTTCAGAATCCCCGCTATTCCATTATCCCCATACTCAGCTCCAGCGTATAGCCCGCCGGAGTGTATGTGGGCATTTATACATTACCTGTCCTGTGTCACGGTACCATCCGTCTTCAGAATCCCCGCTATTCCATTATCCCCATACTCACCTCCAGCGTATAGCCCGCCGGCGTGTATGTGGGCATTTATACATTACCTGTCCTGTGTCACGGTACCATCCGTCTTCAGAATCCCCGCTATTCCATTATCCCCATACTCACCTCCAGCGTATAGCCCGCCGGCGTGTATGTGGGCATTTATACATTACCTGTCCTGTGTCACGGTACCATCCGTCTTCAGAATCCCCGCTATTCCATTAACCCCATACTCACCTCCAGCGTATAGCTAGTGTTGGGCGAACATCTAGATGTTCGGGTTCGGGCCGAACAGGCCGAACATGGCCGCGATGTTCGGGTGTTCGACCCGAACTCCGAACATAATGGAAGTCAATGGGGACCCGAACTTTTGTGCTTTGTAAAGCCTCCTTATATGCTACATACCCCAAATTTACAGGGTATGTGCACCTTGGGAGTGGGTACAAGAGGAAAAAAAAATTTAGCAAAAAGAGCTTATAGTTTTTGAGAAAATCGATTTTAAAGTTTCAAAGGGAAAACTGTCTTTTAAATGCGGGAAATGTCTGTTTTCTTTGCACAGGTAACATGCTTTTTGTCGGCATGCAGTCATAAATGTAATACATATAAGAGGTTCCAGGAAAAGGGACCGGTAATGCTAACCCAGCAGCAGCACACGTGATGGAACAGGAGGAGGGTGGCGCAGGAGGAGAAGGCCACGCTTTGAGACACAACAACCCAGGCCTTGCATGAGGACAAGAAGCGTGCGGATAGCATGCTTTGTACCACCATGCAGTCATAAATGTAATAAAGATAAGTGGTTCAATAAACAGGGACCACGCGGCAACGCTAACCCAGCAGCAGCACACGTGATGGAACAGGAGGAGGCGCAGGAGGAGAAGGCCACGCTTTGTGAGACACAACAACCCAGGCCTTGCATGAGGACAAAAAGCGTGCGGATAGCATGCTTTGTACCGCCATGTAGTCATAAATGTAATAAAGATAAGAGGTTCAATAAACAGGGACCACGCGGCAACGCTAACCCAGCAGCAGCAGCAGCAGCAGCACACGTGATGGAACAGGAGGAGGCGCAGGAGGAGAAGGCCACGCTTTGTGAGACACAACAACCCAGGCCTTGCATGAGGACAAAAAGCGTGCGGATAGCATGCTTTGTACCGCCATGTAGTCATAAATGTAATAAAGATAAGAGGTTCAATAAACAGGGACCACGCGGCAACGGTAACCCAGCAGCAGCAGCAGCACACGTGATGGAACAGGAGGAGGCGCAGGAGGAGAAGGCCACGCTTTGTGAGACACAACAACCCAGGCCTTGCATGAGGACAAAAAGCGTGTGGATATAGCAGCAATGCTTTTTGCCGCCATGCAGTCATAAATGTAATACAGATGAGAGGTTCAATAAACAGGGACCGGAAACGCTAAACCATCCCAGATGTTCATCGGTCATGTTACTTGGTTGGGGTCCAGGAGTGTTGCGTAGTCGTTTCCAATCCAGGATTGATTCATTTTAATTTGAGTCAGACGGTCTGCATTTTCTGTGGAGAGGCGGATACGCCGATCTGTGATGATGCCTCCGGCAGCACTGAAACAGCGTTCCGACATAACGCTGGCTGCCGGGCAAGCCAGCACCTCTATTGCGTACATTGCCAGTTCGTGCCAGGTGTCTAGCTTCATGCCCGGTTTCAGGTCCAGCGGTGCCAGCCACAAATCCGTCTGTTCCTTTATTCCCCTCCAAATTTCCTCCCCTGTGTGCTGCTTATCCCCAAGGCAGATCAGCTTCAGCAACGCTTGCTGACGCATGCCAACAGCTGTGCTGCACTGCTTCCACGATCCTACTGCTGCTGGTGCTGGGTTAGCATTTCCGGATGAGGTACAGCTTTGAGATGCGTTGGAGGAGAAGGAGTCAGAGAGGTAGGTGCTGCTGTTGTTATCCAGCTGTTTGCGGCGTGGGCAACACCCGCGCCGTAGCAGGTGAGGAATCGCTGCCAGGCTCCACAAGGTTCACCCAGTGCGCGGTAAGGGAGATGTATCGACCCTGGCCGAACGCACTCGTCCAGGTGTCAGTGGTGAGGTGAACCTTGCAGGCAACGGCATTCTTCAAGCTTCGGGTTATTTAGCTGACCACGTGCTCATGCAACTCAGGCACTGCAGAGCGCGCAAAGTGGTAGCGGCTGGGAACCACGTAACGTGGGATGGCCACTGACATCATGCCCTTGAAGCTGTTTGTCTCCACCACTCGATATGGCAGCATTTCGCAGGCCAGAAGCTTGGCTATGCTGGCTGGCTGTTACTGCCACGGCCCGGGGGTCATTTGCTGGCAATTTCCTCTTGTGCTCAAACATCTCAGAAACAGACAACTCAACCGTAGCGCTGCACACCGAAGGGCTGTTGGTTGTTGTGTTTGATGAACACTGGGAGACCTCAAGAGCACTAGTCCGGAAAGTGACAGTGTCAGCATCGTCTGATGTTTGTGAATGTTGTGAACCACGCAATGGCTGGGCTACTGCTGCTGCTGAGGCGGGTCTGGTGGTGAGTCTGGTGAACCCAAGGGAGGCAGTGTTGCTGGTGGTACCCTGTCCTGCCGCGTTTGCCCACAGAGTGGGATGTTTGGATAGAATGTGGCGGCTCATGCTGGTGGTGGAGAGGTTGTTAATACTTTTCCCCCTGCTCAGGCGGGTCTTGCACACCTTGCAAATCGCCATGGTAACATCCTCAGTGCAGTCTTCAAAGAAAGCCCAGACTTTAACTGGCTGAGGACTCGGACCTCGTGCGTGATGTGCTGGTGCTGCTTAACCCACTGCTGGACGCTTGAGAGGTCATCCAAGTAATTATCTGGTCCTGTTCTTTTGGATCTGTGAGGGTTGTTGTCCTGGACAACATGGGCAGTATTGAGTGGGTTTTCTTGGGTGCTCCCCTGTGGCCTGTACGTGAACCGTCAGGGGAAACACCTCTTCCCTTGCCCCTCCCTCTTTCACCGGATTTCTTCCTCATTTCACTTATCCTTAAAGTACACGCTGACTGGCAGCAGTACAGTGGCAGTACAGAAATGCTATACAGTGGTGGGTGAGCGGTGTACCACTATTGTCAGCAGTGACACAGAGCACAATGCTATACAGTGGCGGGTGAGCGGTGTACTACTGTTCCCAGCAGACACAGAGTGGAAGTAAACACAATGCTATATAGTGTGGCTGAGCCGTGTACACAGAGTGGCATTAAACACAATGCTATATAGTCTGCTATATAGTCACCCCGAACAGGGTGATGTTCTGCAGAACCCAAACAGTGGCAAACACTGTTCGCCCAACACTACTGGGAGGGAACGCAGATTTTAGTACCTAAACACACGATACAACATGTTTTCCGGGGTCGGACTCTGAGGCACATACAGATGGTCCCGATCATCATCCTCATCATACAACTCTTCTCCTGAGTCTGACCCACCCACCACCTCTGCCACCCCAACATCCCCAGACACAGACCCCTCATCGTCCTCAACATTAACTTGGGATGCTGGCCTGAGCCAGACCTCCTCCTCCACATCAGGCCCCATCATCTCCTCAATGGCAGCCCTCATTAATCGCTCTGGCGACGGACTGATGGACACAACGTTCTCCTCCGGGGAGGGCTGCTGCTGACCACTGGCTGCTGGGGTGGATGTTATAGCTTGCGTGGGGCGTTGGCTGTTGCTGTTGTTGGGAGTGCTGCTCACAGCGGAGGTCTCTGGGGAACTCATGTTGAGCTCATATAGTGGTTGACGGTGAGTGGAGTATTACTGATCCCAGCAATATACACACTGACTGGCAGAGTACGCAATGCTATATAGTGTGGCTGAGCGGTGTACACAGAGTGGCAGTAAACACAATGCTATATAGTCTGGCTGAGCGAGCGGTGTACTACTGTTCCCAGCAGAATCAGAGTGGCAGTAAACAATGGTATATAGTCTGGCTGAGCGGTGTACACAGAGTGTCAGTAAACAATGGTATATAGTCTGGCTGAGCGGTGTACACACAATGCTATATAGTCTGCTATATAGTGTCAGTAAACAATGGTATATAGTCTGGCTGAGCGAGCGGTGTACTACTGTTCCCAGCAGAATCAGAGTGGCAGTAAACAATGGTATATAGTCTGGCTGAGCGGTGTACACAGAGTGTCAGTAAACAATGGTATATAGTCTGGCTGAGCGAGCGGTGTACTACTGTTCCCAGCAGAATCAGAGTGGCAGTAAACAATGGTATATAGTCTGGCTGAGCGGTGTACACAGAGTGTCAGTAAACAATGGTATATAGTCTGGCTGAGCGAGCGGTGTACTACTGTTCCCAGCAGAATCAGAGTGGCAGTAAACAATGGTATATAGTCTGGCTGAGCGGTGTACACAGAGTGTCAGTAAACAATGGTATATAGTGTGGCTGAGTGGTGTACACAGAGTGTCAGTAAACAATGGTATATAGTCTGGCTGAGCGGTGTACACAGAGTGGCAGTAAACACAATGCTATATACTCTGGCTGAGCGAGCGGTGTACTACTGTTCCCAGCAGACACAGAACAGTAAACAGAATGCTATATAGTGTGGCTGAGCGAGCGGTGTACCACTATTCCCAGCAGACACAGAACAGTGAACAGAATGCTATATAGTGTGGCTGAGCGAGCGGTGTACCACTATTCCCAGCAGACACAGAACAGTGAACAGAATGCTATATAGTGTGGCTGAGCGAGCGGTGTACTACTGTTCCCAGCAGACACAGAACAGTACACAGAATGCTATATAGTGTGGCTGAACGAGCGGTGTACTACTGTTCCCAGCAGACACAGAACAGTACACAGAATGCTATATAGTGTGGCTGAACGAGCGGTGTACCACTATTCCAAGCAGACACAGAACAGTGAACAGAATGCTATATAGTGTGGCTGAGCGAGCGGTGTACCACTATTCCCAGCAGACACAGAGTGGCAGTAAACAGAATGCTATATAGTGTGGCTGAGCGAGGTACACAGAGTGGCAGTAAACAGAATGCTATATAGTGTGGCTGAGCAAGCGGTGTACTACTATTCCCAGCAGACACAGAGTGGCAGTAAACAGAATGCTATATAGTGTGGCTGAGCGAGGTACACAGAGTGGCAGTAAACAGAATGCTGAGCGAGCGGTGTACTACTATTCCCAGCAGCGACACACAATGACTGGGGGGGACCCTGGCTAGCGTGGCTGGAGCGCGAACTACCCTGCCTGCCTACCCAAAGCTAAACCCACAGACAAATGGCGGAGATATGACGTGGTTCGGGTATTTATTTACCCGAACCACGTGACAGTTCGGCCAATCAGAGCGCGTTCGGGTCCGAACCACGTGACCCGTTCGGCCAATCACAGCGCTAGCCGAACGTTCGGGGAACGTTCGGCCATGCGCTCTTAGTTCGGCCATATGGCCGAACGGTTTGGCCGAGCACCGTCAGGTGTTCGGCCGAACTCGAACATCACCCGAACAGGGTGATGTTCTGCAGAACCCGAACAGTGGCGAACACTGTTCGCCCAACACTACGTATAGCCCGCCGGCGTGTATGTGGGCATTTATACATTACCTGTCCTGTGTCACGGTACCATCCGTCTTCAGAATCCCCGCTATTCCATTATCCCCATACTCACCTCCAGCGTATAGCACACCGGCGTGTATGTGGGCATTTATACATTACCTGTCCTGTGTCACGGTACCATCCGTCTTCAGAATCCCCACTATTCCATTATCCCCATACTCACCTCCAGCGTATAGCCCGCCGGCGTGTATGTGGGCATTTATACATTACCTGTCCTGGGTCACGGTACCATCCGTCTTCAGAATCCCCTCTATTCCATTATCCCCATACTCACCTCCAGCGTATAGCACGCCGGCATGTATGTGGGCATTTATACATTACCTGTCCTGGGTCACGGTACCATCCGTCTTCAGAATCCCCGCTATTCCATTATCCCCATACTCACCTCCAGCGTATAGCCCGCCGGTGTGTATGTGGGCATTTATACATTACCTGTCCTGTGTCACGGTACCATCCGTCTTCAGAATCCCCGCTATTCCATTAACCCCATACTCACCTCCAGCGTATAGCCCGCCGGCGTGTATGTGGGCATTTATACATTACCTGTCCTGTGTCACGGTACCATCCGTCTTCAGAATCCCCGCTATTCCATTATCCCCATACTCACCTCCAGCGTATAGCACACCGGCGTGTATGTGGGCATTTATACATTACCTGTCCTGTGTCACGGTACCATCCGTCTTCAGAATCCCCGCTATTCCATTATCCCCATACTCACCTCCAGCGTATAGCCCGCCGGCGTGTATGTGGGCATTTATACATTACCTGTCCTGGGTCACGGTACCATCCGTCTTCAGAATCCCCTCTATTCCATTATCCCCATACTCACCTCCAGCGTATAGCCCGCCGGAGTGTATGTGGGCATTTATACATTACCTGTCCTGGGTCACGGTACCATCCGTCTTCAGAATCCCCGCTATTCCATTATCCCCATACTCACCTCCAGCGTATAGCCCGCCGGAGTGTATGTGGGCATTTATACATTACCTGTCCTGGGTCACGGTACCATCCGTCTTCAGAATCCCCGCTATTCCATTATCCCCATACTCACCTCCAGCGTATAGCCCGCCGGAGTGTATGTGGGCATTTATACATTACCTGTCCTGTGTCACGGTACCATCCGTCTTCAGAATCCCCGCTATTCCATTAACCCCATACTCACCTCCAGCGCATAGCCCACCGGCGTGTATGTGGGCATTTATACATTACCTGTTCTGTGTCACGGTACCCTCCGTCTTCAGAATGTCCTCTATTCCATTATCCCCATACTCACCTCCAGCGTATAGCACACCGGCGTGTATGTGGGCATTTATACATTAACTGTTCTGTGTCACGGTACCATCCGTCTTCAGAATCCCCGCTATTCCATTATTCCCATATTCGCCTCCAGCGTATAGCACGCCGGCGTGTATGTGACATCACACGACCCACCGGCGGAGTGTATGGAACAGCAGGGGATTCAGAAGACTGACGGGCACCGAGACACGGGACAGGTAATGTATAAAAGAACACATATTTATACATTAGGAAAACAGCGGCAGGCTCAGCCGATTCCCAATTTCATGCTGAAATTAATCGGGAATCGGCCTGCAGTGTGTGGGCAGCTGACAGATCAGATTTGCTTACAGAGAGATTCGGCTCTTGGTCGAATCTGCCTGGCTTTCTCCATAGTGACGAAACAAGTCACTAGCCCACAGGCTAGCTTTGTGTCTGTACTGCTGCAGCCACAAACGTCACGTCCCAATCTCTGCCTGGCGACAGTAATCTCAAGTGTGTACGAGGCTTTAGTGTGCATGGAGTTTGTATTTTCCTACAAAATACATAAAAGCTGGTAGACTAGCTTACCCCTGATGTGTGGTAGGGGCAGTAGATTGTGGACTCCATCTAAGGAATAGTCAGTCTTTTATGCTAGCTGCGATCTGATCCAAAAATAGTGTTTTGCTGACCGCAATAGCAGCGGTATTAACATGTAAATCGCAGTGCCCCCCAAACATGTTGTACACCCAACAGATCATGGCAGAATTACGGACAGAAGGAAAACAGAGAGAAATCACCCTGTATGTATTGAGAGTTTAGCCTGTTCAATTCACCCTCATCTGTGACTAAATACGACTGTCGGCTGGCTGCCTCGGCAGAGCAGTTCATTTGTAAACAGAGATTGTTACCCCTATGTCTGCTTCCATGAAAGCAGGAAGTAGACACACTGCAGATGTATTGCAGAATTTGTATCAGCTGTAACAAAAATGTTTTTCTTTAAAGGTTATTACGCTGTTGCTTATTTTTTAGAGCAGAGGGGGAGTTCTGAGTTCAGGTCCACTTTAATCATCATATCAATACTTTTATCTCTATGACTCTACGATCGCTGGCAAGGAGGAGAGACACCAGAGCCCTCCTGCTGTGGGGAGCTTTTTCAGGCGTACCACAGACACATCTAAATCTGTATAGTAAACGCCGGTGTATTTGTCAGTGGGTGGCATTGCCCTGTCTGCCTGGCACACTCTCTCTGTACTATGAGACTAAATAATCAGTTGTAAATGCCGCTTATTGGACAGCCCCTCTGTTCTTGCTATCCGTGCTCATTCATCAAGGCTAAAAGTGAAGGCATAGTGCTGTCGTTCGCGAGTAACAACGCACAGAAGGCCTGGTTCACACTACAAATCCCCCTTTTGTGGCCAATTTTGTGAAGCAATTACTGGTGTTTTTGGGGGGATTTGCGTTTTTTTGGCAAGCGATTTTGTATCCATTTTTGTTTTGCGATTGTGTGTGTGCAGGCAAACAGGTAGTGCGCTCTAAGACCCGGAACTGAATGTTTTTTAAAGCAAATTTGCATAAAAAATGCTCACAAAATCGCTGTCCAAATCGCTTTTAAAGCGCTTAGCAATTTTTCCTATACTTTGCATTGAAGCGCAATCGCCCAGAATATGGTGCAGGACCCGCATTTTTGCGATTGGGAAGAAAGCTCATCTCTCATATCAGAACACTCACATAGGATTTCATTACACAAGTGCTTTTACCGCGCTTTAAGAAATGCTAGCGATTAAACAAAAGCTCCAAACGCTCATAGTGTGAAGCAGCCCAAGGGCCCATTCACACTGGGGGTCACAAAACCCTAGCGATTTGCGCTAGTGTTTTGTCGCAGTGATTTTTTTCACGTTAAACACTTATTTGTCACTGTGCATTTTCACGTTTTTTTGAGCGACTGCAATTAGCTCTTTTTTTACATTGCGATCGCTCAAAAATTGCAAAGAAAAGCGCTGAATACACTGCTTTTGCGTTAAACACGAATCACCAGCGATCGTGGCAATGAGATCACTGCCATATAGTCTACATTGGCCCCTTTTCCACTAGCAATCGCTAGCGTTCGTGCTGAATGCTAGCGATTGTGATTCAGCAAAAGTACATTTTGCGCCGATTTCCCGACGTTTGCACTGCATAGCAAAATTGCGTCAATAATCGCTCCGCCGCACATTCGCGATCAAGTAAAAAATGAATCGCGGTAGTGAAAATTACCTACCGCGATTCCTATGTTAAAAAGCAAACCGTAGCGATTTGAAAATCCCTAGCGGTTTGCGATTTTGCGATTTAGCAATTGCAAATGCTATAGTGGAAAAGGGCCCTAAACTAGCGGTTTAAAAAACACTAGCGACGCCCTGGCGATTCTGTGATTAGCGGTATACAGCCGCTAATCACCCCAGTGTGAATGGGCCCTTAAGGTTAGTTACAAAAAAAATGTATTCTAATCACTCCCCTCCACATGGGTGATATGTGTGTTTTTTCCCCTCTATCACAGGCCTGGGAGCTTGTATCTTATCTGTTCCTAGCACTGCACTCTTCCTGTCATCTATCTCTTCTGCTAATCTGAGCGAGTCAGCTGATTTCTGATTGGTTGCTACGGGTTACTGCCTCCTGGACCTCATCAATACCCATTGCACCGCTTTGTGAAATAGGCCGCTATATCTTTCCTCTACTCCGGCATGCACTGTGCCCTGTGGTTGCTGGCCTCTGGAGCACAAGTCCCTCCTTTCCAGGCCTCCATCTCCCTCTCTCTCACTCCCACCCCGGTGGTGTCGAAATCAATTAAAATTTAGATTGGAAGTGTTGCGCGGAGGTAAATATTAAAGCTGCAGCTCTGCTAATTCCGAGCATCGATCAGACGGGATGAGGGTAATACATTATTTTGACAAGATACATTCCTTCTCAGCTGCTCCTATCCACATATTGATTTTCTCTCCACTTGCTGCAGTTTAAGCTAGAGGCACCTAACCCTGTCTGCGCCCAATCACCTATCTTCGTTTACCTGCCGTTCTCCTCCAGCTCTGTACCTCTTCTCACTCCTTCCATCATTTTCCTCTAACTCCTTCCATCTCCTTTACCTCTGCGTCGTTCCCTCAAGAAATGTGTCTTTTATATTAATTTTAATCTCTTTACAGCTCCACTTTCATGTTTTCGGGCGAGCACGCCGGCACAATTTGAAAACGTTAACGCAAGCAAGAATCGGAGAGCGTGGCGTAGAAGAAGGATGACTGGCGAGCGATAAAGGCGCCTGACGCGGTTGAACATATCTGCGAATGACCGGAGATCAGCAGTCTGTGTGCGCAAATGTAAAGTGGTTATATTGGAGAAAAAAGGGTTGCAATCGGTTTAGTGGCCTAACTGTGTAAGCTAGCCATAAATGCATACATCTGAAAACGCTGCACGCTAATTTGGTCGCGGGCATAATAAGAAAAAATATAGTTAAGGGAGCATTTATAGTGCTAGTAGAATATCGGTAAATTTACCAGTATTCTACAACCCGATTGATATAGTGAAATATTGGCAATATATGACGATATTTCACTATTACCTAACCTCTCCCTATTCTCACACAGAAGCCTCCCTTGGTGGGCAACTAATAACCCTCCCCCTCAGGGAACTAATAACCCTCCCCCTTCCCCCCCCCCCCCCTGCCCCCCAGGGAACTAATAACCCTCCTCCTCCAAGCACCAAAAAATGGTTGCCTGCTAAATAGCCACCCACCAATAGAGGGCGCAAAGCTATTTAGCGGATGCTCATTTTTGGTCACGCTACAATTCGCTACTCCTCCATACACATTAAAGGGATAGCTATTTAACGTTTAACCCACATGACTAATACCATATTTATCATATTTTTTTTTTTATTTAAAGGATCGCTATCGTGAAAATCGTAAAATGTAAAATATATGTAAACACATACAAATAAGAAGTATGTTTCTTCCAGAGTAATATGAGCCATACATTACTTTTCTCCTATGTTCCTATCACTTACAGTAGGTAGTAAAAATCTGAAAGAACTGACAGGTTTTGGACGAGCCCATTTCCTCATGGGGGATTATCAGGGTTTTGTTTATTTTCAAAAGCATTTAGGGCTGGAACCCACAGGAGCGCTTTTGGCAGCGTTTTGGCAGCACTGCGATACGCTAGCAGTTTGCCAAAACGCTGGGCTAATGTTAATGGATGGGGCAACTTCCACAGGAGCGTTTGCGTTTCCCAGAAACGCAAACGCAGGACCTGCAGCATTTTGGGAGCGTTAGCGTTTCAATGTAAAGTATTGAAACGCTAGCAGAAACGCTCAGCAAAACCTAAACTGAGCGGTTTTGCTAGCGTTTTGCGGTTCAGCACACTGTAACAAAATTAAAAATAATTCACAGGACCAATCAGGATAAAAACGTAAAACGCAAAACGCTACACACCCGCTGGGCAAAAAAATACAATGTTGCAAAACATGACCAAAAACGCGCATGAATCCGCTTGCAAACCGCTCAGACAAAACGCTAGCGGTTGCGTTTTGAGTTTGCTGATTTCAGTGGGTTCCAGGCCTAAGTGAGTAACAGTTGCTCTGTCAATCTGCCAAAAAAAAAAAGTGTGCAGTGAATAGAGAAGCAGGCCAGCATCATTGTATAAATACTTTTCAGGGAATGTCTTTATAAATAATAAGACCCTGACTGAGAATACCCCAGGAAGAGATGGACTAGTCCAAAACCTGTCAGTTCTGTCAGATTTCTATTACCTACTGTAAGTGACAGCAGCATAGGAGAAAAGTAATTTATGGCTCATTTTACTCTGGAAGAAAAATATGTATATGTTTACACGCATTTTAAAGTAAACCAGAGACGAAGCACCCTCATGTATTTTACCATATATATCAGTGGGGACATTAGAGAAAATACCTACCCTGCTCTCTGTTTCATTTTCAACTGTTCAGCTTGCCTCTTTATCAGCCATGATAAAATCCCCAACTGAGCATTCAGTCTGGCTTTGCTCAGGAATTATTATTATACCTGAGTCTGTGTTCTCTGGTGTATTTTCAAGCCTAAGCCTGCCCCCTTGTGGCTCTGCTCAGGAATCATTATAGCTGAGTCATTATAGCAAAGCCAGACTGAATGCTCAGTCGGGGATTTTATCAGGGCTGATTAGAAGCAAGCTGAACAGTTAAAAATAAAACAGAGAGCAGGGTAGGTGTTTCCTCTAATGTTCCCGCTGATATATATGGTAAAATACATGAGGGTGCTTCGTCTCTGGTTCACTTTAAATTTTACAATTTTTTGCGATAGTGGTCCTTTAAGCGATAAAAGCAACTTACACAGAACTCTACAATAAATAACAAGGGGTACAAACTACAGACTTAAATATATAGCAGTTACAGGCAAATGGCTCAGTTGTAGGATTCCTGTAGTATTCAGAACCCGTAGAAAAGCATGTGATCGGTTTGATCAGGTGACAGATTTGCAAGCCTCTGATTTGCTGATCACAATCATGCATTGCTTCTTTTCCCTAAGTAGGAGAAAGCCAGAAGTGATCATGGCAAATCAGTCTTCAGGCACACCTGAAGTGAGAGGTATATGGAGGCTGCCATATTTATTTCCTTTTACACAATGCATATTGCCTGGTAAACAGTCCTGCTGATCCTCTGCCTCTAAGGGCTCGTTCCCACTATAGCGAATCCGCATGCGGGCACTGCATGCGGATTCGCATACTTAATGTTAGTGGATGGGGCTGTTTCCACGTGTGCGGCGGCGTTTTTCGGTGCGGGGAAAATCTGCACGACAGGGTCGTGCAGATTCGCGTGCGGCAGGAATGCAGGCGAATCGCCGCTAATGTATTCAATAGGGAAATCGCATGCGGCTTTGTCATGCGGATTTCCCCGCGATAAAGTTAATGGAACTTAACACAGGCAGTGACATGGTTAAATTCGCATGGCTCCTTGCCATGCAAAATCGCATGCAAATCTGCATGCGGAAACGCAGCCGCATGCGATTTCTTCAGCGGTGGAATCCAGGCGATTCCGCACCGCTACAGTGGAAACAAGCCCTAATACATTTAGCCATAGACCTTGAACAAGCATGCAGCAGATCAGTGGTTTCTGATTGGTTTCTGACTGAATTAGTCACATGCTTTTTTCAGGTGTGTGATTTGTGCACTACTGATGCCTGAAAGATCAGCAGGGCTGCCAGGCAACTGGTATTGGTAGAAAGGAAATAAATATGGCAGCCTCCATATCCCTCTCACTGCAGGTGTCTTTTAAAAATCACCTGATCAACGAAATTGCAGGCTTCTTCATAAATACTTAGCTACTTTACCCAAGAGCAGAAGAGATCTTACTATCTAAATGAACATCATAGACAATTCATGCTTTGCACACTTCTATGCCTCAATGCCTTTATATACAAGCAGGAATTCCCCCACATATATATAAATCAAGGATTGCAGTAAGATTGCTTCAACTGACCAACGGCTACAAAATGATCACTTTCTGGTCAGTATGTTCTCTAATCTGCAATTTTGCACATACATGTCAGTGTTCTCCCCAGAATTTTTTTCCAGCCGGGTGGCATGAAAAAGTAGCCAAGTGGGGTGAGATGAGGGAATGCAGGGCTGGCTGCTTCTGTGCGCAATTCTGCTTACAGCATAGGAGGAGGTGAGCCGATGACACCCGGGTGGTGACCAAAACTAGCCGGGTGGAGCACCCGGCTAAAAGAGCCTGAGGAGAACACTGCATGTACAGTGTGGTTTACACCTATCAGTACAAGGTTGATGCATGGCCTTTTATCCAACATGCTAGAATAAGTATTTTCCTTATGGGTAAGAAGGTTTGTTGGAGGGTTGGTCAGGATTAGTGCTTGTATTAGGTGTATAGTAAAGGGCCAAATCATCCACAAGGCAACTTAGGCAGAACCCTAAAGGTGCGTACACACATGCGACTATAGTCGTTTGAAACGATCGTTAGCTTGGCGGATTTTTTTCAACGACGATTGTTTGCAAAAGTAGTACATCGTTGGAAAACGTTCGTTCGTACTAGGCTTGAGATGCGCATTTCGCTATTTCTCCATGGAACTTTTCATTTTTATGCACAAGCGCAATAGTTGCTTTACGTGATGTAACGTTCGTTCTAACGATCAGATTGTTACACACTTTTAAAGACTAACTTTACTTAAGTCGTTCTTTTATCAATTAAAAGTTCGTTCGTCGTTCACAACGAACGATCGTTGTTGCATGTGTGTACGTAGCTTTAGGCCTGGTGGGTGTCCAGGGGCCTGGTTGACATATTTTCTGACCACCATTCCCAATCTAATCTTGCTAAAGAAGACAGGTGGCCAGCAGGGGAGGGGGGGGGATCTGCTATCACACCAGGGGTCCCATTTCCCGTTAGACTAGTATTAGACATCGGGTCCCGAATGCGGAAAAAAATTGGTGAATGCTGAAAAACAAAAGATAAACAGTGACTGCTGTATTTTAATCCACCCTTTTACCCAACTGCATAACTAATTAAGAATTAAAGCCATAGTAGCGCCTTATTCAATTCATTTTTTTCCCTAAGAGAGATCATTTTTCATGTCCTGTTTAAAATAACTTACATCGAAAAAGTACCAAAAAGCAGGTGAAAAAGTACTGCCAGCATTATTCTGAGTATTTCCTGCTTGCTGGTGGCTTAAAAGGCATTTTATTGATAAGATGTGACATTATCACCTAGGAGAAAAATTTGGAGAAAAAGTGAATTGAATAAGGGCCAAGGTCAGGAAGGATGAACGTGTTCAGATAAGATAGACATACATCTAGCGATAATAATGGGCAGATTTCACCAAGAGACAAATCTCTCTCTGATGAAATCTTATTAGAGAGAGCTCTGTCAGCTGTCCATACACTGCAGACCAATTCCCGATCAATTTCAGCATGAAATCTCTCAGTAATTGGTTGAATCCGCCACATCCGCCGCTGTGTATAAATGTGTATGTATGTGTGCAATTATACATTACCTTTCCTGTGTTGCGGTGCCAGTCCATCTTCCGAACCCACCGCTCTTCTAATAGCTCTATACATGCCGCCGGAATGGCGCGTGTGTGATGTCACTTGCGTACTATGCGCCAGCGCCATACATACCGCTAATGGAAGGGCGGTGGATTTAGAAGATAGATGGGCACTGCAACACAGGACTGGTAATGTATAAATGCACACATACATATATACATATGTTTATACACTGGGGGAGCAGCGCCGGGGGTTTTGTCACATTCGCCGCTCGTCCCGATATTGCTCGCCGTTCCCTCCTTAGCACCTGATTAACCACGACAGCCGACATCTTACAGCATGTGCAATCGACATGCTCGGCCCAAAATTGGTCGCATCATCGATCGGGCATGCACTTGGCGGCACAGATTTTCATCCAATTCGATAATAATTATCGAATAATCGGATGGTCGATCGGCCACCAAGTCGCTAGATGTATGGCTTCCTTTAGTTTTAGGGGTGAAGTATTACATGAAGCCTGACAAATACTTTTACATCAATAAAACGATCAATCTTTATCTGATAGTGATTGTTTACCTGCTTGCCACCTTGCACCACCGGACATTAGTTCTCATCACATCTTAGCATGTATCTGATTTGAAATTGATGGCATCACTCCTGTTGCTAACTTTATACAGCCCAATACAGTACAAAGCTAGTGAAGCCATTGATCACGCACCACTCCCACCCATCGCGATTCTCATTGAACGTTTCGATTGATAGGATGATCAAACATCAGTAGAGACAGGCCTCCTTTTTCATAGATTTTCATTAGATTTGATGTTCTTACCAAATGTAAACGTGTAAGCCATAAAGCTGTTTTATAGTATATGATGGCCTGTGGGCAATACACTCAAAAGATTTTTTCCGCACAAAGGATATCAGAGCAACCAAAAGCTTAGGAACGGTCTGCCGGTAGCATTACGCAAGTATAATGAGTTAGGAGGTAAGCAATAGTTTTCTCTTAAAGCGGTATAAAACCCTGACATAATATTCAATAAAAACATGTTTTCCTACTTTTTATATGCCATACAGTTATCATATTTGCATTTGTGCATAAGTATTATTATTCATTTAGAAATGACAAGTTCCCAAAGTATAGTTTTTTGCTTTGAGAGCTGACTTTGCATTTTATTCATAACTGGTTTTATTCATTATGTATTGAAGGCAGAAATGCTTTGAGTCTCTGTCTGTGTCCAGCAGCTTCTCCACAGTCAGAGAATGTGTCACATTCCTCACTTGATACAATTAAGTAAACACAAGATAACATTATCTCCACTTGGGATGCATCCAGATTTCTCTGCAATGAACTTTTTAAGTCCTGTGTGTAACCCTTTGAATGCTGTTCTAGTAAAAAAAAATATGCTGGTTGTATATAATGGGCTGTAAATATCTTTTTAGAGCAAAGAAGAAATGCTGGGTTCCATTCTGCTTTAACACAAGGGCCTTAATTTAATTTTTAATTTAATAAATTACTTCTTCTCCCGAGTTTTCTCCAAGGAGATTTTTTCATATTCTATTTAAAATAACTTTTCAGCATTCTGCAATTGATAAAGTAACAAAAAGTATTTTCTTGCTTGCTGGGGGCTTAAAAGGAATTTTATTAACGGCATAGATAATAGGATAACAGAGACGCCAACAGGATAAAAAACACTAAAAGAACTTAAAAACCCATCTTGGTATTAGAGGAGGCAGTGGTGGACTTGCCTCCTCCAAGCAGAACATAAAAATGTGGATTTTCAGTCAAAACAATGTTATTGGATACTCCAAATAAAGTGCAACGCGTTTCGTGGGGTAAAAACCCCAGGGGCGTAGCAATAGGGGTTGCAGAGGTTGCGACCGCATCGGGGCCCTTGGGCCAGAGGGGCCCCGAAGGGCCCTCCCTTAACTGCAAAATTAGCTCTCTATTGGTCCTGTGCTCTTAATAATCACTTCTATAGATACTTTGAATAGTGGTAATCATTAACAAACTGTTCCCCATCCCCTTCTTGCACCTCTGACATTGTGATTGTTCTTGGCAGGTTTTGGTGCGCCGTATCAATTGTTATGTATAGAGTGCTTGGGGGGGCCCCATTGTAAAACTTGCATTGGGGCCCACAGCTCCTTAGCTACGCCACTGAAAAACCCGCTTCATCAGGCAATAACAGATAGGAGTAAACAGCATCTGCCAGTATCATCAACACTGAGCGCCTAGGATATCACCTAGGAGAAAAATTGAATGAGGGCCAATTGTTTTGTACATTGTTTGGTTTGTATGTTCTCCAGGGCTGGTTCATTAGTACAAAAATGAACAGTTGCTCAGAACAACCAATCAGCTAGTGTAACATGGATTCTGATTGGTTGCTCAGAGAAATCGCTTCATCTTTTGTCCATGTATCCTTGCAACTGTTTTCATAAATTAGCCACGCCATCTTAAGGTTCTTCTTATTCATGAAGCCTGTTGGCGATGGCCTTTCACCAACAAATCCACCTAATCTGAAGCTGCATAAATTGTCATAGTAAGTATGCATAATCCTTTATGAACTCGGAATGCTTTGCATCTCATTGACCATCCCTACTAGTAACCTATCACTGAGACTATTCTTTTTCCTCCAACTTAAAGTGACTCTGTAACAAAAATTACAACGTTTTTTCTACCATCCTACAAGTTCCTAAACCTATTCTAATCTGTTCTGGCTCACTGCAGCACTTTGTACTATCACGGTCTCTGTAATAAATCAATGTATCTTTCCCCTGTCAGACTTGTCGGCCTGTGTCTGGAAGGCTGCCAACTCTTCCGTGCTGGTCTGTTCCTCTTTGTACACTCCAGTGTGTTTTTTATTTACATACCGTATATACTCGCAAGCAAGCCGAATTTTTGACCCCCCAAAAGTGGGCCAAAAGTTGGGGGGCTCGGCTTGCTTGCGAGTCATGTGTGGGTGGGTGGGTGGATAGGTGCTGTCCCTCCCCGCTCCCCCCGCGGCCACCGCTGCTATTACCTTAGGCGGCGCCGCTGCCTCTATCCCCGTCCTCCTCCGGTAACTCATTCACAGCAGCGCGCCCCCCGCTGCTGTGATGACGCAGGAAACCATAGAGAGCGGTTCCCATAGTAACGGCATCACGCTACAGGAAGCCGCTCTCTATGGTTTCCTCGTCATCACAGCAGCGAGAGGCGCGCTGCTGTGAATGAGTTACTACCGGAGGAGGACGGGGATAGAGGAAGCGGCGCCGCCTGAGGTAATAGCAGCAGCGGCGGCCGCAGGGGGAGCGAGGAGGGACAGCACCTACCCACCCATACTGGGGCATTATGCTAGCTATAATGGGGCACTATACTAGCTATACTGGGGGCACTATACTAGCTATACTGGGGGCACTATACTAGCTATACTGGGGGCACTATACTAGCTATACTGGGGGCACTATACTAGCTATACTGGGGGCACTATACTAGCTATACTGGGGGCACTATACTAGCTATACTGGGGGCATTATACTAGCTATACTGGGCACTATGCTAGCTATACTGGGGCACTATACTAGCTATAATGGGGCACTATACTAGCTATACTGGGGGCACTATACTAGCTATACTGGGGGCACTATACTAGCTATACTGGGGGCACTATACTAGCTATACTGGGGGCACTATACTAGCTATACTGGGGGCACTATACTAGCTATACTGGGGGCACTATACTAGCTATACTGGGGGCACTATACTAGCTATACTGGGGGCACTATACTAGCTATACTGGGGGCACTATACTAGCTATACTGGGGGCACTATACTAGCTATACTGGGGGCACTATACTAGCTATACTGGGGGCACTATACTAGCTATACTGGGGGCACTATACTAGCTATACTGGGGCATTTTACTAGCTATACTGAGTACTACCTACCTATACTGAGCACTATACTAGCTATACTGAGCACTATACTAGCTATACTGGGGCATTTTACTTGCTATACTGAGCACTACCTACCTATACTGGGCACTATACTAGCTATACTGGGACATAC
This sequence comes from Hyperolius riggenbachi, assembly GCF_040937935.1. Classification (NCBI taxonomy): domain Eukaryota; kingdom Metazoa; phylum Chordata; class Amphibia; order Anura; family Hyperoliidae; genus Hyperolius; species Hyperolius riggenbachi. The sequence goes on from NC_090651.1 coordinate 330,980,983, forward strand.
TGGGGGGATCACGCGGCCAGCGTTTCCTACCCCCGGCTTACATGAGGGTCAATCATTTTTTCCTGTTTTTTGGGGTAAAAGTGGGGGGGTCGGCTTACATGCGGGTCGGCTTGCTTGCGAGTATATACGGTAAGCCAGCAGCTTCTCTGCTATCTTATCAGTGATAGAAGAGTGCTGGATAAAAATCCTCCTCTGTTAGGCTGTGAAAGTAGCTGGCTGACACATACTGAGGAATTACAAACACAGGCAGAGCTGTCTGCAGGAAGCCTGTAATGTTCAGTGCATGAGAGAAGAAGGGGACAGAAGGTAAACACACCTTTTGAGATTCAAAAGGATTCAAAAGATCTTTTGAGATTCAAAAGGAAAGCTGTATACAGCCTGCTTGTGTATGGATGTATTTTCTATGTGTGGACATATTGTACATCAATCTACTTCCTGTTTTGGTGGCCATTTTGTTTGTTTATAAACAAACTTTTTAAAACTGTTTTTGACTACTTTTAATGCGGCGGGGAGCGGCGAAATTGTGACAGAGGGTAATAGGAGATGTCCCCTAACGCACTATTATGTTTACTTTTGTGCGATTTTAACAATACAGATTCTCTTTAAGAAGTTCAGCAAGCTCTTCTACTCCACCATCATAGAATCTGTTCTCCTCCATCCTGGTCTGGTATGCCGGATCTACAGCCAGCAACAGATACAAACTTCAGACTATCATGAAATCGGCCAAGAGGATAATTCGGAAGTCCCTCCCCCCTCCCAACTTCCTTCACCACTCCGGAGTGCGCTCCAGAGCAACAAGGATTGCCAATGACCTCTCAGTTTCTGTTACTTCAGGCGGCTCCCACCAGACTCCAAGTCCTCTCCACCAAGACCGCTAAGATTAGGAACACTTTTTTCCCCAGAGCTGTCCATCTCTTAAACTCACTCCACGCCCTCACACCTTCAGTGCTTTTTCTCCATTCTATTTCTCCTAGGCCCCAGCCATTGCTGCTGCTACCAGGTGGCTGTTACTGTTAACATGTTTCTATTTGCTATGTTTCAATGCTGTTATTATTGTAAATCTGTTTCGGTCCTCCTCCTACTTTGAGCTACAGCCATTGCTACTTCTTCCCGGCAGCTGTTACTGTTAACCATTTTTTTCTGCTTTGTTGTACCACAGATGCCACTACTGTTAAACTGGTACGTTTCACCAATGCTGCTACTACGCCCACCTGATTTTGTGTCCTCTTTCTGCTTTATATTCTATGTGTGCCAAGAACAATTATGGGCCCAATCCAGGCGTGCTTGGCGAAAAAAATCGATTGTGATATAAGTAACCAGGGCTGTGGAGTTGGTGTCGAGGAGTTGGAGTAATTTTTGGTACGTGGAGTTGGATGTTTAATAAATTGAAGAGTCGGATGATTTTTGTACTCTACAATAGAGATGGCCCGAACGGTTCGCCGGCGAACGGTTCCCGGCGAACTTCGGTGGTTCGCGTTCGCGGAGAACCGAGAACTTTTCCGGAAGTTCGATTCGCTCCCATAGTGCATCATTAGGGTCAACTTTAACCCTCTACATCACAGTCAGGAGGCACATTGTAGCCAATAAGGCTACACTGCCTCCTGGAGCCCCACCCCCCCCCTTATAAAAGGCAGGCAGCGTCAGGCATTGGACTCACTCGTGTGCCTGCAGTAATTAGAGAAGGGAGAGCTGCTGTGCAGAGACCTATTGGGAAAGCTTAGGCTTCTTAGCTTGCTCCTTGCTGATTCTTATTGCTAAAAAAGCACCCCTCAACAGCTCTTTTGAGAGCTAATCTTGTTCTTGTGATCTTTTGTGTGTGTGTGTGTGTGTATGTGTGTGTGTGTCCCACAGATACTTGTTTTGCATAGACAGCCTTGGTAATTCCTACTGTGTGTGCCACTGCCAGGCCCAGCACATTCAGTGACTACCTGTGTGTGTGACAGGTGCACATTGTAATACCCATCACTGCATATACCTACTTGTTGTTCACTTAAGTGCACCCACCTACCTACGTGAGCGCACGTAGTGTCACTGTGCCTGTCCGGTTCCAGTCTGTGTGTGACAGGTGCACATTATAATACCCATCACTGCATATACCTACCTGTCGTTCACAGTGCACCTACCTACCTACGTGAGTGCACGCAGTGTCACTGTGCCTGTCCGGTACCTGTCTGTGTGTGACAAGTGCATATTGTAATACCCATCACTGCATATACCTACCTGTTGTGTTCAGTGCACCGACCTACCTACGTGAGTGCACACAGTGTGATATACCACTCCATGCATACCTGTTAATTGCACCTGTGTGATTGCACATTGTATTAGTCAAGTCAATGCTGCATACCTTTCACTTCATCCCCCCCCCAATATGGACAAAACAAAAGGCAGAGGCCGGCCACTTGGCATGTCTATTCGAGGTCGCACTGTTGTGATTTCGTGCAGTGCTGGACCAAAGTACAGTGTTCAGAAGAAGGCACGTGCCATCAACCCCCAATATTGTCAGGACGTAGTTGACTATTTAACACAGAACACCTCATCTTTCTTAGCTTCCACATGGAAGCGTGATATATCTTCCTCCTCCTGCTCTGATTCTGGCACCCCACTTAACACTCGGCCGCCACCACCAAAGTGCCATCACCCCAGGGCTCAGCGGTGTGGAAATTTTTTTGTGTGTCTGCCTCAGATGAGAGCAATGCCATCTGTACTCTCTGCCATCGAAAATTGAGCCGTGGAAAGACTAAGACCCACGTAGGGACAACAACCTCACGAAGGCACATGATTACAAAGCACAAACTGCAATGGGATGACCACCTGAGGAAAAGCAGCACACAAAAGCAAAGCCACACACCGCAGTGGAAGATACCAGGCCGCAATTTTTTTCTCAAAAAAGGCGATACCTAAACTGCACCGTGATGTTGAAAGGCAACATCTCTGGCACACAGCATTGGGTCAAGAGTCCACGGATGCCTAGTCTGCAAAGCTCAGGCCTGCCCGAAGACTAAGTCAGTCCCCACACAGCATCTCTGCCCGCAGGCCGGTTGACTGCCTTCTCCGCCACCACCAACAGGGTCAAGGACTCCAGGTGGATTACTGAATTTTTAAGCTGCAACAACAAAACGAAAGGCATGTACATGTGCCAATTCCCCTTTGTGATCATTCCCTTGCCACGGTGAAGGGGCTTGCGTATCACAATGAAGCAATGACCGATGGCTATATAAGTGTGTCGGGGGAGGGGGCACACCCACGATAATAAGGTCGTTGCTTCATTGTGGACAGACCAAAATGATCAGCTGGACAGTCACTGTTCGGTCATTCAGCTACTTCAGCCCAAAGACCATATGGGCTGGAAAGCCGCTATCACCTGCATTCTTGTCATGGTGCGCTCCAGTCCAGCACGGCTGTCATTACACAAACAGCTGTTTGCAGTGCGTTACACAGTGAGTTTGGTGTTTCAATGTGAAGCAGTACTCTAATTACACTCCCTTATTGATGTATACACATACAAGATGTTTTAAAGCACTTTAGGCCTGCAATTTAGCATTCAATGTGATTTCTGCCCTTAAAACGCTGCTTTGCGTCAAATCCAGATATTTCCCGGGGACTTTTGGCGTCTATCCCACTCATTCATGCCCCCCTCCAGGTGTTAGACCCCTTGAAACTTCTTTTTCATCACTTTTCTGGCCAGCATAAATGTTTCTAGTTTTCAAAGTTCGCCTCCCCATTGAAGTCTATTGCGGTTCGCGCGAACCAAAATTTTGCAGAAGTTCGCAAACCCAGTTCGCGAACCGAAAATCAGAGGTTTGGGCCATCTCTACTCTACAGCCCTGGTAAGTATTAGACTAAGGAGTCAGTCAATGTTGGGTACCTGGAGTCGGTGGTTTCATAAACTGAGGAGTCGGAGTCAGAGTATTTTTGTATCGACTCCACAGCCCTGTAAGTAACAGATCCCTTACATACTAACAATGGTGCAAATGTTTCCTCAGTTCCTTGATTTTTGTTAGCAACTAAAAAGTTGGCAAGCAAATATCATGGGGCCTTATAGGGAAATTCTGATTGGACCTAGGACCTAGGCCAGGCATGGGCAAACTTGGCCCTCCAGCTGTTACAGAACTACAAGTCCCACAATGCATTTGCCTTTATGAGTCATGACTGTGGCTGTCAGACTGCTACAATGCATTGTGGGACTTGTAGTTCCGTAACAGCTGGAGGGCCAAGTTTGCCCATGTCTGACCTAGGCTTTACTAAGACCCAAGCTCACTTGTGCAATGATGTCCTTCCTATGGAAAAGAATGGACGTAGCAATGTAACGTGCATATGACACGTGTAGGGAGTCATAGTTACCACCTGTAGCTCCTGACTGTACCCCCTGATTTACCAACACCCCACTTTGCTACAATCCTAAACCACTATACTATATACTGTACAATACTATAAAATATTGATATTCTACTTCCAATACAGCCACTCATTTGAGAGCAGTGAAATAAAAGCCACAAGCCACTTTGTTCAAAAAAGAAATGCTAGGAAATGCCGCTTTTCGGTATCTGAGAACTCCTCATCTGTTAGTAGGGTTGCTGACAGGAATAGGTCCCCCTTTTAACTTGGTATCTTCCACAAAGCAAAGAATTTGGTGACCTTTTCTCCCCAGTAGAAAACAGCGATGAGATTACTGGCTAGTGTTGAACTAGCCAGCACTATGCCAGTCGTTTTAATTAGATTTACGCTCAGATAGGCTTAAATATGCTGCCACACATGAAGATTTTGGCGGTGATTTACTAAAGGTGTTGAAGTGAGGGTATGTTCTCTTCAAATATCCATTTATGTGCAGGGGATTTTGAAAATGCAACGTTTAGCAAATGAATGGATGTTTGAAGCCGAAACAAATATAGTTCAGTGCTCTTCGCTGTACAGCTCCTTCAGTATATTACCATCACTGTCTGACAATCAATAGCATAACAACGAAAATGTGTATGGAGTAGGAATGGTCGTACAACAAGTTTAATGCATATTTAGCAACAGGTCCTGCCAACAACATTTGTCCATTTTTTTTTAATTCCCTTCATCTCATGAGATAGCAGATACAAATAAGTAGATGCTGTGGAGCTGATGCCAAGAAAGATGGAGCAATAATATAGGGGCAGCCTCCCACATCAACCAATCAAGTTGCAGCTGTTAAATAAAATGTGGATTCTGACTGGTTGTTGTGGACAATTGTTCCTTTTACTCCAGTTGTCTTTTTAAATCAGCCTTTGTGTTAAAAAACTGTCAGTCTCTTCTTAACAACCTTCTTCTGTCCACTCTTAACACCATCTCCCTACAGGACTTCTCACAAGCTTCTTTCATTCACCCAAAACATATTGGTCCCTCTCCAACCCACCTTTCTTTAGGAGCACCTTGCATATTTGCATACAATCTAACCTAGCAACATCTGTGGGAGCTAATTTGCGTATACAGCTTACTCACCACCATTCCCCCTTTAGGTCAGTTTCCACTGTAGTGCCGCGGCCTTCTCTGAGATGGAAGCAGCACCATACGGTTTTGATATGCGCCCAAATACCAAAGCAGTGGCAATGCACGGCAATGGGGATTTGTGTAGGATGCTGGCACAATCTTTTTCTCTACGCACATGAATCAGAAGCAGCAGATTGAAATCAATAGCCTGTAGTTTTCATGTACGGGCATCAGAGTCAAATATGTGCTGTGTACGGACCGAGAGGAAACAAGGCCTTAGCCTTTAGATTATCTGGCTAGGGTACTCTACCTTTTGTATTTTGTAAATGCTGTAATTTTAATTTTAGTTATACCTTTGCTGTTCATCATCTCTGCATTTGTTTATTTGTTACTTTGCACAGTTCCATGAAAGGTGATGGCACTATTTAAATTATTATTAATAATAATAATAATAATGTTTACATTTATACTTGCGGTATAGTACTGACATCACACAGCGCCACCCGTAGGCAACAATAGATGGGTTGCCCAGGATACACTGAATAGCAGATGAGCATGTTAGGTAAGCAATGAATTTTGTGAAGGTCTTATCACCTTTTATGGCCCATTTTGCTCTGCCTTTTCATCACTTCTTCCGCTTTAGTTTTATACTGTTTTTATTTTCCCTTTTAATTTTTTTTAAATTCTTTTAGCTACACCAAAATCTAAGATTTCATAGCACTACCAAACGTCGGCTGCCATATTCCGTCACAGAAACCATCTGTCTCCATCTACAGCTGCCGATTGGTCTATTCAGTGAAATCGCTCTCAGGCAACTTGCAGCAGCTGTACAACCCGGATTCCCATTAATATTACTCCACCAGTAACGTCCGATAATAGGGGTCGCTCTGCAGACCATGTTAGCCATTGAGGCTCGTTAACTGGGGAGGAAGAAAACAGAGATGTGTAGCAGGCTTGTTGACTGGCGAGAAGCATAAGTACCTGCCAGAGCAGAGCCATTTCCAGAAGATCTATTCTACAGGCTTATTCAGTAAGACGTTACTAAGAGCTGTGAGGATGTGCAGAGCAAGGCAAATCAAGCAAAGGCAGCCAATCAGATTTAAGTTGAGTATAAAGCAGCCCACAGACAGCTGATGGAACTATAGATATGGTCCAACCTTCCTCAGAGTTTTTGTTATTTTGGCCAGTAAACAGAATTGATTGGGTCAACCAAGCTTTCCCGTTTATAGAATGGAAAAACTAGGAGGATTCCACACCGGCACTGGCTTATCAAAAAGGAAGCAACATTGATTAGACAATATTTTACAATTTATGTAATCATTCCATCCACTTTCTGTGTTCTGTTTAGACCGCCAATGGACCTTCCTTATCGCAGATGGTCAGAATCGGTTGGTTAGATGTTCACTGGTGATTGTTCATGGGAACTCAACAAAAAGTATCAATATCTTCCTATCTCAAAAGCCATATGTCAAACTTGTTATTTCCCAATTCACTTGACCAATTCAGGTGAGCTAAAAGGGTTCACCCTAGCATTAAAACCAGACGATATTCGAATGTTTGGCTACCCGCCAAAATGGCTTTTTGTTGTAGTATCGATACCGCTATTAACCCCTGGGTTTCAGGTAGTTCCACGCGATGATGGCCATCTACTTAGCTGGAACTCCAGGACTGATTGGGCCTGGTCCAATTAATTTTATCGTCTACGTTTTCTCTCCTAGGTGATATTTTCAGACCTTATAAATAAAATTACTTTTAAGCAAGCAGCAAGCAAGAAAATGCTCAGAATGTTTTAACAGTACCTTTTCACCTACTTTTTGGTACTTTTTCATTTGCAGAGTGCTTAAGTAATTTAAAGGTGCTGAGGTGTCTCTGGGAAGTCAACAACACTGTGCGAGCGTTCTGACTAGCTGTAGCTCTCTAGTGCAAACAGACTTCTGGAAGGGTAGCAACAGAGACAGATATTCCTTTATCGTCTGCAGCAGCTATCAGATTCCACACAGTAACATCACCTCTGTATACAGGCCCTTACCAATACACAAGATGGCAGCCTTCATGACACACAGACAGCACGGTCTATAGTTCTGGGTAGCAAGGTGAATTTATTCTGTGGGCTAGTAAAATGCTGTTATTAAAGGACCACTATCGCAAAAATCGTAAAATTTTGAATACATGTAAACACATACAAATAAGAAATATGTTTCTTTGAGAGTAAAATGAGCCATAAATTACTTTTCTGTTATGTTGCTGTCACTTACAGTAGGTAGTAGAAATCTGACAGAACCAACAGGTTTTGGACTATCTCATCTACTCATGGGGGGTTCTCAGGGTTTTCATTATTTTCAAAAGCATTAAGTGAATGGCTGTCCAACTGCCAAAAAAATTGTGCCGCAAGCAGGGAGGCTGGGCAGCATCTTTTTATAAATGCTTTTCAGGGACTGTCTTTATGAAGAATAAAGGCCATGCTGAAAATCCCCCATGAGGATATGGACTAGTCCAAAACCTGTTGGTTCTGTCAGCTTTCTACTACCTACTGTAAGTGACGGCACAGGAGAAAAGTAATGTATGGCTCATTTTACTCAGGGGAGAAATGTACTGCTTATTATGTGTTTACATGTATTTTAAAATTACAATTTTTAATAGTGATCTTTTAAGTAAGAAAATAGCAGAGATGGGCTCAAGCAGAAGAAAGCTTGACTTGGGTTTGTTTTAAGTTGAATGAACAAGCGAGACATTAATTTGATTAGCAATCTCTGTTCTCCAGAGGGGGGGCTCACAATCATGTACCTTCACATTAACCAATTAACCTACAGGTGGAATTTTGGTTTGTGTTGGGAGACAAGAGTCATCGTGGGAAGCTCACAAAAAGAACATACAAACTGTATGCAGATAGTGTGTTTGACAAGAGTTAAACCCGGGATTGTAAAGCTGTAAGATCAGAGGGCTAACCGATTATCCACCAAGTTACAAATGGTGATAATGCTATAGGCTAGTAGTTTACCAATGGAGCTTTGCAACATGATCTAACTGTACATCAGCTTCCCTCCATATTTCATTTGATATGTATCTTACCCTACTTATCTATGGGTGTTGCTTTTACAATGTTAGTAATGACCTCTTTCTCAACTCTTGGCTGGCTCGCCAACTTTTGGCCTTTTTCATTAAAATGGCACATTGACCAGTGGCGAGTGAAACCCATCGCAAATAATCAGAAGTCATTTGACTTAAATTTATTTATTGTTTGTCATTAACAGCCCATAAAGGTTACACTGAGGGGTTTTCTTTTAACCAATCAGAATTATTCTTATAGAGATTTCACTCCAATGTAGTAAAAAAAAAAGTCATTGTTCTCTGTCAATCTTATATTTTAGAATAAGTATGTATTGTACATTTCAACAATATGATGGATCTTTCAATTTCATTAAGCACATTGCCTTTGTAGCTAACATCTAACATGACAATGTTTTGGAGCAAATAACATTCACTTAGGAATTCGGAGGGGGTCAACGAGACTCTAATATATGGAAATGACTGTGATGTGACTTTGTCATTACCAATTTCATGTGAAAATGAATGTGGTTTGGCCATGGACATTCAGAAAAGGATGAAAAATAATTCTTTATAAATCTAGTTAAAATGAATCCTGCAGCTGATATGGTTTAAGTAAACTCTATTACTACGCTCTAAGCATCACACCATTTTCAACATTCAATATTCGCAATACTGGCATGCAGAATGGAATTTAACAATACTGGTTGATTGAGAGAGGCATGAATTGCAAATTGATACAGAAAAAAAAATCGATTAGATTTATGTTTTTTGCTTAAACCCAAAATGTTAACTAGACATGAACATAATTAGTATAATTATTAACATAATTAGCTGTATGGTAACAGTTAGACTTCAGAAGCTGATTCTATTCTGCGAGTTAAGCTAACCGATCCAACCAAGGCCATAAACTGCACTATTGAGATTTTAAGGTTAATAATATAATGTTCCTTAGTAAATTTTGTTACAAAGATTTTTTTTCCACCTGGCAGAAGGAAAGTGCCAGTTTAAGCCTAAATGGAGTTCTGTCGTGTCGCACTCGGAAAATATGGGAATTATCTTAGAATTGGCTCATTTCGTGCAATTCTTCTGAAGGCCTTGGGGCTTTCAGAAGAGAAAAGAAAAAGAAATCTAAATATGTACATTTAATTATTTACTAAAATATACAAGGCACAACTGTTAAGAACAGTCTGAAGTTGACTTAAGCAAAGGATTCTGGGATAATTGGCTTTAGAAAACATGTTAGACAGTATTATAAAACAGGTTAAGGAGGTGTATTGCTATTATGTGATATTATCTGAGTATATGTATAAGAATATACAGTGTATATATATATATATATATATATATATATATATATATATATATATATATATATATATATATATATATGGTCAATATTGATTGTTCATGTTCTTATAAATAATGTTAATATTTTAGATTATGAAGGAAACAAATGGATAGAAGGTTTGCAGAAAAGGACATATTCCGGATTAGTAAAGCATCGCTGTATAGTTAGTTGATTGGATAGAAGACTGTTAATTTCACTAGATCACTTAAAATGCATGACTTTCTTCCAAAGTAGCACATGAGAAGCACTGTGGCGAAGAACCTGGTACAATGTAGCACAACAATACAATCCTCTCGGCTTATAAATGTAATATTAATAATAAGATGCTTAGGCACTACCTGAAAAAGTAGAGCGCTAGAGTTTAGGCTAGAGGTTAGCCATGATTTAAAAACCGCACTGTGTTTTTGCCCTGTAATGCGTGAATCATGAAGACAACTGAGAAACTACCAGAGGCTACAACAAAATGGCCCCATGACCACCCAGGTTCCTGTCTCCCTCGCAACTGTTATCTGAATATGACCTATGAGCAGAAAACTCCCAGAGGGTAGATTTGTAACAAAACTCTGTCATTTTCCCTTCTACAGATACTGCTATGCTACTAGTTATTAGTAACCTTAATAACAGCTTGCCAACTTGGCTGCTTCTGTGACACGTTGGCTCAGACTCCCTCGGCCTTTCTCTGAATCTCACCAAGTTCACGGAACGGGTCAGGTGCAAACATAGCGTTCTTGCAAACTCGATGACAGTATCTTGTCCAAAGTGCCTTTATCATTTTGAATCATGTCAAAAACAGCCGCTTCGAGGATGTGAAATGGAATGGATGCAAACACTTCTTTTTATTTTTTCATTTGGGTCCCTTCAAAGAACGCCCTTTATGATATGGTGGTAATGTAAGGATTGGCAAGTAATAATCACTTAAAAATATGAAAAATGATCATAAGGGACATTTTGATGTAATTTTACAATTTTTTTTAAATGCAAAATTGTGCATGCTTTTTCATCTAAATAAAACTATGTTACACCAAAAATCATACCAACGTAGTTTGAAGGTAGCACCTGTTTGCACGACTAGACACACTTGGGCAAAAACAATGGCGTTCCACTGGCCCCATGAAAGGGTATTTAAATATCTTTACATTTTACGATAACACAGCCCTACATGTGTTTTTCTTGGCCAACGTTTTTCAAATATTTATCTGAAAGTAACGTTTTATTAATGGTAGAAAAAGAGCAATAGAGTTCTGAGGAGAGGCAACACCTTCTCAAACCGAGCATAAGTGAAAAATACGATATGCTTTTCAAAATCCATTCCATTGAATTATACTTCTATACGATTACAGGAAAATCCTGTACATTTTAGGTGCAGTTTGTATACAGAATCAGAATCATTTTCAATCGCCAATCAAGACTGGGTCGTGCCCGGAACTGGGTTTGGCACTTAAAAATGTATCATTACCGAAGTATGATCGGTCAGAGTAAACTTACATAACTCATTCACGGCAAACATGACGAGAAACTAGTTTTCGGAAAGATCAAAAATATATATATAGAAAAAAAATTCTGTAAAAATAAAACATTTTTTGTAAAACTCAATATGCAAATGAACTGTTATGGTAGAAAACGAATGTCTTGTTTTTTTTTATTGCGACTATTTTTACTGGTACATCCTCTCGACAATTCTGCTGCCATTTTGTTCTCCCGGTTGTGTCTATAGGCAGCTATTGCATCATGACAGGGATTTTTTTTCCCTCTTTTTCAATTTTCCTGCCTCCTTTGAGTGTTCAAAGCATATTGCGGATTCCTGCACTGGTATTGAATATACAATTTTCTCCTTCATTTACTTTTTTCGCCTCCACTTAGGCTTACTGAATGCGTTTTTTTTTTAAAGATTTGGCCATATATTTTTATAGACTGTTAATATCACATTTTTTTGAAAAAAAATAAAATGTGAAAACAGCCTACGTAACTCATTGCAGTTGGCATGCAATCTTATGCCCATCTTGTTAAAGAGATATATTGCCAACGGATCCAGCGATGAATTTAACCCCCAGCGTGGAAGATAAACATATAATCCATTATGATAGCTACTTTGCTTCCTGTCTGAAACAATTAATGGATCCCAGTTTCCCTATCGATAGAGTAAGACTGACGGGGTGTCATCAGACACAACTAAGAGGGCTATTTATCACGGCGCAGTTATTAATCTCATGTAAAACTAATTCCTATGTAAATCAAGAACGCGTATTTATCAATCGGTGAACTATTTAAGACACTGATGAATATGAACCATAAGGATGATACACAATTGTGTCTCTGTTGTATCTTAAACAGACAAAAGCCTAATTAATAGACACGTATGAACCTTTTATGTCAGAACCACATGATATCCCTAATAATGGCACTATGCTAAAAACTGATATGTGGTAAAAATATCACCATGTGCCATGGTTGGATATCAGCACTACAACAGCTTTATCCTGTGGTTGGGAAACATACTGTAATGTTATACTGAGTCTAAAGAGTTTGCAATAATTAATAAAGAATTCATAAATATCACATAGGTGACATAAACATAATCAAAAAGCAATCAAGGTATTTTATTTTTACCCAATAGTGACAGGTCAGGTGACACTAGCCATCAAGCTCGCACAATCAAGCTCAGATTGTAAGCTCTTCTGTCAAGACCTTCATTTATGTCAAAGGCAACCAACTCTCAAATTACAAATAAAATTGAAGGCAATCCATTTATGTACAAGTTTCCCTAGAGCTTACTGTTGCATTCAGTTACACAGAATGGCAGATGAAGAGTGTTAATATTTTTTTGAGTAAATAAAGTTCAGCTGTAGTGACAAACGGTGGCTTAATTTTTCTATCAGGCCCCACATCTCCTCCCCAGACATATTTATTTATTACAGAGCTCCGTAAGGGCATTGTAAAAAATAAAAGCCAGCTATATAGATATAACACTGAAACTACTTCCTCAAGAACCACTGATTTTATTTCTACGAGGCAATCTTTGGGATCATTATTTTTCCCATGGGACAGCTAATATTAACTGCTTGTGCATAATATGCTTCTTGACCTGCACATACTTTGCCAGGCTCAAAGAGAAAGAGGTTTTCTATCTTTGACATATGCTAATTTTCCCATTGCAAAACTATATCTGTTCCAACTTACAGTTTGTATAAGTAAACCCAATGGGCCTAAGGGCCTTACACTGTAAAGGGGAACCCCCCACAGCAAACTTTATCACCACAACTTCCTATTGACATTTTCTGATTCAATGTAAATGTATAAATTGTACGATAAAACTGATATTTGAGATAAAAAAGGCCAAATGAAAAAACTGTTCCAATGCACACTGCATAGCTGATCCAGCAACTTGGATGTTTTTATATTAAATTATTAGGACTAATTAACTTCCCCCAGTGTGACATAACTGCCCAAACCACTTAGAAATATCACCTGTTAAGCCTTTTCTTGAAGATATTACATAGATACATTTTTTGGGGCCTAGAATCATCCGCTGTGTGTGTGGGTGCATATATATATATATATATGTATATATATATATATATATATATATATATATATATATATATATATATATATATATATATATATATGTATATTACTCACACACATATCTATGCATGCATACACAATAGACACACATAAATTAATACATATTATGAACATGCTTCTCTACAGTACGTTTCACATAAAAGCATCATGTTTAAATTGATGTGACTTTTATTTGATATATCAGTAGCAATCACTTTCCTCTCTATCGCGGTTCATTTCCTTCCTGATAAATATTGACTATGGGGAGGGGGGATCAAAACAGTGTGGTGTGGTTATAAGTGTACCGACATTAACTAACCGGGGGATGGGAGTAAACATTTAAAATAGATGAGTGTTCTGTTTAATCAAACAAAAATGAAGGCAAGCATTATACGTTAATGATGCATCTGAATTATGTCTGTTTATCCATATCAGTCTAATGCAAATGGCAAGGTTTCTGTCACATCAGAGGAGAGAACGCGAAACGCGTCAGCTGCCCTCATGTGTACAGAGGTCCATCTCACATCTACGCAAGACTGAGAGACTTTCCGTGATTGAAGAGGTCCTAATTGCACCTGCCTGACGGAACTCCACTTCTATTATGGAGAGTTGTAACGGGCATTAGAAAGTGGCGTAGCCAGCGGGGTGTTACTATAGGTGACATTTTAAACACTATAAAACAAATTGTGTGTTTTTTTGTTTTTGTTTTTTGTAAATATAGCTTTTCATATCATCCATTCATAAACGCATTTTTTTTTTTTAATACCATACTTCTAAATATTAAATATAAAATAAAAAAATGGTAAAGATATTTTGGCACAAAGCCAACTTTTTCTTTTTTCCCAGAATTCCCTTACAAAACTCCAACCAACTTGAATCATTTCTTTAGCATACAATGCCAGATGACAGCAAGCAGGATTAGTATGACTGTTTTGTGTAAGGATGCAGAAATGTGAATACATATTGGTGAATGTGTTGTGTAGAGTAGCTATGGGTTGGATTGCCTTCTATTCTTTTTTTAAGATTTACTGGTCCATGAATCGGCAGTAGAGAAGGCTGAGGAATTCTTGAAGTGTTCGGTTAATGGAAAACATTTGAAAAGCTGGCTGTCTCCGTCATGCACATCTGCTTTCTGGAAGCGGTGGGGCCGGTGCACGAGGTTTGGGTCTTTGGTACCAGGCCTTAAAAAAGGTCCTGCTAGGGTAAGTGGAGGGTTAAACCTAGTAGAAGCTTGGCATGCAGCAAGCGTCCGCAGGCAGCCCCACAGAGGGCAGAGAGAGGCAGTTTAGCTCTGATGGATACACACACTTGTCTCTTAATCTCCGGAGCTCCTGATCAATACGCTATTTCCCTTTGTTGCCAGAAAATTCGATCCTTGCCCTGGAATTAGGTTCCCTGGCTTAATCTAAACGGAAACCGGCCCCAGTTAGCTGCAGAGAGGGGAAGAGACGTGAGAGAGAGAGGGGAGAGGATAAAGAGTCTGAGGTATGGTGGGGGGAGGAAAATTGCAAAAAAATAAATATATATATATATATATATATATATATATATATATATATATATATATACATACCATTTACAGACTAAAATCCATGAAAACCTCAGTGCTTTAATATAAAAATGTAAAACCGCTTTATAAAAAGTGAATAAATATCACAGTGTTTTGGGCGATGTTGACTAAAAAGGGCAGCTATGACATATTGGTGATACAAACTTGATTGCCAGTTGGGTGAAGAGTCCAAAAATAAAATACAGGTAGTCCCCGACTTATGAACGACCCGCCGATACAAACGACGTGGATTCTGGGTCTCCATGGGAACAAGTCAAAACAACTATTTTCAAATTGGACTTGTAGTTCTTGAGAAAATCGATTTAAAAAAATTCATAGGAAAAATGTCTTTTAAACCTGTATAAGCAGGTATAGAGAGCAGTGGTGACACTGGAGGCCCAGGGGGGCACAGAGGAGGTACAGGGGACAGAGATGGCACAGTGCTCCGACTTAAGAACAGATTCAGGTAAAGAACGAACCTACAGTCCCTATCTCGTTTGTTAACAGGGGACTACCTGTATGTAAAAATGTTAGAGAAGCAATTCTTCACTCTGCAAGAAGCTTCAGCACCAGGGACAGCAACCAGTAAAAAGACTGGATAGGCTTAGTCAAGGAAGAGTCACAGAAACTTAATATAACTTTGCGTTCTTCCTCACTTAGTCAGATGTCTGACTCCTCAAAGTTCAGAGCTAAGCGTACGTTGTTGCCTTCAGTGACGCGTAGCCCAGGATCCCAGCAAATTTATCGATTGGGACCTAATCTCTGAAGTGTACCCGCCTTGCGGATGTTAAGTTACCTTCATATTAACACACACACAAAAAACATCCCTCACATCTTCTAAGACAACACATTCCAAACATAAAGAGCAAAAGCTGAGCTAAGTTCACCATTTTATTGATGTATTTTTTTAAGAGACAGATCAACTTGCTTCAGTCTGAGTGTGTGGGAGGCGTAAGATCGGGTCAGCCCGAGAAAATCAAAGAGTTAGACGACTAGTTTGGGAGCTTCCACTTATCCGTCATCAGATTTTGACAGTATGGGGTAAAATCTGTCAGCCACATCCGATCGGTCATAGACACATGTCTACCCCAACATTTTCACGGTTGGTCTTCAAACTGAGGGAAGACTGGTGGTGACATGTCAAGTTTACAAGCATGGGTGGAAGCATAGGAGTCCACTAAGTTGTAACATCGTCGCTAATTTATCTGCAAACACCCATATGGATGGGACAGGGGGTTGTGGGTCCACCAAGCACTAACATTTTAGTGCCCATATAGTTGCCAGTGTATGTCCACCGACTGGTATGGCTGCTTAATGGCCATGTGAAGAACAATGAATTCTTCTCATCCACGGGGACCAATAAAGTACATCAAAATCAATGCCTGTTTACTTCCTTACTTCTCTATCAATGTATCTCCACCTATTGTTACTGCAGTTACACCTTGTCTCATGCAGAGTTGTGTTAGAGTATTTAACTTATGCCTTTAAGCTTGTAAGATCATGCATTTGTTATGTTTACCTACCTGTGCCATAAATACAATAACAAATGGTGTGGCACTTTAACTTTTTACAATAGCTAAGTTACCGTTCATTCACTCAGGCTTTTTCAATAATTATTAAGAAATGTGCAAGTAACAAGTTCTGTAACCCATGGCAACTGTTTCATAAAAAATCTTCCCTGGTTGTCATAGGTTACTGCACTAAACACATTCCACTGCTCTTGTTACTCCATAAGGGAGTCAGTTGTCTTTGTGAGTAATCTTTTTCAGCGTGCTTCCTAGCTGTGCTCACGCTAAAAGTAGTTTAGTGACTTCTCCTATTCAGTATTCTCTATAGAACCTCCTTAGCACTGGACTGGCAACCTCCTGACCCCTCTCCATCATCCCTTGTGCCTTCTCTGTAAGCTCAAGTCCAAGCACACCAAGCAAAACTTTCCCCCCAAACGTTCTAAGTTGAGACTCACGTTTTTCTTGTCATCCAGTGTGTCCTGTAGTAAGCTGAGTTCAGGGGCTTCTTCCGGGGACTTGAAAGAGAATGAGGAGACCAGAGAAGAACTTAAGAGGTCATAATAAACGGGATGTCTGGGTGTTCTTCAGAAAATTCTTCCTCCAAGACCAGAAGCTCAGTCAAGGGAGCAGGTGTGGACGAGTTAGGACAGAAAGTGAAAGAGGAATAGATAGAGGGGGGAAATAAAATAAGCAAAAAGAAAAAATAGGGAAATGAGAGAAAGGAGTATAAAAGAAAGGAAGAGGGTGTAAATAGGAGATAGAGGGAAGGAAGGAGAGAGGTCCAAGTGAGAGAGGAGAAGAGGAGGAGAGACAGAAGGGGAAGAGAGGAGGAGAATAGGAAGTATGTGTATTGTGCCTTTGCTCTGCAGAGTGTCAGGCTGAACTCCTTGGCTGCTCGCTCCTGCCTTGAGCCGCAGCAGAAAATATATGTACAGGCAGGCAGTGTCTGGGATCGATAGAATATAATTTTCCCCAAACTCGGAAAATAAAGTTCATAGATGATCAAATTTGAAAACAGATGTCGAATCGCGATTCTAAATAGGATTCGATCCCTCTCAATGCACTGTAGATAATATTTGGCCTGCCACTTGATGAGAATGAGTGATTTCATTTACAGAGGGTTGTTAGGGAGTGCTAGATAAAAAAAAAAAAAAAAAAAAAACTTGTTTTGCTGAAAATGGCTTTTTTTTTTTTTACCCTCCACCCCCCAAAGCCCCCCTTTTCTGGTTTCCCCTCCCTCTCCTCCTCGCCTTATATTTTGTTTGGTGTGTTTGTGTGTGTATTTGGAGAGACCCCTAAAGTGAGATGGATGGATGTCACCCCCTGGGCTGTCCTGTTTTTTTGCAGGAGCAGTGGAGGGGAGAGGAGAAGGGGGGATGGGGGGGCAGATGGCACCAATAAAAAAAAAGCCACCAAATAAATGAGAATTGTTCTAGCTGGACCCCCACTCCCTGCATTCCCTGCCCGCAATAACAATTACTTATCGACCGCTTCTCACTCCAGAGGTGCGGACTGGAGGCAGCCAAAAAGCACCCAAGGTATTCTTTCCTGCAGGCTCCTCCACTGCTGCTGCTGCTGCTGGCTGCTTATTTATTTATTAAAGGGGGCTGCATGGGATAGACTGAGGAGGGGGCAGACCGGAGGGGGCATCAGACACTCAGGGGGAAGACGCTTCAGTCTCTGGGACACAAATTCATCATTAGACAGAGCTTTCAAGTGCGCCAAGTAAATCCTCTGCAGCAAGATGTGCGCTTTGAGTTAGCTGGAGAGTTAGAAAGTTTGCAGGCGCTGTGTGCCCCCCTCCTCCCCTCCTTCTCCTCCAACACAAGGCAAGAGACTGATTCCAGCCTGTGCACCACAATACCCAGCAGCACAGCGGGCTAGGACCTGCATCAGCACCACAGGAACAATACAGTATGACCACTGTGGAGTCTCATCTTCTTATTACATTATATTGGCTAAAGTATTGGTATGCCTGCCTTAACTCTCATATCAATATTTTTATCATTATATACTGTATATAGTGCCAACGTCTTCCACAGCGCTTTTTACAGAGGTATATATAGTCGTTTCACTAATTGTCCCTCAGAGGGGTTCACGATCTAATCCATACACGTCCAACAAAGCACACGACCAACCGGACGACATGACCAACCGCACAACAACCCGTTGACACGATCTGTATTTCCACACAGCCAAGTCAACTCACTTGCATACTGCGCACACAAACAGAACAGCGGACTGCATGATATGGCTGTAAATCAAGTACAAGTCATTCAAATGACTTTTATATGGGTAGCCAACTGCATGATATCAGTCCAACAGTCGTGCGTTGAACCGCCAGTTGGGTCGGACAAACCGCCTGTTATCAGCTGCTCGTCCAGTTGTTTGCTATGCATACACACGCCCAACTATCATCCAACAAACCAACTTTGAACGATAGTTGGGCGGAGTAGTTGTCGGTGTGTACGAGCCTTGCCATAATCATCTTATGTCCATCATAGCCTACGGACAATTTTTCGGGGGAAGGAAATTAACTTATCTGTAAGTTTTTGGGATGTAATCGAAATGCTCGGAAGAAACCCACATAGACATGGGGAGAACATACAAAGATAGTGCCTTAGCTGTGATTCAAACTGGGGACTCAGTGCTGCAAGGCAAGAGTGCTATCCACTATCCCACCATGCTGCCCAAACATGGCATCCAATACTTGATCTATAGGTTTTCAAATAGAACTTACTACCCTTTGCAGCTAGCTACAGTACATCAGGTACACATTTTCTGGTAATGACTTTTCACAAGGTTTTAGTGTGAGTTTATGGGAATTTTTTATTATTATAATTCCAGACCTGACTTATAGTCCCCACTCTAATTAGTCCTAAAAGTTTTTCTGTTGAGTTGAGGTCAGGGCTCTGTGCAGGCCAGTCAAATTCCTTCACACCAGACTCACTCATCGATGTCTTTATAGACCTTGTTTTGTGCACTGGTACTCAGTCATGTTGGTAGAGAAAGGGGCCAAACTGTTACCACAAAGTTGGGAGAATTAAATTGTCCAAAATGTCTTGGTATCCTGAAGCATTCAGAATTCTTTGCACTGGAACTAAGGCGGCAGGGCCAAGCCCAATGCATGCAACCCTATGCCATAATCCCTCCTCCACCAAGCTTTACATTGGCACAATGCAGTCAAGCAAGTACCGTTCTCCTGGAATTGGCCAAACTCAGACCCATCCATTGGATTGCCAGGCAGAGAAGACTGATTCATTACTTCAGAGGACACGCCCCCACTGCTCAAAGCTTTCCATTGCTCTTGAGTAATGGTAATGTACAGGTTTGGATACAGCTGCTCTGCCATGGAAGCCCATTCCATGAAGTAGTCTTCGCACTATTCTTGAGCTAATCTGAACGCAATTCTAAATGTGAAGGTTTTGTAGATTGACCCATCAGAAAGTTGGCAATCTCTGAGGAAATGTGCACCTCAGTATGTGCTGACCTGGCACTGTGATTTTATGTGGCCTAAAAGTACATGGCTGAGTTTGCCAGTGTTCCTGGTTGCTTCAGAAATGGGCTTACTGCACAGGTGGCCTCCTATCACAGTACCATAGTGAAATGTACCTGCTGCATGTAACTGACCATAATTAGTGCCCAGTTACGCCTCTCCCATTACCTATACATGTTTTATTATATAACTTAAAATCAGTGAGGAAGAGTAACACTATACCCCAGAGCAAAGATGGATTAAGATGAGATGGGCCCAGGCAAGGTGGTAACTTTTGTTCATCCATATGGCTCTATTGATTATTTGAGTTGTGAGAGGGGTAAGAGAAAGTGGCATTTGGGCCCCTTAACACCCACTAGGGCCCAGGCAAGTGCCTAGGCTGCTTTGTGGAATATCCTGCTCTTCCCCAGAGTATCAAAGTACAATAAGCAGTTCATGAAACAATGCAAATACTCAACTTGTTTCACGAGTCAAGCAGCTCACTTCCTCAGGAGGTGAATTGCTTCAAGTTGTATATTGAAGAAATAACAAGAAACTATCTAGATGAAAAATGAACCTGAAAGGTCCTATAATGAGAGGACCACTTTGGCAATTATAGAAAGAGTTTATCTGTAGCCAGGGCAGCCATCGGGGGTACAAGAGGGACAGTAGTATGAGAGTTCAGACCAGCATGTAGCACTATTAATGTATAAATTGTGAATACACTTTTATAAGCATTTAAATTGGCTTGGTGTGCGTGTCTCTTTGTAAATTAATTGGTGTTTGATTTTGGACACAGCACCCCGATGTTATTGTGAGACATATATATGCCTATCATTGTTACAGGTGTGCAATACCTAATCTATTGTTTATGGACAGTAGTATGGGGCCCATGAAGGGTCTGGGGCCCAAACAGTGACAGTGCCACTCGAGCCTTTGCTGGCAATTCTACCGTGGCATAATAGAAGTTGTGTGGTCATCTCCCTCTCCCCTGCTGCATGATTGGTGAACACGCATCAATGCAGGGGGGAGGGTGTTATGGGCGACAGGCAAGTTGCTTTGACTCTACCCCACATACAGTGGCTCTGCCCCCACACAATCTACCTATCAGATTGTTATTTGGCATGAGGGGGCCCTGTAGAAATACCAAGTATGGGGCCCAGAAAATTCTGATGGTGGCCCTGTCTGTAGCTAGTTACAGCAAAACCAGGATCCATCAGGAGTTTCCTTAACACTGAGGCTGGAGACACACCACAGAGCGCTTTCCAGATTGTTTTCATTTTTTTAAAAACACTATAATTGCATTAAGATCACAACAAAATTGCTGTAATTGCGATTTAAAAAACAAAACAAAAACACAATCTGCTATTTTGCTGCGACTTTAGGCCCCGTTCACATCTGAGCATTTTGCCGGTGATTTCGGCAAAACGCTCAAGCGCTAGCGCATTTTGCCGGCGATTTCGGCAAAACGCTCAAGCACTAGTGCCATAATACTCTATGGGCCCGTTCTCACTTGGGCGATTTGCGTTCATCACCAGCAATTAACGTAAATTGGCAAACACAAATTTGTATCCTGCACCATTTTCAGGTGATATCCCGGCGATTGCGTTTAGTGCTATAGAAGCGCTAATCGCGATCGCGAAAAAATCACAAAAGTGTGAATGGCGATTTTTTTTTTTCGCGTTAATCGCCCAAAATCGCCAGAGCATAACGCTAGCAAAAGCGCTAGCATTTTGCGTTTTGCAAGTGTGAATAAAATATTGGATCGTATTAAAAAATCGGAATCGCATGTGGTGTGCAAGAGGCCTTAAGTTGATTTCCGATCAGAGACTGATCAATCAGCTTGGCATGTCAGTCTGTAATCAACCAGTGTATACTTATGGTGGCCATACATGGTACAATTTTTTCATACAATCTTACCATTTCTATGTAATATAAGGGAACTGCCTAAATTATCCTTTCAGTATAGTCACTTAATTTACCCTTATACTACATAGAAATGGTAAGATTGGATGAAAAAATTGTACCATGTATGGCCACCTTTAGCTCTGGAGTACTTTCACACTATACCAGTTGCATATCCTGGAAAATAGGCTTCCAACCATGATTAAAATCACGCATTGCCTGTCGCACGTTGCTGGTGCGATACAGCGGAGCAGCCTACAGTCCATAGAGTTATGCTTGCACCGCAACTGTTACCACACATGTTGCCTGATAACCCACTGCATGCCAGCGTTAGGCCTCTTGCACACTGCAAGCAATTCAGATTCAGATTCCGCTTTTTAATCTGTTTTTACTTCCGATTCAGATTCAGATTTGCAGTTTGCTCCTTGCACACTGCAAATCTGAATCTGAATCGGAGGTAAAAACTGATTAAAAAGCGGAATCTGAATCTGAATTGCTTGCAGTGTGCAAGAGGCCTTATTCCCACAAAACTCGTTATCCACTATAAAATGCACCAGTGTGAAAGCGCCATTGGAATATAATTGCATCGCGCTCGTGATGTGAAAGGACCCTTAGGCTAGGTTCACAGTGGGCTTTGCAAAAGCAGGAACGGAAGGGAAAAGTGTCACTGCACGTTATCTGCACATCACGTCATGTACAGAGAAGAATATAATCAATGAAAAGTATGCTTTACTGTCACTATTAATGCGCACATTTAGAGGTAAGTGCATGCAGTGTTTTGGGCTGTTGCATGTTGTTTGACCGCATTGGCCACACTGTGAATGTCGCATAGCATTGCAGTGCAACGGTTCACGATACAATGTCACAATGCAGCACACCACTGTGAACAGGGTCCAAGTCTTATCGTGCCTTAATGCTACCTGATGGGAATTATCGGGGGGGGGGGGGGGGAGGAGGGGGTACAGACTGTTCGTTTGCGATCCGCTTTGAAAAGCGGTGCTTGAGCCATTTTTGAGGTGATTTGGCTCAATGGAAAGTATAGGGAAACCGCAAAATGCTCACAAAATCGCTTTGGCAAGCAATTGCATGAGTGTTTAAAAAAAAAAAAAATACATTGTATTTATTGTTTCCGGATTTTTTTTTTCCAGAACAAAAGACTGAAGTGCTCTGCAAAAGCGCTTACAAAAACTCCCACAAAAAACGAGCGAACGCGCATAAAATTGCTGGAAAACGCTCTAAAAACACAGAAAAAGTCCACCGCAGACGGACACGCGAGCCGAACGTAATGTGAGCAAGGCCACAAGGGAACATAGCCATGAAGTCCCGACTGCTCAGACAAGGTCTTGCTTGGTCTTGTGGTTCACCAACAGCTGAAAGGCTTTGGATTCCTGCATGTGTTCACTAATGTGGAAGCCATACTGGTTAGGCAGTGGTCCCCCCAACCCCTGGAGACCTCAGACAGCTGCTGTAGTGGCTGACCCCCTCCCTACAGTACGCAGGCCGCAGACACGCTCATTGTACGACTCATTCACTCACACACTGTATTTTATTGACTGATTATTGTCCTATTAATTTCCTCTCTAATTGCTCCTCCACCCCTCAATTTGAGGTCCTGCTGCTGATTGGAATAATATTAGCAGCAGATGTATAAATCTGGATGTAGTCACTCCATGGGTAATGTGGTGGCAGCACTGGCAATGAGATGATTGAAAAATTACAGAAACAAACAGTACAGATTAGATGGAAGTACAACAAATTAACTGAGCTCTCTGCTAGCTCATCATGCAGCCAGCATGTAAAGGAGGACTCAGTGGAGCTGATTTATCTCAACCAGGGCAAGGGAAGCCGGTGCAACATTGGGGTAAATGTGCAGCAAGTGTTAAGAGCAAGAATTCTGATTAGGTGCTCTGTGCATAGCAACCAGATTCCATCAGATGCTTCCCATAGCAACCAGATGACATTTTCTATAGCAACCAAATTCAATCTGGAAGAAAGCAGGTTCTTCTATAGCAACCGGATTCCATCTGGAAGAAGAAACATTTCTCAGAGCAACCAGATTCCATTTGAAAGAAGTTTCCCATAGAAACCAGGTTTCATGTGAAACATAGCAGCTGTTGCTCATAACAACCCCATTCCACCTAAGAGATTGAATCTGATTGGTTTGCTTTTAAATGTGTAATGCAGAGGTGCAGTCACTAGATTTGGGGAGTGGCAGTGTCCATATTGAGTGTGTATATTCAGGAACCAGTGGGTGCTCACACATGCAGAATCTGCAGGGAAGCTGTGCTGGGTGTGGCAGTATGCAGACTGAGGCAATCAGAGGTTCCTCACACATGCAGGGAAGCTGTGCTGGGTGTGGCAGTATGCAGACTGAGGCAATCAGTGGGTGCTCACACATGCAGAGCCTGCAGGGAAGCTGTGCTGGGTGTGGCAGTATGCAGAGTGAGGCAATCAGTGGGTGCTCACACATGCAGAGCCTGCAGGGAAGCTGTGCTGGGTGTGACAGTATGCAGAGTGAGGCAATCAGTGGGTGCTCACACATGCAGAGCCTGCAGTAAAGCCGTGCTGGGAGTGGCAGTATGCAGAGTGAGGCAATCAGTGGATGCTCACACGTGCAGAACCTGCAGGGAAGCTGTGCTGGGTGTGGCAGTATGCAGAGTGAGGCAATCAGTGAGTGCTCACACATGCAGAGCCTGCAAGGAAGCTGTGCTGTGTGTGGCAGTATGCAGAGTGAGGCAATCAGTGGGTGCTCACACATGCAGAGCCTGCAGGGAAGCTGTGCTGGTTGTGGCAGTATGCAGAGTGAGTGAATCAGTGGGTGCTCACACGTGCAGAACCTGCAGGGAAGCTGTGCTGGGTGTGGCAGTATGCAGAGTGAGGCAATCAGTGAGTGCTCACACATGCAGAGCCTGCAGGGAAGCTGTGCTGGGTGTGGCAGTATGCAGAGTGAGGCAATCAGTGAGTGCTCACACATGAAGAGCCTGCAGGGAAGCTGTGCTGGGTGTGGCAGTATGCAGACTGAGGCAATCAGTGGTTCCTCACACATGCAGAGCCTGCAGGGAAGCTGTGCTGGTTGTGGCAGTATGCAGAGTGAGGCAATCAGTGGGTGCTCACACATGCAGAGCCTGCAGGGAAGCTGTGCTGGGTGTAGCAGTATGCATACTGAGGCAATCAGTGGTTCCTCACACATGCAGGGAAGCTGTGCTGGGTGTGGCAGTATGCAGACTGAGGCAATCAGTGGGTGCTCACACATGCAGAGCCTGCAGGGAAGCTGTGCTGGGTGTGGCAGTATGCAGACTGAGGCAATCAGTGGGTGCTCACACATGCAGAGCCTGCAGGGAAGCTGTGCTGGGTGTGGCAGTGTGCAGATTGAGGCAATCAGTGGGTGCTCACACATGCAGAGCCTGCAGGGAAGCTGTGCTGGGAGTGGCAGTATGCAGAGTGAGGGAATCAGTGGGTGCTCACACATGCAGAGCCTGCAGGGAAGCTGTGCTGGTTGTGGCAGTATGCAGACTGAAGCAATCAGTGGGTGCTCACACATGCAGAGCCTGCAGGAAAGCTGTGCTGGGTGTGGCAGTATGCAGACTGAGGCAATCAGTGGGTGCTCACACATGCAGAGCCTGCAGGAAAGCTGTGCTGGGTGTGGCAGTATGCAGACTGAGGCAATCAGTGGTTCCTCACACATGCAGGGAAGCTGTGCTGGGTGTGGCAGTATGCATAGTGAGGCAATCAGTGGGTGTTCACACATGCAGAGCCTGCAGGAAAGCTGTGCTGGGTGTGGCAGTATGCAGACTGAGGCAATCAGTGGGTGCTCACACATGCAGAGCCTGCAGGAAAGCTGTGCTGGGTGTGGCAGTATGCAGACTGAGGCAATCAGTGGTTCCTCACACATGCAGGGAAGCTGTGCTGGGTGTTGCAGTATGCAGAGTGAGGCACTCACACATGCAGAGCCTGCAGGGAGCCTGTGTTGGTGGAGCCCTGGTGTGTGGGTTCACCCAGTTGTGTAGCAATAGGGGATGCAGAGGTTGCACCCCCCCCCCCCCCCCCCCCCCAGAGGTTCAACCAGAGGGGCCCAGGCCCCTCCTTCATCTGTCTCATTAGTTCTGCAGGAGTGTTATGCTGGTAATGATCACCTCAATACTGCATTGCATAGTGTGTCCTTACTCTACACCTCTCTGACACTGCAGCTGCCCCTGGTAGGTTTTGGGGCCTCATATCAATACAGTGCTTGGGGCCCCATGTGACACTCTCACACTCAGGGATGGATCTAGGGGAGAGCAGGCGGGTCTCTTGCCCCAGGCGCAGTTTGTTGAATTCTTAAAAAGGCGGCAAAATGAATGGCAGTTTAGGCGCCAAAACAAAACCTGACCTTGCCCCAGGCGCAACTAGGTCTAGATCCGTCCCTGCTCACACTGAGGCTCCACGCTCCTTTGTTACTACTGGGTTTACTATCACATTTCTGCCATGGGCACATCTGGCACAGTTTGGGGATCCCTATCTGTTATTTATTGTCTATCTTCTCTCATGCTCCAAACCTAGATTATATATACTGCACACAGCTGGCCCTGAGGTCTGGATGCTTTAGGGGGGCCAGAGGTATTTCAGGGATGCTTGCTGTATGGAGTCATGCCTCAGTGCACTTATAAGGGGCATTTCTGAGGAGTGTACAGGGATTTGGGGTGCTGGAATGCTAGCAGGTGACCTCTGAACTTCTCATCCTGAGGATATTTGGAGGTGACAGCATCCCATCTGGAGACAAAATAAACAAATATGGGTGATGAGAGGAAAATATTACTGGTTTGCATTAGAACTGAATGCAGCTTTGGATGATAGAATATAATCTGGATGTATTTGAATACTGCTTGTGCATGGGTTAGGGGGTACAGTATCATTTTGGGGTGCTTGTTGGTGAAACAAATGTGTTACTTGGACTACTTTACTGACATATCTGTAGCTGCTTCTATATTAGTCAGGGGATAAAAGAAAAAGTAAATGAAAGCAGCATAAATATTGGGGTTCCCTGGCACTTAGGGGTGCATTGCCGCACTGTTTCAGAAACTGGATGAATGGTAGAAGTCTGATGTATTTTATTTATATCTGAAGTTTTCAGAGCAGTGTTCATCTATGGTTTTGTGTTTAGTTGGATTTCGGGGTGCTCTGACATTTCGGGGTGCACCATGTTACAGCTCATATCTCTAGATCTATGCTTTAATTCCTGATCCCATGTAGATGTATCTGCAGATACATTTACATCGTATGGTGATGTGCGTATAGGCAGCAGTGCATCCTATGAATATGGGGGATCACTGATATTTTGGGGAGCAGTGTGGAAGCTTAGTGTTCTAGATTTCTGGTATAGACGTCTGTATCATTATCTGACGTTGAACGAGCAGTATGCAACTATTGTGATGTATCAAACTAACGTGCAACTGGGGTGCTCTGATATTTCGGGGTGCAGTATGGAAGCTTAGTGGTGCAGATTAGTGCGATGGATTCTGGTCTCTTGTTTCATATCTGATGTTATAATAGCAGAATACATCATTGTGAGGTCTACAGTGCCCTGAAATTAACAATGAATATTGGGGTGCCCTGATTTTATGGGGTGCGGTGCTGCAGCTCAGTGTTGCGGATTAGTGGGGTGGAATTTCTGATCTCTTGTATCTTATCTGAAGACATATGAGAAGAACACATACTAGTTATCTATATAGCACCCTGAAACTTATTGGGGTGCCCTGATATTTCGGGGTGTAGTACAGCAGCTTAGTGTTGCAAATCAGAGGGATGATTTTTTATCTCTCCCATCTCATCTGAAGATATATGAGCAGAAGACATCATTGTGAGGTCTACAGTTCCCTGAAATTAACAATGAATATTGGGGTGCCCTAATATTGCGGGGTGCGGTGCTGCAGCTTAGTGTTGCGGATCAGTGAGATAGATTCTGATCTCTTGTATCATATCTGAAGATATATGAGAAGGACACATACTAGTTATCTATATAGCATCCTGAACTTACCCTCAATATTGGGGTACCCTGAAGATTGCGGGGTGCGGTGCTGCAGCTTAGTGTTGCGGATCAGTGAGATAGATTCTGATCTCTTGTATCATATCTGAAGATATATGAGAAGGACACATACTAGTTATCTATATAGCACCCTGAATATTGGGGTACCCTGAGATTGCGGGGTGCAGTGCTACAGCTTAGTGTTGCTGCTCAGTTGGGTAGATTCTGATTTCTTGTAAATTATCTGAAGATATATGAGCAGAACACGTAATCATGATCTATATAGCACCCTAAAACGAATATTGGGGTGCCTAGATATTGTGGGGTGCTGCAGCTTACGTTTGCGATCAGTGGGTAGATGTTGATTTCTTGTATCACATCTGAAGATTATGAGCAAAACACAAGGTCGTGATCTCTATAGCACCCTGAAACTATCATCAAATATGGAGGTGCTCTTATATTTCGGGGTGCCATGTGCCAGGATTCAGGCTGGCGTTTAGTGGAGCGTGACTGTAGCTTCAGCTGTTCAGTCTGATGTTCCTGAGAGCCGTCTGCGGAATCCGGGTGTATTCCGGACACTTGGGGTGTCAGGGGACGTGTGCTCCAGTTTGGGGGCGCTTTGCTGCACCCCCACCTTGGCAGAGGAGGGCAGGGTGGGCTGCCTTGGCAGCCGGGGGCACTGGGAAGGGAGAGGGGGGGATGTGTCTGTTTTTGTGTCTGTCTGCACTCCTGGAATTATGAAAAATACCAGCATCGACATTGGACTTCAACTTCGATTAGGGGAGATGGGACATGACAAGACGCGATCAATACCCAGGCCGGCCTATAAAGTGTCAAGTAATGAATCAATTTCGACTAAATTTTCCATTTTTCAGAAGCCGTTCGGAGAGAGAAGAATATCCTCTTTTGTAAAGATATTATTATCGATTTCGGCGGCAATTTGACATCAGGGGTAGTTAATTCCACTCAGAATAAAATTGAAAACACTTGAGAGAGGAGAGAGAGGGAGAGGAGCTGCAAGACAAAGGGATGGGGGGGCCGGGGGGGAGAGAGATAGGGGGAGATACACAGAGATAAAGGGGAGAGGAGACACAACTCATATCACAAAGTCACACACACGCACCAACAACACAAACTAATGTCATGTATACTAAACACAACAACACAAACTATACACAGCTGAGCTACAATATATACTAAATACAGCAACAGCACACACGACACAAACAGCCATGCTGAGCTGTAATATGTATCAAACACACCAAATACAGAAATGAAAAAACAGCCCTGCTGATTCATAATATTTACTAAATACATAAACATCACACACTACACAAACCATCTGTCTGATCTGTAATGTGTGCTCAACACATGGACATCACACACACTACACAAATAGCCATGCTGATTTGTTATATGTAACAAACGCTACATAAACAGCCAAACTGATGTGTAATATGTACTAAACACATCAACATCGCAAACTACACAAACAAGGGAAGGAAGGTCTGGCTTACCAGGAAAGGTTAGAGGCTCACTTAAAGGGATACTTAAGTGTAGCAAAAAAAAAAAAAGCCAGTTTTACTTAACCTGGGGCTTCTACTGGCCCCCTGCAGTGACTGAGCCCGTCAGCCACTGCGCCTGCACGGCCCTGGCCGCATATGTCCTTGTTAGCGCTCCTGGCGCCGGGAGCATCCTGCGCAAGCGCAGTACAATCTCTACTGCACCTGTACAGGATGCTCAAGGCACTGGGAGTGCGAATAAGGACGCATGGGGCGGCGGCAAATTGGCTGGTGACAGGCTCAGTCGCCGAAACTAAGCCGCGGCGGGGTCCGGAGAATTCTAGAGTTTCGGTGTTGCACAGGTCGTCTGCAGGGGAAGGTAGAAGCCCCAGGTCAGTAAAACTGGCTTTTTCTGCTACACTTAAAGGAATACTGTAGAGGGGTCGGGGGAAAATGAGTTGAACTTACCCGGGGCTTCTAATGGTCCCCCGCAGACATCCTGTGCCCGCGCAGCCACTCACCGATGCTCCGGCCCCGCCTCCGGTTCACTTCTGGAATTTCAGACTTTTAAGTCTGAAAACCACTGCGCCTGCGGTGCCGTGTCCTCGCTCCCGCTGATGTCACCAGGAGCGTACTGCGCAGGCCCAGTATGGTCTGTGCATGCGCAGTAAGCTCCTGGTGACATCAGCCGGAGCGAGGACATGGCAACGCAGGCACAGTGGTTTTCAGAAGTGAACCGGAGGCGGGGCCGGAGCATCGGTGAGTGGCTGCGCGGGCACAGGATGTCTGCGGGGGACCATTAGAAGCCCCGGGTAAGTTCAACTCATTTTCCCCCAACCCCTCTCCAGTATTCCTTTAAGTATCCCTTTAAGGTAGCCATATATCAGATGATGTCTGTAAAGAGAGGATGAATGGGCACACCATATGTATAGTCGGGTGCTTGATATTGTGGCGTAGGCTATGCCACCTCAAAGTCCAATTTATCCAGTACATCAGCACACCGTTTTTCAAGTAAGTCACACTCTTTATTGAGCCATGCAATCCACAAGATTAGCCATCAATTGTTTCGGGGGCCTCGCGGGGTCCCCCTTTATCAAGGCGTGTGGTTACAAACTATTACAATGATTACACAACTACATGCTTACTTACTCCTAAAACAACCCACCCCCAATTTAATCTTGTGGATTGTATGGCTCAATAAAGAGTGTGACTTATTTGAAAAACAGTGTGCTGATGTACTGGATATATCAGATGATGACGGGTGGATTCAACCAAGAGACAAATCTCCCTCTGATCAAATTTGATTAGAGAGAGATCTATCGGCTGCCCACACACTGCAGAGCGATTCCCAAACAACTTCAGCATGAAATCTCTCGAGAATTGTCCGAGTCCCCCGCTTCCGCCGCCTCACCGCTGTTCCCCTAATGTATAAACGTGTGTGCATGCGTGCATTTACACTCTACACATTACCTGCCCTGTGTCATGGTGCCTGTCCGGCTTCCGAATCCGCTGCTCTTCAATTAGCCCTATACACACTGCTGGCGCATGTGACATCACACACTGCTGGCATCACACACTGCTGGCATCACACACTGCTGACATCACACACTGCTGGCATCACACACTGCTGGCATCACACACTGCTGACATCACACACTGCTGACATCACACACTGCTGGCATCACACACTGCTGGCATCACACACTGCTGGCATCACACACTGCTGGCATCACACACTGCTGACATCACACACTGCTGACATCACACACTGCTGGCATCACACACTGCTGACATCACACACTGCTGGCATCACACACTGCACTGCTGACATCACACACTGCTGGCATCACACACTGCTGACATCACACACTGCTGACATCACACACACACCGGCGACATGTATGGGGCTAACAGAAGAGCGGCAGATTCGGTAGGTGGTCGGGCCCCACGACACAGGGCAGGTAATGTGTAAATGCATTCACATTTATACATACATTAAGGGAACAGCACCGGGGGTTTCATTGCATTCGTTGCTTGCCTCGATATTGATCACTGTTACCACCGCGCACTCAATCAACCAGGATGACCCGATATCTTACAGCATGTCCGACCGATACATGCGACCAATTTCCGCCCAAAATTGGTCACATTGTTGATCGGCATGCACTTGGTGGCACTTATTTTCATCCAATTCCGATTGTAATAATCAAATCGGACGGTGGAACGACCACCAAGTCGCCTGGTGTATGGCTACATTTAGTCAGGAGAAAAGATGCCTTAGAGGAGATCTGACTAACATGTATAAATACATCAGAGAGCAATATAAAAGCTTGGTGGATTAGCTTTTTGTCCCTAGACTTGTGCAAAGGACTAGAGGACATGATGTGTGCATGGAGGAAAACGTCTCAGCCATCTATTTATGAAAGGGATCTTTACAGTAAAAGTGATTAAAATGTGTCATGTATTAGCACTGGAATTTGTTATAGAAAATTCTATTTCGATGTTTAAGGGGGGCTTAGATGCTGTCAAAGACATTCATCATGGTTATAATTTCTAGGCAATTCCCGGTGGTGTTGATCCAGGGATTTTGACGGCTTGTCATCTGGAGACGGGAAGGAGTTTTTTTCCCTTTTGGGGACCATGCCTTGTAAGGGTTTTTCGCTTTCCTCTGGATCAACAGGGATATGTGAGGATGCAGGCTGGTGTTGTACCATATTTTCTGTTTGAACTCGATGCATGTATGTCTTTTTTTTACACTACACGATATACACATAGACATATAGCTAAGGTAGGGATTGGATTGTGAGAGACAGTTAAGTGACCAGATAATATATACTCTATGCAGCGCTGCGTAATATGTCGGCGCTATATAAATACTAAATAATAATAATAATAATTGTTCAACACTAATTGCCATGCTGATCTGTAAGATACATCAAACACCAACAAAAAATAATAATTAAAAAAAAATCACAAATAGCCTCGCTGATCTGTAATATACATAAAATACACCAACAAAATAAAAAAACAAAACTACACAGATAGCCACGCTGATCTGTAATATACATCAAACACACCAAGAAAATAATAAAACAAACTATACAAATAGCCATGCTGATACGTCTGGGTCGCTAAATGATAAGAAATGAATGAACGCCTATCCCGACACGCTGCTGGTTGATATCTTCCATCTGCTACAATCTACCAATTTGGTTGATTATGGCCACAATTTGATCTACTGATCAATTGGGCTAGAATGTTGAGGCATCAGTTTCTAGCAGATTCAATCTTATGATCAGCTTCAAGAAGACACTCCTGAGCCTGACTATAGCACTACTTTTGATACAGCATTGACCTGATGAAGCAGGTATAACCTGAGAAATGCGTTGCTTTTTGATCTTTACAATAAAAATCATTTTTAGTGCTGCCGTGAAGTAAGCTTGTTTTTACTTAACTCTTCTTCGCATCCAGACCTTTTTTCCCACTTATGGACCAGAGCAGTTTTGACAATTTAGCTATGTCCTTATTTAATCAGAAATAACTTTATCCCTACTTATGACACAGACATGAAATATATATTGTTTTTTTCAAGACAAACTAGGCTTTCATTGTATGCCATTTTTTTCCCTCGAACAAATTTGTTTTCTATAAATTTTAATGGAAAACAAAGAAAAACGTAGAAAAAACATTTATTTCTCGGTTTTACAAATTCCAGTTTAAAAATAAAAAGTGCTACTGTAGATATAAAACACAAATTTTGTTTGGCTTGTTTGACTATTCTTACCGCTTATCACAAAACTTAGATTATGTTTCTGTCACAATTTATGGTGAAGATATTTGATTCTGAAATAATGCTACAGAGTGTAATTTTCACTATGAAATGAGAAAATAAAAGTATTTTTAATGGTAAAATCAATCTCATTAGCTCAGGAACCATACATTCCCATTCACCAATTAGTGCAGCATCAGATAGTGCCAGAAGTGTGCAGAGGAGCAAGCCCAATCCTGCACAGCACTGCTTCTGCTACAAGACGTATATCTACTGACTTGTGGCTTAGATTAAGTCACAGAGGACGTATATCTACTGACTTGTGGATAAAGTGGTAATGTTTTAAGAGTTTTACTACACTAGGTGCACCTCCTTCTATCGAGTGTAAAGGACTCTTCTACCTGATCCCTCAGCCAGGTAATATCACTGGGCCGGACTATACAGATGCGTGTCAGCTGTACAATTGACGATGCGTTCTGTTGCTATGCAGGGAGGCAGAGGTGCAATGGTGTGTGCATATGTGACGTCACGCGACCAGTGGGGTGACAAAGCAATTGCCCCTCACTTGGCTGAGTGTATCCGCCGGGGGAATCGCTCGCCAAGCAGCGGTCACTTGTCAGGGGCTGCTGTAAACATGCCAGATTATTGAGACGGTGGTTATCAGCTGCCTCAGTCTTACGTGTGTACGCAGCTTAATATTAGAGTCATCATGCTTTGTAGGGACAATCAGTGATGAACCCTACTTGATGAACTCTCAAACTCCCAGTAAAAACAGTATCAGTGCATAGATAATAATTCATAACATGGGGAAGAGTAGTGTTAAGGTTATACAGCTAGTGATTTGGCTGTATGATCGACTATTCGATTCAATCATTTTATAGAATCGAGCGAGAGAGAATCAAGTGTGTTCCAGAATTTTCAATCGATATGGCTGATTTCATGTCAAATCGACCAGCTTCGTTGATCGAGCAGGATGTAAGATATCGGCCAATCACACAGGAATCGGCTACAGTACACATGTCAATCGATCGATTCAGAATCGATTTTTGCATTCAGAGCATGGAGACACACATTACATAGTAAATTACATAGTTATTTTGGTTGAAAAAAGACATACATCCATCGAGTTCAACCAGAGAACAAAGTGCAACACCAGCCTACTCCCTCACATATCCCTGTTGATCCAGAGGAAGGCGAAAAAACCCTTACAAGGCATGGTCCAATTAGCCCCTAAAGGGAAAAATTCCTTTCCGACTCCAGATGGCAATCAGATAAAATCCCTGGATCAACATCATTAGGCATTACCTAGTAATTGTAGCCATGGATGTCTTTCAACGCAAGGAAAGCATTGGTCAGATTGCATGTGAAGGTGTGTGTGGGTCACTAGTTGATCGACTTTTGATCAACCATACTGAATACGATTCCTCCATAAAGTCGATCGTTTTGTCGATTGAAGAGAATGGCTAGCTGTATGGCTAGCTTTAGTGAAGATCAGTGGTTAGCAGCACAAGAGGCTGCTGTGTTTGGATCCTCAGGTTTTCATGGGCGATGAAAGAAGCCGGTGATGTTTAGAAGCAATAATACAGATGACTCCTAGACCTTCCCTGTATTCACAGTGATGAGAAAGAAGAAGCTACAATTCCATATCACTTCTGCTGATAGGAATGATGCTTGGAAATGTTATTTGCCCACAATAAAGGGGTCACTCAGGTTGACTCCAGTGACCTGACTTCCACAACGTCCCAAGACCTTAATTCATGTTTTAGGCAGTGACAAAGTACATGGAAACCCCCTGGGACCAGCGATAGAAAGTTATCACCTCCCAGCGGAACGCCTGGTAATGGCTTGCAATTGGTCCGCAGTGACCATTCTCTGTCTGGAGCGCTTATACAATGCGTGCGGTTTCTTTTTTCTCAAGTGATTGTCTCCAAACTGGAATTTTCATTTAAAGGGCAGCTAACGGGAAAAATTGCTTAAAATGTAAAATACACAAACACACATACTTATAAGATGTACATTTCTCCCAGAGTAAATGTAATGTAAATTTATTTTCCCCTATGTTGCTGTCAGATACATCCGGCAGTAAAAATATGACAGATCGGTTTTGGACTAGTCCATCTCCTCATGGGGGATTTTCAGCATTTCCTTTATTCTTTACAAAAGCACATCCTGGAAAGGTTCTATACAAACATGCCTGCGCTCACACATTATTTGGCAGTTGGACTGAGCAGCTGTCATTCAGTAAACTATTATTATGTATTTTCATAGCACCGGCATCTTCTGCAGCACTTTACAGAGTATATAGCCATGTCACTGACTGTCCCTCAAACGGGCTCTCAATCTAATCCATACCATAGTCACAGTCTCATGTCCTACCATATTATTATTATTATGTATTTATATAGCACTGACATCTTCTGCAGCACTTTACAGAATACATAGTCATCTCACTAACTGTCCTCAGAGGAGCTCACAATCTAATCCTACCATAGTCACAGTCTCATGTCCTACCATATTATTATTATTATTATTATTATTATTATTATTATTATTATGTATTTATATAGCACTAACATCTTCTGCAGCACTTTAGAGAATACATAGTCATCTCACTAACTGTCCTCAGAGGAGCTCACAATCTAATCCTACCATAGTCACAGTCTCATGTCCTACCATATTATTATTATTATTATTATGTATTTATATAGCACTGACATCTTCTGCAGCACTTTACAGAATACGTGGTCATCTCACTAACTGTCCTCAGAGGAGCTCACAGTCCAATCCTACCATAGTCACAGTCTCATGTCCTACCATATTATTATTATTATTATAGTATTTATATAGCACTGACATCTTCTGCAGCACTTTACAGAATACATAGTCATCTCACTAACTGTCCTCAGAGGAGCTCACAATCTAATCCTACCATAGTCACAGTCTCATGTCCTACCATATTATTATTATTATTATTATTATTATTATGTATTTATATAGCACTGACATCTTCTGAAGCACTTTACAAAATACATAGTCATCTCACTAACTGTCCTCAGAGGAGCTCACAATCCAATCCTACCATAGTCATTGTCTAATTTATATAGCACCAACATCTTCTGCAATGCTTTACAGTGTACTGACTGTCCTCAGAGGGGCTCACACTCTAATAACTCCCATGTGTCTATTGTAGTCTAGGACCAATGCTCGCTAATTTACTTATGTGAATGTTTTTTGGATATACGAGGAAACCAGAGTGCACAGAGGAAACCCAAACAAACCCTATGAGAACATACAAACTCTGTGCAGATAGTTCCCTGGCTGGGATTTGAACTGGGCACCTAGCCCTGCAAGGCAAGAGTGCTAAACACTATTCTACCGTGCTGCCCAGTAATTGAAAATAAAGAAAACCCTACAAAGGAAACGGACCATTCCATAACCTGTCAGATTTTTGAAACCTATTGAAAGTGACAACGACCGAAGAAAAAAACATTTTTTAGTGTATTTTACTCTGGCACAAATGTACATTTTATACATACAGTATGCATACACATTCATTTTACAATTTTACTATATTTCGTGGTAGTGGTCTTTTTAAATTGCTTGAGCAGTATAGGCCCGAATCTTCCCACTACACAACAGCAATCTGAATGCTGTGCCTGGTTATTTAGCTAGATCGGTAGGATGAAACATACTGTATCATTATGTGAGATAATAAGTTGGTATAAAACATTCATTACATGTCAGAACATTTTATTCAGTCTAAGCAGTTCAGAAATCTGGCTGCTCCTATCAATCAATTCTTTCTTTGATTTTTGTTGTAAGATATTTCAGTCTTGCACTAATCAACCTAATCTAGGTGCACCAAGTAAATAGCATAGATTGTGACATATCGGAAGCACGTGTGAATTTAGTCACCTGATTAAGACCAGGGGCATAACAATAGCCACTGCAAGGGATGCAGCTGCATTCGAGGGAGAAACCTGAGGGGGTAGGGGGCTGGCTCTGGGGCCCTCCAGGGCCATTTTTAGGGGTAGAAGGGGGCACAGCACAGGAAGAGAGAGCAGCAGGCACAAACAGCAGCAGGGATGGAAGACCGAATCCCCCCCTCCCTCATCTCGGTCAACCATCAGCGCTCGCAAGGACAGCTGGTGGGGCCCATCCAAAGTTTTGCAGGGGGGTCCAGGGATTTCAAGCTACGCTTCTAATAAAGACGTTCTCAAATGGTTCAGGAGATGGGTTTATGCTAAACACAGGGCCAGTTCTAGACCTTCTGCTGCCTGAAGCAAAGTTCGGAGACTGCAGCCCCTCCCACTGACCCCCCTTCCCTGGAAATGCCGAGATGAGAGGGAATGCTTTGGCACGGGGCCAATCAAGAGGGAGTGCTGGCACCAGACCGGCCAATCACGGCTATCCGTTGCTCTTTTTGCTAACTGGTGGTCTTGCAGGCGGGACCACAGCATCGCCATTGGGCCAATCACTGCACTCGATCAGTAGCAGTGACCTATCAGATGTCATAGACCTGCTTATGGTGTCATAGGGAAGGGCAGCAGGTGCCACCGGTCGAATGAGGACAGGAATTCAGGGATGCGTGGATGAGGAGGGCAGTGTGTGTGCCAGGAAGGTGGGTGGAAGAGCGGAAAGGAGGCAGGTACCAGGTGGCCCAAACTGTTTGTCCAAACCCCGCCCCCTAGATTTTGCCGCCTGGATCACTTGATTCAGGTAGCTTCATGGTAGGTCCGGCCCTGGCCATACACACCCAGCATTAATTTTGGATGGGACAATCAGTTGCCATAAAAAAGTCTACAAACCATATTTATTGTGCGTGAAGATTGACTCATCCTGGTGGATCTGTTCAGACTATAATGGTGTGTTATTCATTAAAAAAAAAAAATACAGATATCAGAAGGTGATAAGGAAACTTGCAATAATTCAGCTATAAGGCCTGGTGCACACCAAAAACCGCTAGCAGATCCGCAAAATACTAGCAGATTTTGAAACGCTTTTTCTTATTTTTCTGTAGCGTTTCAGCTAGTGTTTTGCGGTTTTGTGTAGCGGTTTTAGTGTAGTAGATTTCATATATTGTTACAGTAAAGCTGTTACTGAACAGCTTCTGTAACAAAAACGCCGGCAAAACTGCTCTGAACAGGCGTTTTTCAGAGCGGTTTGCGTTTTTCCTATACTTAACATTGAGGCAGAAACGCATCCGCAATCCAAAAAATGCCTCACCGCGGGAGTATGCGTTTCAGCAAAACGCCTCCCGCTCTGGTGTGAAACACCCCATTGAGATACATTGACCAAGCGTATCCGCAGCCGCAAGCGGCTGCAGAAACGCTGAAAAAGCCGCTCGGTGTGCACCAGCCCTAAGGCCTGGTGCACACCAAAAACCGCTAGCAGATCCGCAAAATACTAGCAGATTTTGAAACGCTTTTTCTTATTTTTCTGTAGCGTTTCAGCTAGTGTTTTGCGGTTTTGTGTAGCGGTTTTAGTGTAGTAGATTTCATATATTGTTACAGTAAAGCTGTTACTGAACAGCTTCTGTAACAAAAACGCCGGCAAAACTGCTCTGAACAGGCGTTTTTCAGAGCGGTTTGCGTTTTTCCTATACTTAACATTGAGGCAGAAACGCATCCGCAATCCAAAAAATGCCTCACCGCGGGAGTATGCGTTTCAGCAAAACGCCTCCCGCTCTGGTGTGAAACACCCCATTGAGATACATTGACCAAGCGTATCCGCAGCCGCAAGCGGCTGCAGAAACGCTGAAAAAGCCGCTCGGTGTGCACCAGCCCTAAGGCCTGGTGCACACCAAAAACCGCTAGCAGATCCGCAAAATGCTAGCAGATTTTGAAACGCTTTTTCTTCTTTTTCTGCAGCGTTTCAGCTAGCGTTTTGCGGTTTTGTGTAGCGGTTTTGGTATAGTAGATTTCCTGTATTGTTACAGTAAAGCTGTTACTGAACAGCTACTGTAACAAAAAACGCCTGGCAAACCGCTCTGAAGTGCCGTTTTTCAGAGCGGTTTGCGTTTTTCCTATACTTAACATTGAGGCAGAAACGCATCCGCAATCCAAAATCTGCAGCAGCCCGGGAGTTTGCGTTTCTGCAAAACGCCTCCCGCTCTGGTGTGCACCAGCCCATTGAAATACATTACCCTAGCGGATCCGCACCCGCAAGCGGATCGCAAACTGCAGCCGAACCGCTCTGGTGTGCACTAGGCCTAAGTGAACATTTGTGGCTACCCACAATGCACCACTGGTTCTGGATGCTTGTCTGGCTTACAGGGGCGAAGAGATAATTTGCATATTCAGTAGTAGTGAATTGTGGGTAACCACAAATGTTCACTTATAGCTGAATTATTGCAAGTTTCCTTCTGTTTTAAGAAGGCAAATTTCCTCAAGCATTGCTTATTAGTAGGAGGGCTTTTCGGTCTCTTTCATCCCCCTATACATTCAAACATTGGTGCACAGCTACTTACGTAGTTCCAGTTTCTCTGCTGCAACCTGCGATCCAATCGGTGTACAGTCATCCGCAGTTGTTGACGTGGCTTGTTGCCAACAGACATCATTCTGTCATTGCATTGTCATCGGTGGCAAATAAAATAAAGATGTTCATAAAGCTGAAGAATGTCTCTCCATTTTGACCTGTTTTATCAGCATGTCCTCATAGCTCAACAATGACACACTGCTTTGACAAGAGGAGTACAGCTTAAATAATATAAGCTTTATTATGTGTGAAATTGTTGCAAAGTCAAATTAAAACCTCTGAGTAGAGACAGGTTTTCTAAAAACATTTCTCATAAAATAATTTTATATTGTTAATGCATTTATTAAAAAATGTTACCCTTTGAAATAAAAAAGGATAA
The DNA here is from genome assembly GCF_040937935.1 of Hyperolius riggenbachi. Classification (NCBI taxonomy): domain Eukaryota; kingdom Metazoa; phylum Chordata; class Amphibia; order Anura; family Hyperoliidae; genus Hyperolius; species Hyperolius riggenbachi. The sequence goes on from NC_090651.1 coordinate 331,020,959, forward strand.
TACCTGGTGCCGATGTTCACTGGTGCTGATCTCCTCATGGACTGAATGTGGGCCTACTTGCTCCCTGCTCGAAGAGCACACACCCCTTTAATCACATTAGTGCCACAGTGACATAATTCCTGAAGCAGGGTGAGTGGGTGTGACTGCTCTAGCTACTTGACCACGCCTCCATACTGACAGCTTATGCTATGTGGCTTTGGTTTTGAAGGAAAAAGTATCGGAATAATGGAACGTGATGTGGAACGCAACAGCCAAAGGTGAGTTCGCTCCGTCATGGCCCCCAACTTTAAAACATCCATTTCATCTGAAACTCTATCTGTTGTTGAATTCAAACATGCCATGTTGCTATCAGACATCGTTCATTCATCGCATTACGGTCGGGGATCTTTGTTTTTTACAGTGTAAAGAGCTTAAAGGACACCCGAAGTGAAAATAAACTAATAAAATAAACAATTGTATCTATCTTTCTTCTCCTTAAAATAACTTTTTAAGATATTCCACAGTTTTATTTTATGTTTAAATCTACTTTTTTTAACGCTTTAACTGTTTTATTGTTTTTCCTCAATGACACATTCATTGAAGTATGTCAGAGCTAAAATCTATGAACTTTTGACCCTTTTTATCTCTTTTCCTGCCCTCAAAAAGCCATTTTCTGCTAGGAAAGAGTTTTATAGTTGGAATTTCTTATCAGTGGGGGTCACACTGTAGTCACTTCCTGTCTGAGTCAGTACTGAGTCAGCCACTTACATACCTGATATTTAAAGGATACCCGAACTGACATGTGACATGATGAGATAGACATGGGTATGCACAGTGTCTAGCACACAAATAACTATGCTGTGTTCCTTTTTTTCTTTCTCTGCCTGAAAGAGTTAAACATCAGGTATGTAAGTGGCTGACTCAGTCCTGACTCAGACAGGAAGTGACTACAGTGTGACCCTTACTGATAAGAAATGCCCCTTTTTATCTCTTTCTTGCTCTCAGAAGCCATTTTGTGCTAGGAAAGTGTTTTATAGTTGGAATTTCTTATCAGTGAGGGTTACACTGTAGTCACTTCCTGTTTGAGTCAGGACTGAGTCAACCACTTACATACCTGATATTTAACTCTTTCAGATATAGAAAGAAAAAAAGGAACACAGCATAGTTATTAGTGTGCTAGACACTGTACATACACATGTCTATCTCATCATGTCACATGTCACTTTGGGTATCCTTTAACTCTTTCAGGCAGAGAAAGATAAAAAGGAACACAGCATAGTTATTTGAGTGCTTGGCACTGTACATACACATGTCTGTCTCATCATGTCACATGTCACTTCGGGTATCCTTTAACTCTTTCAGGCAGAGAAAGATAAAAAGGAACACAGCATAGTTATTTGAGTGGTTGGCACTGTACATACCCATGTCTATTTCATCATGTCACACGTCACTTCAGGTATCCTTTAAAGAGGAACTTTAACTAAGGCATACAATTCATTACTGTCAGCAGCTGGTACCCCCTTTCCCCAAAGAAATATATACCTTTTCTGAATAGATCATCAGGGGGGTCTGTATGGCTGATGTTGTGGTGAAAACCCTCCCACAGTGTGATGTCATGACCGTGGTCCTGACAGTTTCCTGTCTGTGAGCCTGGTGGCATTGTGGGAAATAATGGCTTTTTCCAACTGCCAAGCAATCAGTATCTCCCTCTGTGCATAGAACTCTCAGTAACGAACATTTCATACAGATCAACCGGTAGGCCTAAACATGTCACCATCAGTGATAAATGTCAGAATGTAAATCAGGGAGAGGAAAGATTTTACAATGGGCAAACACTGACTAAATAATCTATAAATGAATATTGTTAAAAAAAAAAATAAAAAAAATAAAAAATTTATCCATTATGTTATTTTCACTAGAGTTCCTCTTTAAGGAGTGCTAGCTCTTTGGCGTCTTACATTTGCATTGCCCACTCCAGCTGTGCACCACCCGAGTAGGCATTACACTGCTTTGGGGTCATTTACATCACCCCTAGTTTCTCCTGTGTAATCTGTTATTGTCAGGAAACCCATAAGGTATTTCATCGGTTTCCAAAATTGAAAAACAAATAAAATAACGGTAACCGTTCCTCTTAATTTTCCTATATGCCGTACGGCAGCACTAGCGCTACCACCCCTGCAGAAATAGCAGGAGGAACCGTACAGCCGAGCATGATTTTCAGGCACATATAGATCCAGAACAGCTGGAGAGGCGAGGTGTCCCTCCGACGCTGTCACAAGTAAAAATCATCCACTTGACCTTGTGCTTTTATTTTCCCTTGTGTGAGATGACTGCAGACGTGACACACATAGCAGCAAATGAGCTCAAATCGAGCGGTGAGAGAAATAATTAAACAGGATCTTTGTAGGCTCGTGGTCATCCTGTGGAAGAATCGCGCAGAGCCTCGCTGGCTAATAGGCCGGGAATGGCCCTGAAGACCGTGATTCAGAACACTTTTCGGTCACTGGAGTAGAAGCGACACTTTCTAAGCTTTCTCAGTAAAAAAATCTAGGGCACATTAAAGTGAAGCTGTAATGGCAGCAGCCATTACCCGAGAGTTTTGTTTTTTCTTTCAAACTGGTTGTCATGTTCATCATATAGCTTGATTCGTAGTTCTGAAGTCAGATGTTCCCACCAGAAAGCTAGCCCTAGGTCAATGCCTTGAGGTTTTGGAGTTCATATTACAGCTGCAAGTCACTTTAGATAAGTCTCTATGAGCTTGTCACATCTTGCCACTAGGATTTTTACCCATTCCTCAAGGCAAACCTGCTCCGACTCCTTCATGTTGGATGGTTTTTGTTTGTGAATAGCAATCTTCAAGTCTAACCGTACATTCTCTATTGGATTGAGATCTGGACTTTGACTAGGCCATTGCAGCACATTTAAATGTTTCCCCTTAAACAACTTGCTTTAGCAGTATGCTTCAGTCTTTTGTCTTTCTGTCCAAGTCTCAAATCACTGGCAGACTGATACTGGTTTTGCTCAAGAATATCCCTGTATTGAGCACCATTCATATTTCCCTCGACTTGGCCCAGTTTTCCAGTCCCTGCTGCTGAAAAACATCTCCATAGCATGATGCTGCCACCACGTTTCACTGTGGCGAAGGTGTTCTTGTAGTAATGGGATGTGTTCGGTTTGCATCAGACATAGCATTTTCCTTGGTGGCCAAAAAATTTAATTTTAGTCTCATCTGACCAGAGCATCTTCCTCCATACATTTGGTGAGTCGCCCACATGCCTCATTTCAAACTCAAAACATGCCTTCTTCTTTCTAACGCTTAGTAATAGCTTCTTTCTGGCCACTCTTACATAGTGCTCAGCTCTATGGAGTGTATAGCTTATTGTTCTCCTATGGACAGATACTCCAGCCTCTGGTGTGGAAGTTGAACTCTACAACTCCAGCAAGTTTAGCTTTGGTCTCTGTGCTGCCTCTCTGATATATGCGCTCCTTGCCCAGTCTGTGAGTTTTGTTGGGTAGCAGGTGTCTTGTGGTACCATCTTCTTTTCATCTAAAGATGATTATTTTGATGGTGCTCTTGGGGATATTCAAATCGAAAACTTTGTCTCTGGCTGGAGAGCTCTTTGGTCTTCATGGTGATGCCTCTTGGTTAGTGGTGTTAAAGCCTCTGGGGCTATTCTGAAAAGATGTGTCATACTGACAAATCATGTGGCACTTAGATTGCACACAGGTGGACTTTGGACGTAATTGATAATGTAACTTTTAAAGGTAATTGGTTGCACCAGGATTTTTGAAGGGGTTTCATGTCAAAGGGGATGAATACATATGCACATGCAAATTTTTTGTTTATTATTTATTTTTTTCCTTTTTACTTATACATTTTTATTAGTTCACTTCAGCAATATAGACTCATAAAATAAGATTTAGGCCTAGAGCAAACTAGAAAGCGCAAAACGCTATTGCAATCGATAGCGATTTGTGACAGCATGTTGCAAGCTATTTTGGGAGCGATTTCCCTGCTCCTATACAATTTATTAGAGTGGAAATGCTCCCAAAATGCTGCATGTCCAGTGATTGCGATTTCCTTAATCCCATTCGTTATAGTGGAATCTGTCCCATCCATTTACAATGGCAGAGCGTTTAGGGAAATCGCTAGCAATTGAAAGCGCTCCCTAAACGCCCCCAAAAAAACAGCTCTAGTGGGTTCCAGGCCTCAGAAACATTAAAATTACAGGTTGGAATGGAACAAAATAGGTACAAATTAGGGTGGGCGCACTATAAGGCTCTTCTATAACATGGTGCAATAACGGACGGCACTAATAAAAGGGAACTATAATAGAGGTAAAAAAAAAACCATAATGTGGGCCAAAAATGGACTCACTACAATAGCAAGAAAAACACAGCTACTTGCTAGTTTTAAAGCTTCAGCCTGTAAAACCCCAAACTGGCACCTCGGCATGCAGGGGATTTGTTAACCCATTATTCTCATGATTTCCAGCTTTGTAGGGATGATGTCATACATATTTACATATTTCAGTTGTCATCTGGGCAGAGGCAGAATGGGAGTTTTTTAAAGAGGAACTCCAGCCTAAACAAACATAATGTCATTAAGTTACATTAGTTATGTTAATTAAAATAGATAGATAATATAATCTCTTACCCACACTTTTTTAAAAGAACAGGCAAATGTTTGATTTTATGAGGGCAGCCATCTTTTTGTTTGAAAGGAGGTGACAGGTAGCATAAGACACAGTTCCAACTGCTGTGTCCTGAGACCCTCTCCCAGTTGCTAGGCAACGTGAATAACAACATAGGCAATCCCATCATGCTTTGCACAGCATCAGGGAAAAAAAAGGCCTGGGCTGTTTTTCTTTGATGGGTGGAGCTTAGTTAAAAACGCAGCTAAAAATGATGCTTTCGTCAGAAAAACAAAGTTCTGATGCTGTGAAACTGTTAAAGAAACACCAAGCCTTTTCAGTGCTGCTGTGTAGATTTTTAGTCCGCAGGTTCACTTTAAGTACTTATACATTTACCCAGAGGACCAATTTAATAAATCCAGGATCAAAAATACCCGATAGATGTGTGAACATGACCGCAGTCACACTGCTGCAAACTTGCTAACCTTTAAACATTTACGACCAACATAAAAACAGATCATTTTTTAAAGCAAACATGAAGTGAGAGGGATATGGGGGCTGCCATATTGATTGCCTTTTAAACGATGCATATTGCTGCCCGCCCTGCTGATCCTCTGCCTCTAATACATTTAGCCATAGACCCTGAACAAGCATGCTGCAGATCAGATGTCTCTAACAAAAATCTGACAAGGTTAGCAACATGCTTGTTTAGGTGTGATTCAGACACTACTGCCGCCAAAGAGATCAGCAGGACTGTCAGGCAGCTGGTATTGTTTAAAAGGAAATTAATATGGCAGCCTCCATATACCTCTCACTTCAGGTTCTCTTTAGGCCAGTTTCAGATTTAAAGGCGGCGTTGCGGTGCAATGCCCCTCCCCCATCCCCTTGCATCATGTATTTCTGTTATTCCGTGCATGTGCGCTCAGGGCCGGTTCTCTCGTGAAGCAAGGTGAAACATTTGTATCAGGCGCAGAGATTTCAGGGGGAAGAATGTTTGTACTGTGTGTTTGCACTTACTGCATTGGGGAAAAGCAGCTTGTGGTACTGTGTGAGGAGTCTGACAGTGAGTGAGGAGGGGGAGGCAGGAGAGAAGCAGTAGAAGGGAGGAGGTGGCACTGCTGTCCTAACTGTGGAGGAATGGTGGACAGCCAACTGGCTGAGGGTGAGCAGTTTTTTGTCATAGCCAGCCAGCCAGCCAGCCAGCATGCTTTTGTATTGAGCTGCAGCATGTCATGTCCCAAGTTGTTGCTATGCTTGCTAGCAGACAGAACATCAAATGAAGCAGTGCAAATTGTTGGGTGCTGTGCGATCATTCCAAATTGGGGAGGGGGCACAAGTTTGCCTCAGGAAACAAAAAGTCTAGACCCGGCTCTTTGTGCGCTATTGGGGGCTGCACCGCCGCCCCCAACATTTTTACATTTATGTGTTGTCTGTTGACTTCAATGCCTTCCGGCCCCGCTGCATTGCCCCAGAATTCCATCGGTAACTCGCCGTTGCCCTTGCATCAGCCAAGCGCCGCAAATCAGGCACTTCAGGCGCAACGTAACAGGCCGCATTAAGTATGAAATGTCCCACTGACTTTCATTGCTTATGCAGCCCCTTGCGTCCACAGAGAGGAACGCAACGCAGGAATCCTAGAGAAGTGTGAAAGGGACCTAAATGCAGTCCAGTGTTTTCTGCTCACTTGTGGTGTTTAGCGTTGTTTAGAGTGCTGCGTCTTGGCCGTCTGGTGATGTTCTGTGAGTGTGTTTAATAGCCGGAGGCACCTCTTGTCTCCTGCGTAGTGTTTGTTTGTCACCCGCCCGGTGGGGAAGAGTCAGGTCACATAATGAAATTGTTGAGGAGGTAAGATGCGGCCTCGGCGTCAGATTGCTGTTATCTGCCCCCAACAGTTTAGCAGCTGACCCGCGTGGAGCCGCAGCACAAACATCCCATTTACTCTACACGGGTCCCTTACAGTGTTTCTCTTTTCCTTTAAACCCCAACCTGTATTTTATTACATCTGAACCGGTAACACAATCGCTTCTGACGTCACTCCATTCAGAGCAATTCTCCTCTGCGCCGCTGTATGCCGCTCTATAGGGAGAATCAAACTGGCGAATGCCACAGATAGCACACATCCATGTTTAAAGCAGACCTGAACCCAGAACTTCCTCTCTGCTCTAAAAGATACACAATAGCATAATAACCAGCCTTCAGTCCTTTTTCACCTTATGCATCCAAGCAATTTTCACCTCCCATTCATTTGCCAATAACTTTATCACTAATTATCGCAATGAATTGATCTATATCTTGTTTTTTCCGCCACCATTTAGGCTTTCTTTGGGTAGTACGTTTTGGTAAGAATTATTTGTTTCTAAATGTATTTTAACAGGACTATTAAGAAAAAAATTGAAAAAATGCATGATTTCTCAGATTTTGGCCATTATAGCTTTAAAATAATACATTTTACCATAATTAAAACCCACATATTTTTTACCCATTTGTTATTATTACATGTACATTATTGCACCATTTAAAATACGTCACAATGTATTTCACCAATATTTTATTTGGAAATAAAGGTGCGTTTTTTCAGTTTTGCGTCCACCACTATTTACAAGCCTATAATTTTAAAAATATAAGTAATATACCCTCTTGACATGCAAATTAAAAAAAGTTCAGACCCTTTTAATTCCATCCTCACACTTACAGGAATTATAGGGAGGACATGTTTTTTTTTTTGAGAAAGACTGCGGCTTCTCATCGGCCGCGGGAGCGCGCGGAAGTGCGTCAGCAACCTGTTGGACATGACAGTAACGTCCAAAAGGCTAAAGTGGTTAATGTCGTTAAAAAAAAAAAAAAATACAATTTTATTCATTATGTTATTTTCACTACAGTTCCTCTTTAAGTATTTGTCCCTTTTCACACAAACCAGAATTTGCTTGCGTCAGACGGAATTTCTCGCATGTAAATTAACTTCATTGTTAGGTATGGAAAGATCGCACACAAAAGAGCTTGCACAAAAAAGTAAATCACAGAGGTACGATTAAATGGGAAAACCTAAAAAAAAGTCGCAAAATTGGATTATGGGGATTGCACGAGGTCAGACCTTAAAGCGGAAACTGAAGAACTTAAAAAAACAAAGTGTTTCACTTACCTGGGGCTTCTGCTAGCCCCTTGCAGCCTTCCTGTCCCACGCCGCTCCTCCTCCGTTCTCCCGCCGCCAGCTAGTTTAGTTACCTTCGACTTGTGAGTCCACAGCAACTGCGCCTGTTCTTCAGTTGCGCTTTAAGCACAGAATTTAAATGCTTAAAAAGAATTCTAGCAAGAAAGTCTAGCAAGCATCGCAGCTAGAGGGAGGAGCTGTGGCTTAAAGGTGCTGTGGCCACACTAAACACACATGGGCAATAGAGATTCTGGACTGAGCCAAGGTCTCATTAAAAGAACGGACACCCACATAGAAAGTACGGATGGCCCATTTGTGCCTTGTTTTGTATGGACTGTATGTCTAAGGACAGACAGTCGGCAACTCTGAGTGTGTCTACTTCCTGCTTTCATGGAAGCAGTCATGCTCTGCTGAGGCAGTCAGCTGACACAGCTGAGAGATCAAATTACACTTGTGATTAGTCACAGATGAAGGGGATTTAGACAAGTTAAACTCTCTAAATACATACAGGGTGCATTGTTCTATGTTTTCCTTCTGTCCTGTGCAAGAGTTCAGGTCCACTTTAAATACACAAATTGACCTATGCTTTAAACTGCTGTGGGACTGAAAGGCAAAGCTGGGACTGTGGCCCAACCAGTTACACCCAGCGTACAATGCTGGTATCATTTATATGGACTGTGAAGTACAAACCTTTTTAGAAGACAGATTTGGCAACAATGAAATGCTTCCAACAGTTGTGCATTTTGGATTCATCTGTAATGAAAGATGAATAAAGTACCACTATGCCTCCAGCAGAGGCAACAAGCCAGGCTCTTCCGAGAGTGCAGATCGAGAGACATACTCACCAATCACCATCCCCCGTAACACAGGGCAAAGGCCACTTCTCTACAGCCAGGGCTCCCTGCAAACACATCTGCATGTGCAGAGCCAAGAGTAACGTAAGTGTTGCTATGGTAACACACACTACGCTACTTGTACAGTGCACATTACTTTAACAACTACGCATGCGCGGTTCAATCATGCACAGGACGCTTATGGTGACCGGCGTGATAACATGCTGGGTGCGTGCACGGGTGACTTCAGCCAAAGTCACCGGATTACTGGGGCCATCAGCAGGACCGCGGGAGGGACCCAGAGGATGCCGGAAGACCTTGCAGGCTACGGGGGCTGGAGAAAGCTCCAAGTAAGTCCATGGCAGATTTTTAAGAGATATGATCGTAACTAATTTAGATATGATTGCAAGTTGAATTCTTTAGTGGTGTGGATCGATTAAATGCAATCCTCTCTTTCCATCAGAATTATTTTGTCCAAAACATGATCATTTGCTAAAAATTGTACCATTAATGGGCTCTTAAAGGATACCTATAATCAGGATAGGGAAAAAAAGGTACATACTTACCTCAGTAGGGGGAAGCCTTTGGATGGTCCAGAGACTTCCTTGGTCTTCTTCCACCCCTCCTTCATTGAGACCCTCTTTAAAGGGGTTCTTTCACGAAAAAAGTAGGCAGTTAAAAAATGTGACAGATGACAGGTTTTGAGCCAGTCCATCTTTTTAAGAGGGATTCTCAGGGTTTTCTTTGTTTTCAACAGCATTTCCTGAACAGCAGTTTAACTGCCAAAATAGCAAGATACCAGCTGGCCTCCCTAATCACTTGCACACTATTATGTCAGTTAGGTTTTGCAACTGCTGTTCAGGAAATGCTGTTGAAAACAAAGAAAGCCCTGAGAATCCCCCCTAAAAAAGATGGACTGGCCCGAAACCTGTCATCTGTCACATTTTTTAACTGCCTACTTTTTTCGCGAAAGAAGCCCTGTAAGAATCCTCGACATTAAAGAGGAACTGTAACCAAGGATTGAACCAATAGCTGATACTTCCTTTCCCATGAAGAATCTGCCTTTTCTCAAATAGATCATCAGAGGGGTCTGTATGGCTGAAGTTGTGCTGGGGCTCCTCCCTCAGCATGATGTCATGACCATGGTCCCGACAGTTTTCCTGTCTGTGAATCTCGTTGCATTGTTATCTCCCTCTGTGCATATGTATATCTATAAAAAAAAAAAAAAGCCTTTTAGCCTATTACAATGTTAGTGGGTGTGGTTATAGATAATGGCAGTTGGTGCTGTTTCTTTTTTTTTCATGTCTGCCAGCAGTAAAGATGATGACTAGCAGGCTCATTGTGGATCAAACAACATGAACAAATTACATGGCAAATATCAATCATTTTTTACCTCTATTCTTTTTAACGTCTCACTTGGCAATTAATTAATTTATTTTTTTCTCCTTTTCGCTAAAGTTCCTCTTTAGAGTCGAGGATTGCTCACAGCCGCACTCTCCCCTGTGTATGAGTGCAGGCGCACAGACAAACGCACCTGTGCAGTAGCAGGGAGACACTTGTGCATGGCTCTGCGCATGAATGGCTCCATGCTACCGCAGAGGCGTATCTATGGGTGGGCAAGGGGGGACATGTGTCCCGGGGTGCAGCACTGTGAGTGCACGGCCTCTGCACCCCCACATGCATGAGAGGTGGCTCACTGGCTGCTTGATGTGACCTGTGCAGTAGCAGGGAGACACTTGTGCACTGCTCTGCGCATGGATGGCTCTATGCTACCGCAGAGGCGTATCTATGGGTGGGCAAGGGGGGACATGTGTCCCGGGGTGCAGCACTATGAGTGCACGGCCTCTGCACCCCCACATGCATGAAAGGTGGCTCGCTGGCTGCCTGATGTGCCCCTGTTTCTCTCCCTCCCTCTGCAGAGGTGGGCAGAAGAGTTAACAGCAGAAAAGGTTATTTAAAGGGGGGCACATCTGACTATCTAAACGGGGGGGGGGGGGGGGGGGGGCACATCTGGATTTCTGAAAGGGTAAGGGGGCACATATGGCTATTTTAATAACATTTGACTCCACCCATGACTACAACCACATTTTGTCTGGGGGGGGGGGGAACAAAAACTGCCTTTGTCCCGAGGTCCTGAAAACCCTAGCTACGCCTCTGTGCTACCGTGCAGGTGTGGCTGTCTGTGCACCTGCGCAATGCAGCTGTGCTCGTACACTGAGGGGAGCGCCGCCACGAGTAAGAAGGTCTGGGCCAGCAGCAGAGGACTTGTGAACATCAGAGAAGCCTCTGGATTATCCCGAGGATTCCTCCTACTATTTTTTTTTTCTTTTAAACATTACAGGTGTACTTTAAGGCAGTTTTGTGGTGGGCAATGTCTGTATGCGACTTTTGGCCCCTTGAATGGAAGTTCTGCCAACAACCACAACAAAATTCCACCAATGGGGTGCCGGCTAGTGACGCAGGTTACCCATCTCAGCCGCCGTGCCCTCCCTCAGACTGCCCCCCCCCTCCCTCCCGCTCACGCTGAGGGAATGTATTTATGCAGAAGAAGCTGTGATAAATTTAGTCTGATCAAAGCGCTCCGAGAGGAACTGCATGTAGAAATGTGATTTATATTTGCAGCTATTATTTGGCATGTAGGAGGGAATAGCAGACAAGACACTGAGAAGACCTGATATTTAAATCATCTCTCCGCGGCTGCATTCATTGCCAGCGCTCGCTTAAAGCAGGACTCTAGCCTAAAGATATGAGTGGGATTTTTGTTGTAAAACGCCAGCCTAAACAAACATACTGTCATTAAGTTACATTAGTTATGTTAATTAAAATAGATAGGTAATATAATCTCTTACCCACCCTGTTTTAAAAGATCAGGCAAATGTTTGTGATTTCATGGGGGCAGCCATCTTTTTGGTTGAAAGGAGGTGACAGGGAGCATGAGACACAGTTCCAACTGTCCTGTGTGCTGATCACCCCTCCCAGTTGCTAGGCAATGTGAATAACAATATAGGAAATCCCATCATGCTTTGCACAGCATCAGGGAAAAAAGCCCGGGCAGTTTTCTTTGATGGGTGGAGCTTAGCTAAAAATGCAGCTAAAAATGATGCTTTGGTAAGAAAAACAAAGTTCTGATGCTGTGAAACTGTTAAAGAAACACCAAGCCTTTTCAGTTCTGCTGAGTAGATTTTTAGTCCGGAGGTTCATTTTAACAGAAAAATAGTAAAGTTTCTGCCAGATTTCTAGAAAGGCCACAAAGGCCCGGGTCTTCAACGGCTGCAACCCAAAGGGGCACCGGGACATGAAAGAGGGGTTGCTACATATGAAAGGAGAGGGTGGGGAGCAACACATAAAAAAGGGAAACTTTATGAAACAAAGGGGCTGCTGTACATGGTTAATACACATGGAAGAGGCGGCTGCACATGGGATGGGATGGGAGGGAAAAGGGAGACACAACATACTTGGCCTAGGGGCACAAAAAGTGTAAATTCCTGTATGTAGATAGATGTCAGAACACGACAGAACACCAGAGCACAACACGTGTGTTCTAACATTCTCAGTATACAGCAGGTGTGTCAAACTCAAATAGAAAGTGGGCCGAAATTGTACCCAGGGCGAGGGTGTAAAAATTACCCCCCCCCCCCCCCCTGCAGTATAGGTTAGCCAGGTCTAGTTGCACTCAGTATAGGTAGCCAGCTAAACAGGAAGCAGCGTGTGTATCAGTGTCTATGCAGAGGAGGAGACCAGCTGCAAGTGAGCGGCGATTGGAACCAGGGAGGTGAGTAGCTGTATACAGCCCTTCCCTGCGCTAACTCTGCAGTCAGAGGGGGGAACACGGAGGGCGGCCTGGGGAGAGGAAGGGAGGGAGAGGTCGGGCTGCCCTCCCCGCGGCTGACTCCCCCCCTCCCATTACAGTTCCCCCCCTCAGTCAGCGCTCAGGGCGGCCGCACGGGCCGCACAACCCTAGAAACGGGCCTGCCAACATCAATGTCTACTTGCCACCTCCCTCCCTTAAAAAGTTCACAATTCCCCCCCCCCCCCATACAGTTCCCTGGTGATCTAGGGCTTACCCTCCAATATAGCTTCCCTGGCGGTCTAGAGTGGGTCAAACATAATGCAAAGTGGGGAAACCACTTGAGGGCAGGGGCGTAGCAATAGCCGTAGCACCCAGAGCAACTGCTATGGGGCCTTGGAGCAGAGGGGGCCCAGGGGATACTTAATGTATTAACCATTAACTTTCTTATGTTTCTCCACCCTCTGACTTTGTCTCAGTGCCCATGAATTAGATGCATTGTAGATTGCATAAGAATGTAAATTGCCCAATTAACTCATAGCCATAGGGCAGGATCAGGTGGCATTGCTTAAGAGTTCCTACATCTGAGGGCCCCATGAAAGTTTTGCTATGGGGCCCCATAATCTCTAGCTACACCGCTGCTTAAAGCGGTATTGGAGGAAGGTAAAAATCACATTTCAACAGCAACTGGTCTGAGTGTATTAAGTGATAAAGATGCTAATCCTGCATTCAAAACTTGCAAAACTTTTTCTGCTGTTATGGTTTGGAGTTATCACATACTTTAGGAGCACTGGCCCTAGTGCCAAACAGTGCCAAAGAGTTGAATGCTGGGAGTTCTTTTTATCTATAATATACTCCTCTTCCATTTATTTCCCTGCCTTGCTGCTTATCAGAAACACCCTCTTGTGTTTACAAGCGAGGCTGATGTGACTCAGTGATTGGATGTGTAAATTAAAAAAAGACAGTGTATTTGTTAGTATACACCTCAGTGGGAGTGTCTAAAGACTCTGGGAGGAGGGCAGCTAATGAATACACGATGAGCAAGAGGAGGGAGGGGGGAAACAAGAGTCAGGGAGGATATGATGTCAGCATTAGCTTGGCAAGATGGTCACTGCCTAGAATAGGATTTTCTGCTTTTCCTTTATAAAATTCACAGGAATCATTACATGGAAGGCACAATACATCTGTTATGTAAGTAGAAGTAGTATTTATCTACTTATATATGTGTTATTTATTTCTAGGTCAGCATGGGTGTCGCTTGTTCTTTAAGGGCCAAATTTAATGGCCCCGCGGGCCGGAGATTGACATATATGGTATACAGGAATAGAGTCTAAAGAAGGCTTATTAACTGAAAGCTTACACTTTTTCTTTTGTTAGCCAATAAATGATATCACCCTGATTCACTCACTCACTGGGCTCGATTCACAAAAGCGTGACAACTGCTATCACAGCAGTTATCACGCAATCTGCGATCTGCCACGCGCGTAAAGGATTACACCGCGTGATAAACAAACGTTTGCGCACGATCACATGCGTGTTTCACGCGCGTGATCATGCACAAACGCTCATTTATCATTCGGAGTAATCCTCTATGCGCACAAGCTGCGGTGCGCAGCAGATCGTGTGATAACTGCTGTGATAGCAGTTATCACGCGTTTGTGAGTCAAGCCCACTGAGTGCAATTTGCTAAGGTCCAAGTTCAATTTTACTCCGCATCCCCAAACAATAGTAGGCTTGAACGATTTTAGGAAAAAATTGAATGGAGCGATTTCTGTCCAAAATTGCGATTTCGATTTGATTCACGATTTCCTTCAAATTAAGCATTGTTCCCCCTCTGTGCCTGTTTATCCCCCCCTTTTCCTCTTGGTGCCCCCTTTGCCTCCTCTGGGTCTTTCTCTTGCCCCCTTTGTTTCTCTGTTCCTCTCTTTGTACCCCCTCTGTGTCTCCTATCTCTGTTCCCACACTGTCTCTCTGTGCCTCCTCTGTCCTCCAAGCTGCAGCAGTGCTGGACATACTTTCCAGCAAGAGTCCAGCGATGCCCGTCTATCCACTTAGCCTCCTGCAGGCTCTAATGCACGGAATACTTCCTGTATGTCATGTGACGTACAAGAACCCAGAGTTTTGCCAAGCACAAGAGTCATCAGACGGCGATAGAGGAAAGCGTTGGACTCATGAGGAAGGTATGTCCAACGGTGCGTGCCGAACGCGCCGGGACTTTGGGGAAGTTTTAAGCCGCCTCTTCAAACTTCCCCCATGTGGAAATGTCATGATCGCGATAATCGCCACTTTGACGATTCCGAAATTGTGATCTTGGTGATCACGATTTCGGTTTAAATTTGATTTATCTTTCAGGCCTAAACACTAGTGTAACTGATCCCTAAGGTGCAGGGATCTGCAGCCTCCTGATCTAAATACCACACTTCTCCTTTAGCATTATATATATAAAAAAATTACTTTTGTGCTGTTTGTGCTGATGACCGCTATGCTGGATTATATTGTGGAAGATCGTTCCGATCCCAATTAACTTTCACAGTAATTTACTGCGATTGTGTAAACGATCGTTTACACAATCATTCAGTTCCGGTGGTCTACAATGTTGCTGAAAGAGTCAGTCAAATGGATCAGGGAATGATTATTCGTTGACACACGTTCCTGATTCATCTGGCCGTGGGTACCGTACATAGCTTTAGACCTATCGGGCTGTCGTCTACCCGTGTATGCCTAGCTTTTAACCAAAGGATTCCAAATTGGGAACCTGGCCTAAGTACAGGGCAGACCAGAGAATTTGATCGCTGGCTATGATGTGATCACATTCTGATTGGCTGATGAGGCATCCGCAATGTATAAGGAGCTGTGGTAGAGTCAGCTCCATTGAAATTAATGTGGATGCATGCGCATGTTTCCCTATGCATTGTTGGACATCACACTGCATTTTGAGCAGGATAATTAGCTTTGAGAAAGCTTTGCGCTCGGCTCGCTGACTCTCTTCAAGCAGCTCTTGTTCGCCTCTCTGACTCTCTGGTTCACCGGACATTTCAAAAACCCGGGAGTACAGTCCGGACAGGCCTGAAAAAGTGGACCTGTCCGGGCAAAAGAGGACGCCTGGTCAGCCTACTTTAAATTGCATTAATATGCATATAAAGTGTCAAATATTGTTTTTTTTGTTTGTGGTTTTTTTTTTTTGGGGGGGGGAGGTGATATCTCTGCCTAACTTTTAGGAAAACCCAGGCAAAGGCCTTCTTACACCTAGAACAAGTGCATTTTCTAATAAAATTGTTTGCCATTATTCAGTTGCAGAGGGGAGTGATAAGTGCAGTAAGTGCAGGGACCAGTGGTA
The DNA here is from genome assembly GCF_040937935.1 of Hyperolius riggenbachi. Taxonomy (NCBI): domain Eukaryota; kingdom Metazoa; phylum Chordata; class Amphibia; order Anura; family Hyperoliidae; genus Hyperolius; species Hyperolius riggenbachi. The sequence continues at coordinate 331,036,677 of NC_090651.1, forward strand.
CGCAGCGTGACCAAGCGTCTGGATAGACGCAAAACAGCCGTCGCCAGTCCCACTTAGTGCCCGGGTCCCCTCACCTCCACCGCACCATCACCACTGAGGACCACCAGAAAGAGGTATCCTATGGATACGGTACCCACAGAGCAGGGACGAGGTCCTCCAGCACCCAAGGCTGAGACAACAAAGTGCGCCCCTCCATCCCTCCCACCCCAGCCGTCACACACTGATTGCTATTAGACTAAGAGGGCCACAGGGCCCACAACGTCCCCAACACCTTAATATCTAGTTATCTGGCTTGCAGTCACTGCTATGTATCCCCTTTTCTTATTTCTTTCTGCTTCATACACAATTAGGAATGACAGCTGAATGAATTGTGCGCCCCCTCCTACACTGCACCCTGAGGCTGGAGCCTCTCCAGCCTATGCCTCGGCCCGGCCCTGGGTACCCAGAACTTTGTCTGCTATCATTTGCAATAAAAGCACAGGACGGAAGGTGCCTGGAGTCCTTTCTCCTTTTTCTTCATTTGGAATAGTGCAGGGATCAGTGTCACTCTCTCTGTCATCGCAGTTTACAAATCTATCTTTTGTTGGCCTTCACACTTCCCCACTGACTGCAGCATTTTATTATCAGTCTCTGCAGGAGGACATTTCCCTTCTTATGCTGCTGGTGATAGCAGCTCTCCTTTGCCTTCTGCTTCCAGTACATTTCTGTATCATAGTAAATGTCATATATGATATCTCAGATGCACTGCCGATGACTGAACACTAATGACTAGAAGGATGTTACAGCGCCACCCAGTGTCCTCAGCGAGCGCTGCTGCCCAGCAGAGAGGTGACAGCTAGAGGATTGTTCTAGGTGACAGGTCAAGAGAGGACATAAGGTCAGGTCCTGTGTCACCAGCGGAGGAGAGATGAGTCTATTGCAGCAGCTACTCTCTGCTGGCCCCCCAATCCATCTCACTCTGGGCACTCTCTGTCTGGTTGGTTTAACCTTTAGCATTGACTATTTATCTTTATTACCCCCTCCCCCACTTTATCTCCCTGTCTGTGCTCTCTCAGCCTCCCATTCACATGCCTTTTTTTTCTAATTTTTCCATATTGATCCTTCCTTACGGTCCAGCATCCTCTGCTCTTCCCTCCATAGCCTCATCTTTATGCAGCGAGTAATCACCACCTTATTTAAAGTTTAAGCCACCACCAGACACTCCAAACTCCAGGCTCCAGACAAATGCCTTCATTAGAAGAGATTTCTGATGTCAACAAAAACTTTTCTAGAGATTCAGAGTTGTTAGTTCCACCCCACTGATAGTTGTGTCTGTGTTTTTCAGGTTGAGAGAGTCGATAATAGTGAGGGCCCTTTTCCACTGGCTGCAATACGCTTCAAAAAGCAGATCGCAGCCACTTTGCCGATCGCTAGAGCACCGCGATTTACATGTAAATCACAGTGCTCATTCCCCACTAGTGCGTGTCACTTTTTCCCTGCACGCAATCGTCGAGTAGTGCGATTCTCACCGCGATGCGCTCCGTACCCAACGGGTAAACGGCGCAACCGCGGCTAGTGGAATTTGCAATTTCACACTGCATTGCGTAAAAAATAAACCGTAAGGGGAAAAATTGCATTGCGCATTCCATGTGAAAGCTCACCCTCTAGCTCAGGGGTCTCAAACTTGCGTCCCGCGGGCCATTTACGGCCCTCGATACAATATTTTGTGGCCCCCGCCAGCAAAAGCTTCCTTATAGTTCGCTTCAGTGCTCCCAAGTAATTTGCCGCATCCCCGCAGCTAAACGAGGGCTGCAGAGCCCCCAAATCGCCCGGGGGCAATCCACCGACATTTCTTGGAAGGGGCAGAGCTTTCAGCTTCAGCTCTGTCCCTACTGACGTCAATCGCTGCACGGATCGCCACCTCTCCCCGCCCCTCTCTGTGAAGGAAGAGTGAGAGGGGCGGGCAGAGGCGGCGATGCACCACGATTGACGTCAGGAGGGGCAGAGCTGAAGCTGAAAGCTCTGCCCCTTCCAGGAAAAGCCGGCGGATTGCCCCTTGGGTAATTTGGGGGCTCTGCAGCCATCGTTTTGCGGCGGGGACACGGCGGATTACTTGTAATTGGAGCACTGAAGCGAACTATAAGGTAAAATAGGCAAAATAGTTTGCTTTAGTGTGAATTTGATTTTGAGATAAAAATCAATTCAAGGGACGGTGGGGGTAGGGGGGATTGCTGCTGATTGTGGAATCCCTTATGCGGCCCAGCCTCATCCTGACTTTGCCACCTGCGGCCCCCAAATAAATTGAGTTTGAGACCCCTGCTCTAGCTAATCTCTAAAGATGGATGGTAAAAAAATTCAGTTGGAATGAAAATCTGAAAATGCAGAAGATGGTGGTAGGTTGGCACTGCAGTGTGGCTACAGTTCAGCTGTAGAACGTGCACTAGTGGGATAATAAGCTCCTCCACTTGTAGGCCCTTTGTCAGCGTGCTCAAGCTAATAGAAATAGGGATTCGATGCAGATTTCAAGGAAAGAGCAAAAGCAGGAGGAAAGCTGGCACTGCTGTAGTGGCCCCATTTATTATTGCAAAACATCAATATCAAAAAGTTAAAAATCTCTTTGTACAAAATTGCGTGAAAAATAATGCACATACCAAAGTGAGTGAGGAGGTGCTGCAGATGTCGGTGGGTGCCGGGTATAGGATGCCTGACGCCCGTTTCGCGCACAATCTGCGCTTCTACGGAGGCTTTCCTCCTGCTTTTGCTCTTTCTTGAAATCTGGAATGAAAATCGGAACTCGGTAATCACCATTCAGTAACCGTTTTTCAGCAAAAATCCAATGCACCACGACTCAGTAATTTTAGCCCAAACACAGATCGCGGCAGCGTTGGACCAATCAGAGAATGCATTTTTTCTGTGAAAGTCGGATTGCTGCGGTAATGATACACGAATCACAAGACTCAGATACTACTGAGTATTTTCCAAGTCTTTTGATTGGTCTAAAATTTCCACTGTTTTCTGATTTTCCCGGTAAATCATCACATTATCTAATTGGTGCAGTACTACCGAGTATTTCTGTAATTTGGAAAACAGAGATACTCGGTAGTATTGGACCAATCAGAGAATGCAGTGATTGATCATTTTAGACCAGTCGGAAGAAAAATACTCAGTATTCGTCTATCATTACTGCAGCAATACGATTTTCAGAGAAATTTGTCATTCTCTGATTGGTCCAATGCTTCAGAGTTGGAAGTATTTAGCAAATTACAGGGAGTGCAGAATTATTAGGCAAGTTGTATTTTTGAGGAATAATTTTATTATTGAACAACAACCATGTTCTCAATGAACCCAAAAAACTCATTAATATCAAAGCTGAATATTTTTGAAAGTAGTTTTTCGTTTGTTTTTGGTTTTAGCTATTTTAGGGGGATATCTGTGTGTGCAGGTGACTATTACTGTGCATAATTATTAGGCAACTTAACAAAAAACAAATATATACCCATTTCAATTATTTATTTTTACCAGTGAAACCAATATATCATCTCAACATTCACAAATATGCATTTCTGACATTCAAAAACAAAACAAAAACAGATCAGTGACCAATATAGCCACCTTTCTTTGCAAGGACACTCAAAAGCCTGCCATCCATGCATTCTGTCAGTGTTTTGCTCTGTTCACCATCAACATTGCGTGCAGCAGCAACCACAGCCTCCCAGACACTGTTCAGAGAGGTGTACTGTTTTCCCTCCTTGTAAATCTCACATTTTATGATGGACCACAGGTTCTCAATGGGGTTCAGATCTGGTGAACAAGGAGGCCATGTCATTAGTTTTTCTTATTCTTCTTTTATACCCTTTCTTGCCAGCCACGCTGTGAAGTACTTGGACACGTGTGATGGAGCATTGTCCTGCATGAAAATCATGTTTTTCTTGAAGGATGCAGACTTCTTCCTGTACCACTGCATGAAGAAGGTGTCTTCCAGAAACTGGCAGTAGGACTGGGAGTTGAGCTTGACTCCATCCTCAACCCGAAAAGGCCCCACAAGATCATCTTTAATGATACCAGCCCAAACCAGTACTCCACCTCCACCTTGCTGGCGTCTGAGTCGGACTGGAGCTCTCTGCCCTTTACCAATCCAGCCACGGGCCCATCCATCTGGCCCATCAAGACTCACTCTCATTTCATCAGTCCATAAAACCTTAGAAAAATCAGTCTTGAGATATTTCTTGGCCCAGTCTTGACGTTTCAGCTTGTGTGTCTTGTTCAGTGGTGGTCATCTTTTAGCCTTTCTTACCTTGGCCATGTCTCTGAGTATTGCACACCTTTTGCTTTTGGGCACTCCAGTGATGTTGCAGCTCTGAAATATGGCCAAACTGGTGGCAAGTGGCATCTTGGCAGCTGCATGCTTGACTTTTCTCAGTTCATGGGCAGTTATTTTGCGCCTTGGTTTATCCACACCCTTCTTGTGACCCTGTTTGCGACTATTTTGAATGAAACGCTTGATTGTTCGATGATCACGCTTCAGAAGCTTTGCAATTTTAAGAGTGCTGCATCCCTCTGCAAGATATCTCACTATTTTTGACTTTTCTGAGCCTATCAAGTCCTTCTTTTGACCCATTTTTCCAAAGAAAAGGAAGTTGCCTAATAATTATGCACACCTGATATAGGGTGTTGATGTCATTAGACCACACCCCTTCTCATTACAGAGATGCACATTACCTAATATGCTTAATTGGTAGTAGGCTTTCGAGCCTATACAGCTTGGAGTAAGACAATATGCATAAAGAGGATGATGTGGTCAAAATACTAATTTGCCTAATAATTCTACACTCCCTGTAGAGTAACTATTCAGAAGTTTTTGAATGTCGGAAATCAGAATCGGATTACCGTCGGTATGCTGCGGTATTAGTAATCTGCATTTCTGGAAATCTGAGTTTCACGGAAATTAGAAATTGGCGTTTCTGACCAACCATTCTAATCTCCTGGCTATTTTAAAAACTATTCCACTACTGACTACCTTATAATATAACTGGCCACGCTATTCGGGCTCCAGCTATTGCCAGCGGCCAAATTACCCTGTTATATCGTAATTTGGGCACCGGTGCTCAAATTAGTCACTGATCACCTCTATAACTGTAATTCACATTATCTCCTATGGCGGCACCCAAAACCCGGTCACCACGTTGCGCCGAAATTAGGTGTCTTGATATCCAGTAAAGTACACATGCCTTGCGTTATGAATGGATTCTGTCGCAGCGCCTTAGTAATACACCAGTGTGAACATCCCAATATAATGGCATCCTATTTGCCATGTAATTATACTGTCATATTGCCAGAGGCAACACAATATGTCAGTGTGAAAGTAGCCTAAAATCAGCTGATGCCAAACCCTACAACTAGAATAATTTGTTGTCTTGGCTCAATGTTGGTGTCAGTGGGTTGCATGATTTCTTTGTTTCCACCCTCCAAGTACTACTGCAATCAACATGAGTAGAAGACTACATCCAACGAGAAAGAAGCCAGGCTGCAATCAACATGAGTAGAAGACTACATCCAACGAGAAAGGAGCCAGGCTGCAATCAACATGAGTAGATGACTACATCCAACGAGAAAGAAGCCAGGCTGCAATCAACATGAGTAGAAGACTACATCCAACAAGAAAGAAGCCAGGCTGCAATCAACACGAGTAGAATACTACATCCAACGAGAAAGAAGCCAGGCTGCAATCAACATGAGTAGAAGGCTACAATAAAAGAGAAAGGAGCCACATTCCAATCAACATTAGTAGAAGGCTACAATAAATAAGAAAGGTGCCACATTCCAATCAACATTAGTAGGAGGCTATGTTCAACAAGAAAGGAGCAAGACTGCAATCCACATGAGTAGAAGACTACATCCAACGAGAAAGAAGCCAGGCTGCAATCCACATGAGTAGAAGACTACATTCAATGAGAAAGGAGCCAGACTTTAATCAGTAATCTTCACATCCATAACAAGTGTAGCCACAAAGATATCTGATCTGAAGGATATACTCCTTTATTGGGGGGAGTGAAGTAGCAGTTAGGGGGCCTCACTCTGGGCCCCCTGCAGTCGCAGGGACTGCTCCCCTGCAGTTACATCCTGCTTTACCTCCTCTCTTCCTTTCCATCTCTCTCCTTTGGCTCTCATTTTTATCTCTCATTCCTTATCTTCTCTGTCCTTCTTTTCCCTCCTGTCTGTTATCATTTAGTATTTATAGAGCACCGACATCTGCAGCGCTTTTATAGAAAATATATAGTCTTGTCTCTAACTGTCCATCAGAGGAACTCACAATCGAATCCCTACCATATTCATATGTCCTTTGTAATCTAAGGCCAAATTTAGTGGGAAGCCAATTAACTTATTATTATTATTGATTTAGAAAGCACTAATATTCCGTATCGCTGACTTATCTGTATGTTTTTGGGATGTGGGAGGAAACCTACACAGATACGGGGAGAACATTCAAACTCCGTGCAGATAGTGCACTGTCTGGAATTCAAACTGGGACCCAGGGCTGTAAGGCGAGAGTGCTATATACACTACGTCACCGCGCTGCCCATGTCTGCCTCACCTCTCTTCTCCTCTCTCACCCGTCTCTCTAATTTCTCCTTATATCTCATTCCTTCCTATCTTCTATTTCTATCATTTTCTTTCCCTCCTGTCTGACTCTCTCCTCTCCATGTCTCTCTCTTGACACTCCTTTCTACTTATCTCTAATTCCTTCCTATCTTCTATCTTTATCCTTCTCTTTCCCTCCTGTCTGACTCTCTCCTCTCCACGTCTCTCTCTTGACACTCCTTTCTACTTATCTCTAATTCCTTCCTATCTTCTATCTTTATCCTTCTCTTTCCCTCCTGTCTGACTCTCTCTTCTTCATGTCTCTCTCTCCACACTCTCTGTCCTACTCTTTCCCTCCTCTCTTCCTCTCCATCTACAGTATTATCATTTCTCGTTATCTCTCATTCCTTCCAATCTTCTATCACCATTCTTCTCTTTCCCTTCTGTCTGACTCTCTCTCCTCTCCATCTCTCTCTCTCTCTCTCTCTCGCTCTCTCCTCTCCATCTCTCTCTTGACACTCTCAGTCATTTCTCCTTATCTCTCATTCCTTCCTATCTTCTATCACTATCCTTCTCTTTCCCTCCTCTCTTCCTCTCCATTTATCTCTCATTTCTTGTTCCCATCCATCGCTATCCTTCTCTTTCATCCCAGCTCACTCACTGTCTCTCCTCCTACTCACTTTCTTCCGTCTTGTACAATCAGATAAATCTCTGTCATGCTTTGTATTATTTCTGTTAGGTAACTAATTAACTCTTATCCTTGTTTATAAAACAAGAATTAATATTGATGGCTGAGTTCCAGTAAAAGCAGCAAGGGAGAACTGAGGGGCAGATACAGTTATTGGTTGGTTATTAGCATGGCAGCTTCCTGTACAGAGCGCTGTAACTGCGGCCTGTCACATGTAATACAGCTTCCTTGTTAGTGCTGTCACGCATGATACAAGGCCTTGCATTAACTCCAGGAGTTAGAAGCACTGACTATGTACTGAGTGCCATAACTAGCTACCGGCCTGGCTGCTCCAGATGGACAGCTAGTAACGATTAGAGATGGCTCAAACCTCCGATTTTCGGTTAGCGAACATCGAACGCCAACTTCTGCAAAAGTTCAGTTCGCGTGAACTTTCGCGAACCGCAATAGACTTCAATGGGGATGCGAACTTTGAAAACTAGAAACATTTATGCTGGCCACAAAAGTGATGGAAAAGATGTTTCAAGGGGTCTAACACCTGGAGGGGGGCATGGCGGAGTGGGATAGATGCCACAAGTCCCGTGGAAAAATCTAGATTTGACGCAAAGCAGCGTTTTAAGGGCAGAAATCAGATTGCATGCTAAATTGGAGGCCTAAAGTGCTTTAAAACATCTTGCATGTGTATACATCAATCAGGGAGTGTAATTAGAGTACTGCTTCACACTGACACACCAAACTCACTGTGTAACGCACCGCAAACAGCTGTTTGTGTAGTGACGGCCGTGCTGGTCTGGTGCGCAACATGGCGAGAGTGCAGGTGATGGCGGTTTTCAATGGTCGGGCTGAGGTAGCTGAATGACAGAAAAACAGACACTTAGTGTCCAGCTGATCGAATTTGGTCTGTCCACAATGAAGCAACGACCTTATTATCTATCTTCAGGTGTGCACCCCAACACACTAATTTAGCCGGTCATTGCTTGATTGTGATACGCAAGCCCCTTCACCGCGGCAAGGTAACGATCACGAAGGGGAATGAACACATGTACATGCCTTTTGTTTTGTTGTTGCAGCTGCAGTGCAGCCAGAAAAATTAGGAAGGCATGTTCACGAACCAGAAAAACTATTATAGCGAAATTCAGGAATCCACCTGGAGTCCTGGACCCTGTTGGTGGTGGCGGAGAAGGCAATCAAGCGGCCTGCAGGCAGAGATGCTGTGTGGGGAGCGACTTAGTCTTGGGGCAGGCAGTCACACGGCGTGCAGGCAGAGATGCTGTGTGTGGGTACTGACTTAGTCTTCGGGCAGGCCTGACTGTGCTTTGCAGACCAGGCATCCGTGGTCAGATGGACCCTTGGCCCAATGCTGTGTGACAGAGATGTCACCACTTGCCTTTCAACATCACGGTACAGTTTGGGTATCGCCTTTTTTGAGATTTAATTCTGTGATGGTATTTTACACTGCAGTGTGTAGCTTTGCTTTTGTGTGCTGTTTTTCCTCAGGTGGTCATCCCATTGCAGTTTGTGCTTTGTAATCATGTGCCTTCGTAAGGAAGTTGTCCTTACGCAGGTCTTGGTCTTTCCACGGCTCAATTTTCGGTGGCAGAGAGTACAGATAGCATTGCTCTCATCTCAGACACAAAAAAAATGTCCACACCGCTGAGCCCTGGGATGATGGCACTTTGGTGGTGGCGGCCGACTGAGTGTTAAGTGGGGTGCCAGAATCAGAGCAGGAGGAGGAAGATATGTCACGCTTCCGTGCAGAAGCTGAGAAAGATGAGGTGTTCTGTGTTATATAGTCAACTACGTCCTGACAATATTGGGGGTTGATGGCACGTGCCTTCTTCTGAACACTGTACTTTGGTCCAGGGCTGCACAAAATCACATCAGCACGACCTCAAACAGACCTGCCGGGTGCCCTTCCTCTGGGTCTGCCTCTACCTATTTTGTCCATATCGGGGGGGGGATGAAGTGAAAGGTATGCACTGACAAATGTGCACCTGTCACACACACGTACCGTGAACAGGTACAGTAAATGGTGGTATTAAATAGCACACTGCGCACTGCGTGCACTCACGTAGGTAGGTGGGTGCACTGAACAACAGGTAGGTATATGCAGTGATGGGTATTACAAATGTGCACCTGTCACACACACAGGTAGTCACTGAATGTGCTGGGCCTGACAGTGGCACAGTAGGAATTACCACCAAGGGGCCAAAGGCCAGCTGCGACTGACTGACAGGGCTGTATATAATGCAAGTGGGCCACACACACACACACACACACACACACACACACACACACACACACACACACACACACACACACACACACACACACACACACACACACACACACACACACACACACACACACACACTAGATCACAAGTACAAGATTAGCTCTTGTGAGAAAGCACGGAAAGGCAGCCGCTTGCTCTCAGAGCAGAGCGGCTGCTTCCGTGTCCGGCATGGCGGCGCAGCATGGAGAAGCCGCCGCATGCCGCGTGAACTGCGGGGAACGCGGAGAAGCCGCCGCGTGCAGTGCGACGGCTCCCGCAGCGGGCAGAGACAGTGCTGGGGTGGCTGGGACTCATAGTCCCTCTAGGTTTAGAGTGATGCGCGCGCGCGCGCGCGCACTGAGGCAAGGATTATATGACAGCCTGAAGTCAGTCAGTTGACCAGGCCGGTCAGCTGACTGGGGCAGCACCTTTCATTGGTCCAGCAATTAGGGAGGTACTGGGCAGCTCTTATGTATATATACTGCTGGTTGTTCAGTTGTTCCTTGTCTGGCGTTGCGATCATTACGTGGTAGCACGCAGACCTGAGTCAGATCCGAAAGTGTGCCGGGACCAGCTGGAGCTGTAATCCTACACTTAGCTAGATTTGTTGATAGCTTAAAGTACTAGTTTAATTGTGATTACCTGTTATGACTTTCTGCCTGCCTGACTATTCTCCTGAACTCTGATCCTGTACTTTGCCATTCTGATACTCTGTTGCCGAACCCCGGCTCGTCCTTAGACTCTGCACCTGCCTTCTGATTTTGTACCTCGATATTTTTGATACCCTGTTGCCGAACCCTGTCTGTACTTTAGACTTCGTCTCTGCCTTCTGAATCTGTACTGTATCTGTCCGTGTGTTACGACCTGGCTTGTCCAACCTCGAGAACCGACCTTACTGTTAGAGGCGGTTCCCAGTCCTGATAGTGACACTTCCTCTTGAGTGTCACTCTCGTTCTGTCATTCCTTCTTTCTCTGCCTGACTCCTCCCCCGGGAGAGTCCAGAAGGAATTGCGCAGTATCCCTTACTGCTCTGAGGCCCGGTCCTCTTTATATTACTGTTTGCGCCAAACACTCTCGCTCTACTCATGTGTCCAGAGGTTAGCTTGTATATCGGATTATCGGTGATACTGAAGATCATCTATAATCTGGTATATTTCTGTATTCCCAGTGATACTGCAGATCACCGGCAATCAGATCCTCTCTGTGTTACACCGATCATTACAGCTCTCAAAAGAGCTGTTGAGGGGTGCTTTTTTAGCAATAAGAATCAGCAAGGAGCAAGCTAACAAGCCTACAAGAGCCTAACTAAGCTTTCCCTATGTGAGTCTGCAGCAGCTCTCCCTTCTTTAATTACTGCAGGCACACGAGTGAGTAAAATGCCTGACGCTGCCTGCCTTTTATAAGGGGGGGCTCCAGGAGGGAGTGTAGCCTAATTGGCTACAATGTGCCTGCTAACTGTGATGTACAGGGTCAAAGTTGACCCTAATGATGTAGTATAGGAGGCAGGTCGGACCGCGATAAAGTTTGCGTTCGTTCGCGAATGCGAACCACCAAAGTTTGCCCGAATAAGTTCGCGTGCGAACCGTTCGGGCCATCTCTAGTAACGATTAAAGGACAACTGAAGTGAGAAGAATATGGAGGCTGCCTGATAGCCCTGCCGGTCTGTTTGGCTGTAGTAGTGTCTGAATCACCCACCTAAAACAAGCATGCAGCTAATTTTGTCAGATCTGACAATAATGTCAGAAACCCCTGATCTGCTGCATGCTTGTTCAGGGTCTATGGCTAAAAGTATTAGAGGCAGGGGATTGGCAGAGCTGCCAGGCAACTGGTATTGCATAAAATGGAATAAATATGGCAGACTCCATATATCTCTTGCTACAGTTGTCCTGTAAACTACTATTTTTATTGTGCATTTCTATAGCCCTGACTCTCCTTAGAGCACATAACACTCTTTTTATCTCATTCTTAAAAAGTGAAGCTGACTTGAAATTAAACTTATGAGATAATTAATTGTTTGTTTACAATGGATGATAAATAGAACATTGGTACTATAGAAAATATTCTATTTTCAGTTTTAACTATTTTTAAGATTGTGTCAGACTGTTGCTGCTGCTGTTTAAAATCTGCACTCTGCTTTGTCAAGCTGAAAAAGATAAAGAACTAATGACCCATGAACTAATGACAAATTAACTTTAATGCAGGAACTTTAATGCACGAGTGGCGTTCTGAATTCCGTGCGCGCGGCGGAAGAGGAGAGGAACACACTGAGGCCTGGTGCACACCAAAAACCGCTAGCAGATCCGCAAAATGCTAGCAGATTTTGAAACGCTTTTTGTTATTTTTCTATGGCGTTTTGCTAGCGTTTTGCGGATTGCTGCAGCGGATTTCAGTATAGTAGATTTCATATATTGTTACAGTAAAGCTGTTACTGAACAGCTTCTGTAACAAAAACGCCGGCAAAACCGCTCTGAACAGGCGTTTTTCGGTGTGCACCAGCCCTTAGAGGAGCCTGCCAGCCTGGCCACCTGAACAGGGGAGAACCCGTCTATAAATTACTCTGAGCGCTGATTTTATCTCTTAACATGTGAGTGCAATCGTTTTTTATAAATAAACAAGTTTTAGCAGTATTACGCTATGTGGGGTCTTTTTCACTGAGGTATAAGCAAGAAGGCTGCATTCATGTGAAGAGGTCTGGCTTAAATCTGTGATCCACTACACTGATCGAGAGGTGGGGGACGACCGGGAACTGTCCCAAGGTGCATATAGACCATTGGTTGGTCTAATACAGTGGTGAGTGGACCACAAAGGGTGTTGGTGGAAGGTTCACAATTAGAAGAGATAACATCTGTAACGCTGTGTAAATCTATGGAGAAGAAACTAATCGTTTATATTAATTTTAGGATTTAAGGGCATGTGCACATGGACTTTTAGTCAATTTATCATAAAGATTTTGTGATGAATTTTTATAACAAAATTTTTGTTCTATTTTAAAATACTGTTCCATTGTACCTGTACTAAGGGTTTTGAAATTTTATTGTGATTGTGGCTTTGATCTAGATGAACGGCTGTGTCCATATCCAATGATACACTCCTCCAAAGGAAGGTGAAAAGCACAAAGGGGGAAAGAGGCGTCCAAATATTAATAAAACGGTTAAAAACAACTTTAAGAAATTAACGTGGGGAGGGGGGGGGTGGCTTACTTCAATAACAACACATTCATACACATATGAAGTTTAATTATCCACATGCAATGTGTAAGGATTCCTCCTGTGGCATTGTCAGATTGTGGGATATCTCCGTGTTCAGCGCACAAAGATGTGCGCTGACACTGCGGAGGTCCTCCACAAGCGTGTCAAGATACTAGAACCCAGCTTTTGGTGTAAGCACCAGTAAAGGGAAATTCCTGTCGGCAGATGGCGCTGGGGAGTGCAGAGGAACCAATCCTCTGTACCTCCACAAATGCCAGACAGGAATTGTACGAAGCGCAGAACGCAATCGCAAGAGAAGCGATTGCGAATGAGAACGAGCAAAGGGACAGGTTGTATGTGTGTGCGCCAATCTAGTCGCCACCCCGCGACCGCGCACACACAACAGCAGGTGCGAAACAGAAACGCAACCGCCAAGAACGGCGATTGCCAGAAGTGACACAAGGCAGATCAGAACAGAATACGAGGATAGCAAAGGCACAGCAAATCATACAATGAGAAGATACGGAAAATAATAAACGCTAGCTAACCGCGAACACCGCACTCATTCGCAACAGTGCACGCGGTTATGCGCGGTCTCCACGTGATAAGCACAATAGAGACGAGCACGCCTAACTAACCATCAACAGACAAACACGAAACAAAGAACGTGAACGCTTGCTTAACGGTTACCTCATCGAGCCTACAGCAAGCGCCCGTATCAGACAAGACAGACAAACGAGAAACAGGAACTAGGCAGAAAGGATCCACCGCTCTTCCGCTAGAGCAAGTGTGATCCAAGCAGGAACACAGATCAGAAAGATCCACAGCCGCTAACGCTAACGGCTAGTGCGATCGAAACAAGACAGATCAGATGAGGTAGCTGGTAGCAACCGCTGCTCCAGCTTACACTCCAGGAACTAGATCAGAAGGATCCACAGCCGCTACCGCTAGAGGCTAGTGCGATCCAAACAAGACAGAGCGATTCGCTATCAACCGCCGCTGGTGACAGCGCAATCGCGACAGACAAGACAGGACAGAATAGGCAGTACAAATTATACACAAACTGACTGCACTAACTAGGAATGCAAGGAGCACTCCCCAAGAATTAACTATACTAAGATAGCAGTGGCTGACACTCCAGGTGAGTCCAGCAGGAACAAACCTCTATAAGCAGCGAAGCATTGTGGGACACACATAGTACTTATAGTACACGCCTCCAATGAATGTGGCCAGGCAATTTGCATGACAACGTATGCAAATTCCTCAGCAAGCACAAGCTGCAAAACTGACAGAAGGTTTTCTTTCCAGAGTCCTGCAGCATGCAGACCTGAATAATGATCAAAAGGCTGCCTGCCTGCGCAGGCAGCTGAGCGGATCGTTACAGGCGTGTTCTGTCCATTGCGGTGGAGCCACAAACGGACAGTTCTGGCTTGTCTACCTGCATTCGGTTGCGCATTCACAATGAGTCACATTGTCATTTGCAATTGCTCTGCAGTTCTGGGCAGCTCAGAATGCTGTCATCATTCCACCAATGGCTTACTACAGCTGAGCTGCAGCCAGATAGCCCTGGATTTCCTGCATCCATGTTGTTGCATAGTACTACATGCATTTGTTATGATAGTCTTTCAGATAGCAAATGGTAATCAAGCCAGCTCAGGATTGAATGATTCCTATTCAGCTGTGTGGAGATATGCATGCTTGCATCCATTGGCTGATGCCAGCATAAAAGTCTGCCTCCCCTTTTAGACCTCGCCCATCATAGCGTTCAGCTCTCTGAGCTGTCGTTGGGTCTATGCTGTGAAAGTTGTTATTGTAAATGTATAATGCCTTGCTCTGTATTGTCATGTCTGCTGGATGTTTGCTGACCTGCGGGGGCTCAGTGAAATCCTTCTGATCCTGAGAGTTAGATTCTGCCAGCACCACGTTGGTGACTGGTAGTATTCCTTCTAGCCTTGTTCTTGAGGACGAACTATAGCAGCGGTTGCCATTAGTTCGCTCCTATCTGTTAGTCTTGTCTATCTCAGTTTGAATGTCGCTGTCGCTGAAACAGCGACTGGATTGGCTGGGCATTCTGTCTGTCTGTTGTCTGTCTTGTTAATCACCATTACTTGTGCTTAGCTAGTTCTTGATAAATATATATGCAGACTTGCTAATATATATTTATCCTTGAGTTGAGTTGTTTGTTATTTTCTTTATACGAGTTACGGAGATTTCTCAGTTACTGTGTTAGCTAGTCAGTTTAGCACGTTTCGGTAGGTTGCGCTTATCGTGACCACCCGTGCTTAGCTAGCATAGTTGTGTTGCTATTAGTTACATTCTTTCCTGTTGTCTTGCCTTTGTGGATGCTTGCTGGTGACTTTTGTTAGCCTGCTTGCTCTGCTTCTGTGGACGGGACTGTGAGCTGCGGTTGCTACTAGTTACGCTCCAATCTATAGTCCTGTCTTGTATCTGTCTGAATGCTTGCTATCGCAAGAGCAGCGCAACATCGCACTGCGCTGCCATTGCGTCTTATTTGTAGCGATATCGGAAGCCCAGAGCTGCAGTTGCTCTGGGCAGCCTGTGTAGCCTCTTCCATTATCCAGCTCTTAGCCTTGTTGTGCTGGGTGGTCAGAATGTATGACCCCCCCAGCATTACACAATGCATTTTGTGGTTCTGCACCAACTTCCTCAGGGCAAATATAGTGCCAGAGTTGTATCTAGAACCAAAAACGGAGGCGCTCACTATTTGGGCGCCTCTTTTCCCCTTTGCCCTTCTACAGGAAGTGAGGGAAAAGCGTTTTCAACCCATTCCCACAGCATCCAAAACTTGTTTCCTGGAGCTGGGAATAAGGAGGTTCTGTAATGATAAAATGGCAAAGGTGCCGCACAACGGGTCTGAGGCTGAGCTGTGTGTTTTCATGGTACCATAATCTCTGTCTCTCCACCTGTTATTAAATCTCATTTTGCCACCAGCAAGTGTTCAATCAGAGAAGATTACACATATTATGGAAGCCATCTGTCATCCAGTCACAGGGAACTTACATAAGACTAGTTGGACACCTGCCTGAAGAGCTGACAGCTAGTCTCGTGTCTCTGCATTATCCACTGAGAAATCCACTGAAGGGTGAAGACCAATTTTTTTCTTGGAGACCTTGGTTGTCCACTGTATTAAAAATCTTGAAGCCTGAGTTCAGTTTTTTATGCACATGTCACAGAAAATTATATAACATTATCATTAACATTTTACATTTAAAGGACCACTACCACACAAAAGTTTTAAATGTAAAATCTATGTTTACACATGAAACTATTAAAAAGTACATTTCTCCCAAACTAAAATGCACTATAAATCACTTTTCTCCTATGTCACTTACAGTAGGCAGGTCAAATTCCCAACAGGCCTGGCATGTTTTGGACTAGTCCATTTTTCCCTAATGGGGGATTCTCAGGGTTTTCTTTATTTTGAAAAGCACTTATTGAATGGCAGTTGCTCAATCCAACTGGCAAAATAATGTGCAAATAACAAGGGAGGCCAGCTGACATTTTGCATAGATTCTTTCCAGAGTGTGCTTTTGTAAAGAATAAACAAAGATACTGAGAAACCCTCATGAGGAGATGGAATAGCCTGAAACCTGTCAGACCTGTCAGATTTTTGCTGCCTACTGTAATTGACAGCGATATAGGAGAAAATACTGTATATTTATAGTGCATTTTAATCTGGGAAAAATACTTCTTAGAAGTTTGTGTATACATGTATTTTAAATTTTTCACTATTTTTTCTCGAAAGTAGTCCTGTAATCAAGGGCAAACCTAGGAATTTCAAGGGGTGGGGGGGGGTTGGGTGTTCCTGAAAGTTCTCCCTCAGCCGCGCACAATACAGTATAATAATAAGGTAGGACATCATGCTGAGTACACATAATGCAATTTCCCATAACAGAATTGATCAGGTGCAGTTTGGATACAAATAATAATGAGGACAGCCGACATTGACACAGCGGGGCATAGGGCTGTGCTCATACCTGACTCTGTAAAGTTCCCCAGAGCTGCTCTATGCTCTGTACACACGCTGCTGCTCCGTGCTCTGTACACACGCTGCTGCTCCGTGCTCTGTACACACGCTGCTGCTCCGTGCTCTGTACACACGCTGCTGCTCCGTGCTCTGTACACACGCTGCTGCTCCGTGCTCTGTACACACGCTGCTGCTCCGTGCTCTGTACACACGCTGCTGCTCCGTGCTCTGTACACACGCTGCTGCTCCGTGCTCTGTACACACGCTGCTGCTCCGTGCTCTGTACACACGCTGCTGCTCCGTGCTCTGTACACACGCTGCTGCTACATCCAAAGTCTACTGTGAGCTGCAGGATGCCTGCAGGTATTCTGGTGTCTCAACTTGTGCCTGTCTCCAGACACTTCCCTGGCCCTGTTCGGATGGGGAATTCCGAGCAGCTATAATCTACCCCCCCCCCCCCCTCCCCCTGCATTTGCCTATGGTAATGGTGTATAAAAATCAGGCCAACTTCTTGGACATTGTGCAACTCATCATCCTTCCTACCCACTTTAGCTCACAACTTGTCTGTACATCGCTGGGCCTCAAACTGTCGCCCAAAAAATTGACTCCTGGTTCCTGTGGGCGACAGTAATTGTGCATGTGTACACATGTTATAGGCCCGTACCCACCTTGCGATTTTCCCAGGGATTTTCTGGACGACTGGCATTTTTTGGAGTGACGAGCAGTAGTTTCTTGATCTCGCGACATGGGTACAGACGGGAGATCAGGCGAATGCAGTTAGGCATCGTGCACTGATAAAGACCGTCCCAGCAGATCGGATCGTTAAGAACCCCGACGACTCCCGCGCAAAGTACTGCAGTAGCTTGAAGTCTTCTTCGCACATGTCATGTGCCGTTGTGTGGCACCGTACATACTGGCCGTAAGATGGATCGGGGAGCGCTCGTTGTCGCTGGATCCATCTTCCTGGGTCGTGAGGTGAGTGTGAAGCTTTACTCTGAAAGTAGCATTCTTCCATAGGAGGGGTTGCTCCATCAAGCATTAATGGATAATCCAAAGTACAACAATTTCTCCATGTAAATTTACATTTATCTATCTATAGAAATGTTTTGTTTTTATTTTACTTAAAATTTCCTTTGAAACAAAATAAAAATTTTTGGGAAAAAATAATTTCCTTCAAAACAATTTTATTTACGGTAATTGATCTCAGCAGACATAACCACGCCCTCTCCCCTTGTCTTGTGGACTCAGGTGTAAGTACTAGGCATGAGCTCTCATATTTCACAAAAGAGTTTTTACTGGGAAAATGGCAAATGCACATATGGTGAGACTTGTACCTTTGCTTTCGTCCCTGTCACATGTCTTGCAGGGAAGGTAGCTGCACGATTGGCTGTACGGCGCTTGTACACTGAAGAGGAGTGAAGAGGACCTGTCCCGCTGCCGGAAAGCGGTATTGTATAACACACTGCTGCTGCTGAGGTGGAAGTTAGCCAAATACTGTGGACAGTAGGCGGGGATCCTGGCTGACAGATCTCTGTTGGGGGACTAAGCACAATGCCTCCTGTGAGCGGGGAGCCTGGCTGACACATCTCTACTGGGGGGCTCCAGCACAATGCCCCCTGTGGGTGGGAAGACCAGCAAACAGATCTCTGTTGAGGGCCCAGCACAATGCCCCCTGTGGGCGGAGAGCCTGGCTAACTGATCTCTGTTGTGAGGCCCAGCACAATGCCCCCTGTGGGTAGGAAGCCTGGCCGACAGATCTCTGTTGGAGCCTAGAGGGCCCTGCATAATGCCCCTTGTGGGTGGGGAGAACGGCAAACAGATCTCTGTTGGGAGCCCAGCACAATGCTTCCATTGGGCGGAGAGCCTGGCTGACAGATCTCTGTTGTGGGCTCCAGCACAATTCCCCCTGTGGGCGGGGAGCCTCGCTAACAGATCTCTGTTGAGGTGCCCAGCACAATGCTTCCAGTGGGCGGAGAGCCTGGCTGACAGATCTCTGTTGTGGGGCCCAGCACAATGCCCCCTGTGGGCGGGGAGCCTGGCTAACAGATCTCTGTTGTGGGGCCCAGCACAATGCTTCCAGTGGGCGGAGAGCCTGGCTGACAGATCTCTGTTGTGGGGCCCAGCACAATGCTTCCAGTGGGCACTGGGCGGAGAGCCTGGCTGACAGATCTCTGTTGTGGGGCCCAGCACAATGCTTCCAGTGGGCGGGGAGCCTGGCTAACAGATCTCTGTTGTGGGGCCCAGCACAATGCTTCCAGTGGGCGGAGAGACTGACTGACAGATCTCTGTTGTGGGGCCCAGCACAATGCCCCTTGTGGGTGGAGCCTGGCTGACAGATCTCTGTTGTGGGGCCCAGCACAATGCCCCTTGTGGGTGGAGAGCCTGGCTGACAGATCTCTGTTGACAGGCCCAGCACAATGTAGTTACCCCCTGTTTGAAGTTGGTACATTTTTCACAACTTCGACTCCAGGTACCCAAAAACCACTCTGAATCCTCGACCCCAAATATGACACTTCAGCACTGGAAACAGAGGCGCATGTATTACTGATAAATAAATAAAGGCCTTTGCTATATATACCATCAATTTCCTCTGATCTTCCATATGTTCTTTTGTGTGTCGACAATGATTGTGTCACATTTTTGCACCTTTCTTCCCACCTTCTCATCACCTGCTGGCTGAGACCCCCTGAGGTTCCTTCTGCCATACAGACCCCAATGCAGAAAGAGACTGGATCAGTGTAACTTTCCTGTACACAGTCATTCTTTACTGAAAGGAAGGTCGAGAATTATTAACAGCCAAGGGGCTCTATTTACAATATGTTCTCTAAATATAGAGCGGTGCGCACCAGGCGAGCATCGTACCTGCATTTTTATCAAGCCTAAATTATCAGATAACACCTGGCTGCATACACAATAAGGAATTGTATTCCCCCGCTAATTGGCTTTTTGTGTTTTATTTGATAATTGTTACCGCTCTGATCTAATCAAAAAGAAGTACATTGTTTAAAAGGGTACCTGAAGTGATACAACTCTGATGAGATAAACATTTGTATGTACAGTTTCAATCATAGAATAAAATAAAATAAATTATAGAATATATAGAAGTAAAGGGGGACATACATCAGGCGACTTGGTGGCCTATCGACCATCCGTTTCGATGATTATAATCAGACCGTATGCAAATCGGTGCCGCCAAGAACAATCGACGATGTGACCAATTTCAGGCCGAAATACCATCCAAGAGGTTAGAAATCACAAATTGTTACCTTTTTGTGTGAAATGAGGTTTCTGCAACTAAAATTCTCTCTTGAAATCACATGGCCAGAAGCAACAGATTGTAGGGTTTCAGTCTCTGTGGGTGGAGCTAGTAGACAGATTGCATCATCCCAATGTTCAGACTGCAAGAGGGAAGGCAAAGACTGAATCTGGCTTACAAGATTGTAGGTAAAGTCTGTGGTGCAGGAAGAAGCCAATGTAAAGACCAGTTAGTTAATCTAAAAGTGATTTATTTAACCATTTCAGCCGCCCAGATGTGAAGCTCACGCCTGGGCGGCTGCTCTCCTGCGCACCCGCGCTTCGGCACGCTCCCGCGCACGATCGCGGGCGCGCCCCCGTTGTGTCCCCCGGTAGCCCTGGGATCCGTGAAAGGGAACATGGTTCCCGATCAACGATCCCTGTCCCCCGCAGAAAAACCGAAGCGCTCACCCGTGAGGCTTCAGTTCTTCTGCCCGGAACAATTTCCGCATCCCCCTTGTACTTTCGCTTAGCGAGATATAAATGGTTACCTAAGGGTCTGAACTTTTTAAATATGCATTTGAAGGGGGTATACTACAAACATTTTTTAAATTATAAGCTTGTAAATAGTGATGGACGCAAAACGGAAACAATGCACCTTTATTTCCAAATAAAATATTGGTGCCATACATTGTGATAGGGACAAAATTTAAATGGTATAATAACCGAGACATACGGGCAAAAAAAATACATAGGTTTTAATTATGGTAGCGTGGATTATTTTAAAGCTATAATGGCCGGAAACTGAGAAATAATGAATTTTTTCCATTTTTTTCTTATTAACCTCCCTGGCGGTTAATTTTTTTTTTCAAATAGTAAAAAAAACTTTTTTTTTTTTCTTTTTTTTTGTTTCATGTAAAGCTACCAGTGTGGTAGCTACATGAAACACCACTAGAGGGCGCATGTGGCCCTCTAGTCCGATCGCCGCCGGCAATAATAGCAAACAGGGGAACACGTATATAACGCGTTCCCCTGTTTGGCTTCTCCTGTCGCCATGGCGACGATCGGCATGACGTTATGGACGTCAGCCGACGTCCTGACGTCAGGCGCACTCGATCCAGCCCATAGCGCTGCCCGGAACTCATTGGTCCGGGCAGCGCAGGGCTCTGGCGGGGGGGGGAGCCTTTTTCTGCCGCTGCGTGCGGGTGATCGCCGCAGAGCGGCGGCGATCAAGCTGTGCGCGCAGCTAGCAAAGTGCTAGCTGCGCGCACAGCACTTTCAATTGTGAAAATCGCCCCACCAGGGGCTGAGATATCTCCCTGTGCGGCATAGCCCGAGCTCAGCTCGGGCTTACCGCCAGGGAGGTTAATCCTGTTAAAATGCATTTATAAAAAAATAATCCTTAGCAAAATGTACCACCCGAAGAAAGCATAATTAGTGGTGGAAAAAAAACAAGATATAGATCAATAAATTGTGATAAGTAGTGATAAAGTTATTAGCGAATGAATGGAAGGTGAAAATTGCTCTGATGCAGAAGGTGAAAAATCCCCGCGGGCTGAAATGGTTAAAGCAAATCCGAGATGAAAAACTAACTATAACAAGTAACTTGTCTATATATCTTATCTAAAGTTTAGATAGTTTACACAGCATAACAGCAAACAGCTTCAAAAGTTTATGATTATTTATTCCTGTGATACAATGAGGGCAACCATGTTCTGTTTGTCACATTGTCACAGGCTGAGGGCTGGAGATGCTATCAGCTTGCCTGTGTGTAAATTCAGTCCCCTCTCCTCCCTCCTCCCCTCTGCCTCTGAAATCAGCTGGCTAGTAACCTCCTCCTGCCCAGACTGTGATCCCATAAGCCCTTGCTACAGTGCCAAGGCACAAAAGGAGCTGTGGGCGAGGCTTGTTTAGTTTATAGGGAATTAGAGTATTAAAACAAAACAAAAAAAGTATTTGGCTTGAGGAATGCCCTATAAACTATATGAAAGGAACACAATTATGCAATGAGTAAAAGTTTATCTCGGATCCACTTTAACAACATCTGATCACGGGGCTCAGAGATAGGCTATGTCCACACACTAGAATGAACTAGGCTGAAGTGCCCGATAAATTGGGTGAGAATCTGGCTTTTGTATCTAAATATCTGGCAAGCTGGTTCTTTAGCGATGGGTTATGGCTGCAAAACCCCAAGTGCACTCTGTCCACCAGAAACCCCTCCGACAGGCTAGTGACGTGTTTGACCACATCTGTACAGGCTCGGCTCTAAACTGTCACCGAGGTGCTACACAGATACACAGAGAAAAGCTATTTTAAGAGAGCAATCTTGTTTCTCACAATATATACCTGTACAATACACAATACAAAGGAGCTAATGTGTAACGTGGATAAGTAAGTGTTCTACAAGACATCACTGTTACTACAAGCAAGTTCTTCAGTCATGAAGTGGTGGAAGGAAGCAACTTAAATAATCCACTAAGCCACATGATTAAAGGATTCCCGAAGTGACATGTGACATGATGAGATAGACATGGGTATGTACAGTGCCTAGCACACAAATCGCTATGCTGTGTTCCTTTTTTTCTTTCTCTGCCTGAAAGAGTTAAATATCAGGTATGTAATTGGCTGACTCAGTCCTGACTCAGACAGGAAGTGACTACAGTGTGACCCTCACTGATAAGAAATTCCCCCATTTACCTCTTTCTTGCTCTCAGAAGTCATTTTCTGCTAGGAAAGTGTTTTATAGTTGGAATTTCTTATCAGTGAGGGTCACACTGTAGTCACTTCCTGTCTGAGTTAGGACTGAGTAAGCCACTTGCATACCTTATATTTAACTCTTTCAGACAGCGAAAGAAAAAAAGGAACATAGCGTAGTTATTTGTGTGCTAGGCACTGTACATACCCATGTCTATCTCCAGGGCCGGCCCGCTCATGAGGCGGGGTGAAACTTTTGGCTCAGGCGGCAAATTTCCAGGGGCGGCATCCGCCCGTCCGTGCGGGGAGCCGGCCGCCGAGCTGGAGGGGTAGCTGGCAGGACGGGGGTATTGGGCCTAGCGGCGGGAGGGGGGGTCGGACCCCCCCCCTCCCTCGCCTGGGTCCCCCGTCCTCCGCTCCCCTCCAGCCTTACATAGAAGCAGCCGCTATTTGTAAGAGGCACGGGCGGGGAGGACTCACCTCTTCCTCGATCCAGCGTGCGCTCCACTGACGTCACTTCCTGCAACGCTGCAGGAAGTGATGTCAGTGGAGCGCACGCTGGGAAGAGGTGAGTCTGAGTCCTCCCCGCCCGTGCGTCTTACAAATAGCGGTTGCTTCTTCTATGTAAGGCTGGAGGGGAGCGCAGTTCGGGGGACCCAGGCGAGGGAGGGGGGGTACGACCCCCACCCCGCCGCTAGGCCCAATACCCCGTCCTGCCAGCTACCCCTCCAGCTCGGCGGCACCCCAGAGCGCCCACCCCCGGGGGGGGGGGGGTGGCGGCGGCGAAAAAATGTTTTTTCCTCAGGCGGCAAAAAGTCTAGGGCCGGCCCTGTCTATCTCATCATGTCACATGTCACTTCAGGTATCCTTTAAGTGCTGAAGGTTTGTATTGTCTATCACATGTCTGAGAAAGGAGGATAAACAGCATTGTATGTTGATGAATGGTATATGCCATCCAGTGTACTGAGGAATGTATATTTTTCTTTACACTGTAAGTACCAAGCGACTCCAGGGAATTGTCAGAGGGAAACAAAGGAGGACCAACTATGCCGATTGAGAACTCTGTGAATGGATACATAGGTTAACATTGGATCCGCTAGCATCTGTTCTGTTAGGATCCACTAACGGCCCGTTTTTTTAGTGCCAGGTCTTACACCTCAAGGACAATGAACACGCTGACACTCTTTTGAGGATGGTGAGGACCACATTTTGGAAAGAGAAGAAATCTAGTCAGAGAGGTCGGAAAGGCCACCTATGCCACGCACAGCATACAGTGCTGTTTTATCCTCCTATTATCCCACGTTTAATAAACAATACACACCTTAAAGGGAACCTGTACTGAGTAAAATTATTTAAAATAAACACATGAGGTAACTTCAAATGAACATTACATAGTAACCTTGCCATCAGTTCCTCTCAGAAGCTCACCATTTTCTTCTGCCAATGATTCCTTCCAGTTCTGACAACATTTTGTCAGAACTGAAATATATCAGTTGCTATCAGTTATATATCAGTTGCTGTCAGTTATAGCTGAGTGGACAACTGATGTGCCCGGTAATGTCCATGTTTCCCTTTGGCTCAAGTGGGCGATGTTACAGTTTAACAGTGTGCTGACCAGAAAGCTGTTATGGGGTAATGGCCATTTTCAAAATGGAGGACGGAGAATTCTCTTGAACACAGTGGACAAACAGGAGGCAGGAGAGGAGAAAGCGATTGAGGAGTAGACTACATGGGAGGTAAGTATGACTTGTGTATGTTTATTTTGACTTTTAATTTTAAGTTCAGGTTTTCTTTAAGCTGCTAGGCAAATAAATCACTAATCCTTTCCAATCCTATCACTGGCATTTTTTCAGTTCAGGCCCATTCATAGGAAAATACGGCTACTGCTAGGAGTACTGTCAGCCACTGCAGATCAAAAACTTTGGTCGCTTCCAGCCCCCTCCTCTGCCTACTAATGTGCCATGTCATTTAAATATTACATGGGTGCATTTGGGCTCTCAGCTAGGGGCGATGTTGTTACATCTAGTCCAGCATGGTGTCAACCAATGTGGATGACCTTTGGCACCACGCTGTGCCGAGTAATTCTGCTGATGCACGTGCGACGGTGGCCGAGCAACAGAGCGCGACCCTTCCAGATCCTTTACTGTTTTCCAAATAAGGGTCCCCAACAGACAGTTTCACAAGTTTATTGTTCCATGACACACACATCCTGCATCTGACTGTGTTATCCGACCATTGTTTTGGGGCTACTAGGGGTTCCCTTTGTCAAGGCACAGGACAGACTCTTCCAGATCCCTGCCGCTCTACTCTCCTCTGATCTGGGCATGGGGGCAGAGGCGTATATAAAGGGGAGCGGCCCCGGTGATCATAGGGGGGGCCCGGAACTGTTTTGGGCCCCCAACTATTACCCTTCCCTTCCTTCGATACAGATGACTTTACTTCAGATCAGGTGTTTTATGGCTATACTTGTTATGGGAGTGTGAAGATCATCATGATGGCCACACTTGTTTTCTGACCCTTGTGAGATGGACCCCCAGGCCATGAAGGGCACCAAGGGAAGGCAAGGGAAGGGGTGTGGACATGAGGGGGGGGGGCATCAAAGTTTTGCTAGGCGGCGCCATGAATTATAGGTATGCCGATGCATGAGTGAGTTCAAAACTGGATTGAAAAGGGTTACCATGTGTATAAGGCATGTCATTTGACTTCTGTTGTATGGATAGAGTGGATAATGTGCACATATATGTACCTTGGCATACCATTCATTCATTGTTTAGTAATTGTTCAGCAGTTGATTGCACTCTATCCCCCCCCCCCATACAAGTAATACACTGGTTCGAGCAGAGTACCATTCATTTTTTTCTTGTAAAGGCCAAGTAAACTTTTCACCATCAAAAAGCTGTAAGGACTGAGGGACTGTGATCGATGCTCATACTGTAAGTAGAGGAGATACAGGCCCTGCATCAGCACCGCTGTTCATTAATCATGTATGCTGATTGGTTCTCACACTATAACAGCTTTCCCCACACAACTGAAGACTGCAAGAAACCTCCTCTGTTTCCTAAAGGCCCTGGCTGCTGTAGGCTATCATAAAGGTGGCCACACACGTTACAATTTTCTTTTAATTCGAAAATTTAACAGAACCGATGTGCCACACACATTTTCGATTTCAAAACAATCACGAGAAAAAAATATCCCATAAAGCCGTCACATGCAGGGCCTGACTTTTACTTTCCAGCGCCCAAGGCCCGCTGTGACCAACCGCCTCTCCCCCCTATTCTGTCCAATACCCTGACTAGCGATCACTGGTTTAAATGGGCTCCCCCCTGGTGCTGACATCACACTGTGGGAGGGGTTTTACCATAATATCAGCCATACAGCGCCCCCTGATGATCTGTTTGTGAAAAGGAAAAGAATTCTCATGTAAAAGGGGGCATCAGCTACTGATTGGGATGACGTTCAATCCTTGGTTGCGGTTTCCCTTTAAGTCTATATTGATAGAGCTGGATATTTATGCCTTAACCATTTCAGCCGCAGGGATGCGAGACTCACATCTATGCAGTTCACAGGGCTGTGCGCACAATCGTGTGGGCGGAAGCCTGCGTTTGCGATGGTCCCGGAGACGGGGGATTGGCGGCAGCCGGCAGGGGACAGAAGTCCTCTGAGTCAATCCGTGCTTGTACAGCGAGAATGATCACTGTCACTGTCAGATGTAGGCGCAATCATGCCGCTGCGCTCCCTCCCGCTCGCTTCCATTGCTCCAGCCGCTGATCCATATGATGGCCGTACAATAAAAAAGTAAATGATCGAATCGAATGAAAGTTGAAAATATTTTTTTTCCGATCAAGAAATTCGAACGATTATCCCGTTTTTTCCAAAAAAATCAGATCGGACATGCTGGAAAAATCTTTATATTCGATCTAACGGAATAATCAAACTAAATTATCTTAAATTATCGGAAAAAAATGAAAAATTGTACCATTTATGGGCAACTTTAGATTGATGAATGGGAAGTTCGTTGCGATTGCGAGCAAAAACGCTAGCATGCCCGTGCTATGAGTTAGTACGGTTTAGTGAATCAAGCCCATGGTGTGGTGCGGTTGTCCTGCGGCAGGGGAGCCAGCCACAGGACAATTGCACTGCACCATTTCATGTTTAAAGGGACACTTAAAGGGATACTGTAGGGGGGTCGGGGGAAAATGAGCTGAACTTACCCGGGGCTTCTAATGGTCGCCCGCAGATATCCTGTACCCACGCAGCCACTCACCGATGCTCCGGCCCCGCCTCCGGTTCACTTCTGGAATTTCTGACTTTAAAGTCAGAAAACCACTGCGCCTGCGTTGCCGTGTCCTCGATCCCGCTGATGTCATCAAGAGTGCACAGCGCAGGCCCAGTATGGTCTGTGTCTGCGCAGTACACTCCTGGTGACATCAGCGGGAGCGAGGACACGGCACCGCAGGCGCAGTGGTTTTCTGACTTTAAAGTCAGAAATTCCAGAAGTGAACTGGAGGCGGGGCCGGAGCATCGGTGACTGGCTGCATGGACACAGGATGTCTGCGGGGGACCATTAGAAGCCCCGGGTAAGTTCAGCTCATTTTCCCCCGACCCCCCTACAGTATCCCTTTAAGCCAGGAATAAAAAATTAGTTTTACTTGCCTGGGGCTTCTACCAGCCCCCTGCAGCCATCCCGTGCCCTCGCAGTCACTGATGGAGCCTCCGATCCCCCGCCACCAGCTAGTTTTGTTTTCGCTGACAGGCCCTGACAGGGAGTCAGCGGGGTTTCTGTACCTACGCAGACCTGGCCACGCGTATCCTTCTTCATGTTCCTGTCGTCAATAGCATCCTGCACAGGCGAAGGACGCTATTGCGGACGGGAATGCGAAGAAAAATACGCATGGCCAGGCCTGTCGGGCCTGTCAGCGAAAATGAAACTAGCTAAGTGCTGGGGACTGGAGGTTCTGTGAATGACTGCGAGGCCACAGGATGGCTGGAGAGGGCTGGTAGAAGCCCCAGGAAAGCAAAACTTATTTTTTTATTCCTGGCTTAAGTGTCCCTTTAAAGTGAACCCAAGGTAAGAGTGATATGGAGGCTGCCATATTTGTTTCCTTTTAAATAATATCACTTGCCTGGCAGTTCTGCTCATCTATTTGGCTGCAGTAGTGAACTGAATTACACCAGAAACAAGCATGCAGCTAATCTTGTCAGATCTGACATCATTTTCTGAAACACCTGCTGCATGCTTGTTCAGGGTCAACGACTGAAAGTATTGGAGGCAGAGGATCAATCAGCAGGACAGCCAGGCAACGGAAAGGAAGGAAATAAATATGTCTCCATATAATTCTCACCTCAGGTTCACTTGAAATCCCACTGTGGCAGAGTGCACAGAAAGGGTGATTTGCATAGCTCAGCCCCCCACTTAATGACATGCTCCCTGCTGGACAGGAAGTGCGCCACTGAATTTTGAGTGATCTGTGCTTCCGTGCCACGCCGCTACTGCAACAATCTAAATAGATTGTTGTGGTGCCATTGATTCCAATGCAATTGCATGCCTCTGCATCGTCAAAAGCAGTTCCGTCACATCATGTTGCACCGGCGGTGGTGTGGCCAGTCACATAAAGAGTAATAGTTACTGCAGCAGAGGAGAGTACCGCGACACACTAAACTGTTGTAAGTGTAAAATCGCTTCTCGGCCTTTTGGCTAAGATCAAGTGTAGTACCTGTTCTTGAGGTTTTTGGGGGGACCTGGAGGGATGGCACTGTGGCAGGGTGTCCTTCCTGGTCGTAATTCCCAGGGGCTGATTGAATGGATCTATACCATGGTCGAAGCTGAATGGCTGAGGGCTTTGCTTAGGCGTACTGCCCCTGGAAGTGGCGCTCCAGGTGCACCTGAAAAAACCTGAGATGTGGCACATCTCAGGCGGAAGTAGGGTGCTTTGGTCTGTACTGCCCATATGCATAGCCAACTAACGCAGCTCCCCGGCCTTTTGGCTAGCTGGCACCGGGGACTTGTCCCCAGGGGACTTCGGTTCCCACCTGGCCAAGAAAATATTTTACAATGAGCAAACACTGACTAAATAATTTATACATAATTATTGTAAAAATGAAGCACTTTTTTTATTACAATATTTTCACTGGAGCTCCTCTTTAAGAGCTTAGAAATGAGAAACCAGCTGATAACTAGAATTTCCTCAGAGTGAGAAAAATTCCACTATCTTTTGCAAGCAGTGTCTGTGACGCCGGGCGACGCCCAGTCGTCCGAGGATTCGCGGCCGATTGTCCGATCGCAACCGTGATCGGAAAACTGACATTCTTTATTTTTAAAATAGAAGTTTTTCCTTCCTGCCTTCCCCCCCCCCCTTTTGCCATGAGGGCTGAATGGGCCTGCGTTAGCATATGGCTAAAGCAACCTGGTTTAGCAAGAAATCCTGTTAAGGCTCCCGGAAAAGCTCTGGTGACACTAATGTGCTAATTGGGCAGAGCTGAAATACCAACAGAGTCTATTCAACAGGGGAAGCTAGCACAGCATGAGGTCTATTGACACCTACATTCCTCCCAGTCTTGACGGCACCGACTAGACTGAGTATGGAATGCATGGTGTTGATAACTTTGTCACATTTTGCAAATACCATCCATGGGAGGAATATGAAAATTACATAATTTTGTTTCCCTAATTCTGTAGAATATGGTGATACTAGACATAGCCAGGTAACCCGAGCAGGGGCTGAGATATGAATAATGGGGTCCCCGTGCGCCCCAAATATTGCAAGTTTGATGTCCTATGAACGTGTATTCTCAGCCCAATCTGAATATGAAATCGGTTTGCATGTGCGACAAAACCCCGGCGGGGTATGAAATTGGACATATTTTGTGGATGGCTGGAAGTTCCTCCCCTGAGAACTCACTGCCTGACACGCCCCTGGGCTGAGCTTGAGACTCCGCCCAGAAATGTCAGTGCTCAAAACTGATTGCATGAGGACCCCCAGCCAATTCCCCCACTTTCCATCATACCGAAAAGACTGCCACTGCTTGGGGAAATAGCAGTGGCCATCTTGCAGGCGGAGCAACGGCCATGTGGTTCGGCCATATTGCGAACTAACTGCAACAAAGGAACTTTGTCTTTTCCCGAACGGACTTTCCACAGAATCATAAGTATTCGTTCTTTTTATCCCTTTTTCTTTTATGTACTGTGTTATCACTGTCTCTCATCGTTTAATTGTTCACGATTGTCTGTATATATTAATTATTTATATTGTAACAAATAAAGGCTTTTTAAAAGGTCTTTACCTCTCAGTAAAACCTTCTATTCAGTATACACAGACGAGACCTAAACTTCCGAAGGGACGCTACTGTTTTGATAGATAGATAGGAATTGCACAGTTTTAACCGGTTGTTTGTTTCACAGGTCTATAGCCAGTTAGCAGTTTTCTCTGGGCTGATAGAAAACAGAGATGGTGGCAAATCTACCCCTGGGTTGGAGTAAAAGTGTATTTTCGTAACCTCACAGGCTCCCTACTGCGTCGTGACGCTCAAACTCCGCCAATTCTACGCAGATTGCGTCCATAGCTCTCAATCTGTGTGCTAGAATCGGATCGGACGGTTTTGCGTGTTCACGGCCAGTGGGGCTCTTGTGACAGTGGTCGGCAGCGTTTGGGATCTGTGTGTGCTGATAGTATCTCAGGTAGGGCTATCGAATTAGCCCTATCGAGAAACGAACTAATTCGTTGGTAGTGACTGAGTGCAATATATTTTTCATATATACAGAGAGACTGTGTAACCAGTACCCCTCCCCTAAGTTTTCTTTTATTTGGCATGGAAATGTCCGGGAATTACAAGGTCATGGTCCTATCCGACCTGCAGAGTCTGTGCGAGGCGAGAGGCATGGACATCCGCGGCAAGAAACAGCAGGACCTGATAACGGACTTGTACCGATGGGATAGCCAGAATCTGCGGACGCTGGAGGTGTCCACTGTGGAGGACACCGGCTCATCTAACGCAAGTCGAGGGGAACCAGAGACTGAAGATCCTGTGCGTACCGAGGTTGAGCAACCCGCGGGCAATGCGGCAACAGATACGCAGGAGGCTGTCAGTGTGATCCCCGACCCCAGAACCCCTGAAAGTACTCGCCTGGAACCGGCCAGTACTGGACTGTCCAGTTATGTTGATCCAGTAATGCAGCAGGCATTGCAAAAGCTGATGGAAACTGATGTGGACAAGTACCTGCAGTACATGGCGGAGCAAAAGCGAGAGGAACGCCAATCTGCAGAGGCGCGGGAGAGACGACAGCATGAGCTGAACATGGCGAAAGTGCAGCAAGCCAGCCGGAGTTCAACGCCCAGCCTCCCTGCTGAAGGGACTGCCGCTCCAGTAAGTGCAAAATTTAAATTTGCTATTATCGAAAAAGACACTGACATTGACTTGTTTTTGAGGTCTTTTGAAAAGGCCTGCCGTCAGTATCGTCTGTCCCAAGACCAGTGGGCCAGACATCTGACACCCTTGCTGCGCTACAAAGCGCTTGATGCTTTCTCAGAGCTGCCTGTGGAAAAGGACAATGATTATACCGCTATAAAGGAGGCTATAATCACTAAGTACCAGCTGACGCCAGAAGCCTACCGGAAAAGGTTCAGGTCCTGGCAGAAAAAATCTACTGATTCTTATCAAGATGTGGTCAGCAGTCTGCTCACCACACTCCGCCAGTGGACGCTAGGCCTCACTAAAGGGTCTTACGGTGTCCTGGAGGACTTAATCGTCCTGGAGCAGTTTCTGAACATTTGCCCGGCTGATGTACGCCAGTTTGTGCTGGAGCGCCGACCGGCGTCAGCGACGGTCGCTGCAGACCTCGCTGAGACCTTTGCAACGACCAGGGTGCCGGAGACCCGCAGGACTGCCCCATCTAGCTGGAGAGGAGGTCAGTCCCACAATTTTGCAGACTCTCCTACCTCTGTGAGCCGTGCGCCCCAGAGGCCCTCCAGCGCAGCTGCTGCGTCCAGGCCTGCAGTAACAGAGGGCATCACCTGTCACTTTTGCCGCAAGCCCGGACACATGAAGTTTAACTGCCCGGAGCGGAGGCAGACAGCGCCAGCTCCTGCACCACCTACACCTCGCCCACGGCAACTGCCGCCAGCCAGCGCACCCCAGCCGGGAGCACCCAACAACGTCATGTTCGCAGGTGGGAGAGGGATCCACTCCGCTACGAGCAACCACCAGCTGGTTACAGTGAACGACCAGCTTGTTACCGGTTTCCGCGACACTGGAGCGGATGTCACCCTGGTGCGTGCGCACCTGGTCCCGACGGAAAATATCCTCCCTGACAAATACCTTACCCTCACTGGAGTGGGGGGCACTCTTTCTCGCATTCCCCAGGCTCGGGTGTCCATCGATTGGGGGGTGGGGGTTCAAGAGAAGGTTGTTGGGGTCCTGGACCAACTGCCGGTCCCAGTTTTGTTGGGGACCGACCTGGGCAAGCTTGTGTCCTATTATGAACCTGCCCCAAGCCCCTCAGACTGCCAGGAGGGAGACGGACTCTCCGCCCACACTAAGGTACTTTGCACCAAGGGGCAAGAACAGGGGGGAGGGTGGTTTAATGTGCCCAGTCCAGGGGTACCGAGTCCAATAGTACCTGTGTCACAGGTACCTGTGTTTGATATACCGATTGTTTGTGATGAAAATGTTGTTGTACCTGTCACTGTAATTCATGCATGCAGCCAGGATGTGAGTAATGCCAGTATGTGCCAGTCTGAAGGTGTACCTGTACTGGCTGTAACACGCAGCCGCGCTGCTCAGAACCTGGGCTCAGAGCAGGTGGAAGAGGTTCCGGCCTCCTCCCCCTCCTCTGACCACAGGGATGGTAGCCTTCAGCCACTAACTGCATATGCCACGGGCCAGCTGGCTGAGAGCGAGAGTGCTGCATTTGTGCAAGCACTCCAGACTGACCCTAGCCTCGAGGCACTCAGAAGACAGGCTTCGGAGCCCCTCACGAATGAAGATACCTTCAAGGTATATTGGGAAGGTGGTAAGCTGTACAGCGAGCCTGTACAGCCCACCGAAGGTGAAACAAGTGTGGGTACCAAGTTGCTTGTGGTACCCAGTGCCTTCCGGGGGCATGTGCTGAAGTCCGCACATGACATTCCCCTGGCAGGGCACTTGGGAATCCACAAGACACTTGACCGTATCCAGGGTCATTTCTACTGGCCCAGGATGCGGATCGATGTGACCAACTATTGCCGCTCATGTACTGTTTGCCAAAAGGTAAAACGGGCTGGGAACCCCCGCAAGGCTCCCTTGTGTCCACTGCCAATCATAGGTGAGCCCTTTCACAGAGTGGCAGTCGACATAATTGGACCATTGCCCACTCCCAGCAGCAGTGGCAAAAGGTACATCCTGACGGTGGTGGATTACGCCACCCGCTATCCTGAGGCCATGGCGCTTTCCTCCCTGAGGGCGGACAAGGTAGCAGACGCGCTACTTAACATTTTCTCCCGAGTCGGGTTCCCTGCGGAGATGCTCTCCGATCAGGGATCCCAGTTTATGTCCGAACTCATGGAGGCCCTGTGCAAAAAGATACACATGACGCACATTGTCTCCAGTCCCTACCACCCGCAGACCAATGGACTGTGTGAACGGTTCAACGGGACGCTGAAGCAAATGCTGACCACGTTTGTTGAGTCGCAAGGTGGGGACTGGGAACGATACCTGCCTCATCTGTTGTTTGCGTACAGGGAGGTGCCGCAGGAGTCAACCGGGTTTTCCCCGTTTGAACTCCTGTATGGGAGGAATGTCCGAGGACCCTTACAATTGATGCGGGAGACATGGGAGGGCAAGGGCGACCCCACTGATGTCTCCGTGGTCGATTACGTCCTCAAGTTCAGGGACAAAATGGAGTCCCTGTCCGCAGTAGTGACCAACAACCTGGCCCAGGCTCAGGCCAAACAAAAAGCATGGTACGACCGCACTGCTGGAGAGCGGTCATTTGATGTGGGTGACAAGGTATATGCCCTTCTTCCCGTGAGGCAGAACAAGCTGCAAGCAGCCTGGGAGGGGCCTTTTACTGTAGTGCAGCGGTTAAACCCTCTGACGTATCTGTACGGCCGCTCCTTCACGATCGTCACTGATCACAATCCCCTGAGTTGGCTAAACCGTACTGCTGGAACCAACGGCAAGCTCCTACGGTGGAGCCTGTCATTGCAGCAGTACGACTTTACGATCCAACACAAAGCAGGCAGCCGACACCAAAACGCTGATGGGCTGTCGCGGTGTCAGGGGGAACCCGACCCAACAGCGCCAATAGCTGCTACGGAAGGCGTCCTGTTGACACCTCCCTGAGCAGAGCTCAGGAAGGGGGAGGTGTGACGCCGGGCGACGCCCAGTCGTCCGAGGATTCGCGGCCGATTGTCCGATCGCAACCGTGATCGGAAAACTGACATTCTTTATTTTTAAAATAGAAGTTTTTCCTTCCTGCCTTCCCCCCCCCCTTTTGCCATGAGGGCTGAATGGGCCTGCGTTAGCATATGGCTAAAGCAACCTGGTTTAGCAAGAAATCCTGTTAAGGCTCCCGGAAAAGCTCTGGTGACACTAATGTGCTAATTGGGCAGAGCTGAAATACCAACAGAGTCTATTCAACAGGGGAAGCTAGCACAGCATGAGGTCTATTGACACCTACATTCCTCCCAGTCTTGACGGCACCGACTAGACTGAGTATGGAATGCATGGTGTTGATAACTTTGTCACATTTTGCAAATACCATCCATGGGAGGAATATGAAAATTACATAATTTTGTTTCCCTAATTCTGTAGAATATGGTGATACTAGACATAGCCAGGTAACCCGAGCAGGGGCTGAGATATGAATAATGGGGTCCCCGTGCGCCCCAAATATTGCAAGTTTGATGTCCTATGAACGTGTATTCTCAGCCCAATCTGAATATGAAATCGGTTTGCATGTGCGACAAAACCCCGGCGGGGTATGAAATTGGACATATTTTGTGGATGGCTGGAAGTTCCTCCCCTGAGAACTCACTGCCTGACACGCCCCTGGGCTGAGCTTGAGACTCCGCCCAGAAATGTCAGTGCTCAAAACTGATTGCATGAGGACCCCCAGCCAATTCCCCCACTTTCCATCATACCGAAAAGACTGCCACTGCTTGGGGAAATAGCAGTGGCCATCTTGCAGGCGGAGCAACGGCCATGTGGTTCGGCCATATTGCGAACTAACTGCAACAAAGGAACTTTGTCTTTTCCCGAACGGACTTTCCACAGAATCATAAGTATTCGTTCTTTTTATCCCTTTTTCTTTTATGTACTGTGTTATCACTGTCTCTCATCGTTTAATTGTTCACGATTGTCTGTATATATTAATTATTTATATTGTAACAAATAAAGGCTTTTTAAAAGGTCTTTACCTCTCAGTAAAACCTTCTATTCAGTATACACAGACGAGACCTAAACTTCCGAAGGGACGCTACTGTTTTGATAGATAGATAGGAATTGCACAGTTTTAACCGGTTGTTTGTTTCACAGGTCTATAGCCAGTTAGCAGTTTTCTCTGGGCTGATAGAAAACAGAGATGGTGGCCAATCTACCCCTGGGTTGGAGTAAAAGTGTATTTTCGTAACCTCACAGGCTCCCTACTGCGTCGTGACGCTCAAACTCCGCCAATTCTACGCAGATTGCGTCCATAGCTCTCAATCTGTGTGCTAGAATCGGATCGGACGGTTTTGCGTGTTCACGGCCAGTGGGGCTCTTGTGACAGTGTCCACATATTTTGGGCAAATATATAGCTTGGTATTAAAGACACAAATATTGTATTTTTCCAACTATTTCTTTACCATTCTATCAACACACACACACACTATATATATATATATATATATATATATATATATATATATATACATACAGGGTCACAAATGGACTTAATACGACCCCCCTGCAAGAATGATAGCATGGGGCCCCTTTTGTCCCCGAACCCCATGAGGGTCACATGCTTGGGAGCCGGCGAATGGCAGCAGAGTGCTCTGGAAGCATGGAAAAAACGCTTCCGCTACTTGCTACTCTGCATGGCAGGGGAGGTGGCAGGGTTGGTTTTTGTGAGCAAATGGGGAGGTTCTTTTGGTAATTGGATACACTTGCAGTTGGGGAGAGGGAGAAGGATGGGCCCCGAAATCCCCTGGGCCCCCCTGCGATGGCAGGGGTCGCAGGGGTGATTGTTAATCTAATGTATATATACTGGTATATACCATAATTTGCATACCCCTTCACCATTTCACTAAAACATCTATTACAACGGAGATACACAGCTCAGACACTGTCTCGTAATGACCCGAGGAAGCAGGCAGGACCCACGAGACGCGTTGTCTTTTTATTGGTGTCTAATAATACAAATCTTAACCTCTTATCAAAAGGTAAGACTGTTCCCATTACTTACCTCCACTCACTACGTATTATATCACAATTGGTGCGCCTCCTCCAATCTTGCATTGTCTCCTCCCCTGTCCCAGGGGTTACCTCTGCAACTACATCCCGTGGTTCTTTGTTTTTTCTGGAGCTCGACTCATGTTGACCCAACTTAGTCATTATTACTGAGTGGAGTTGGTCCTTCTCCACATGCCCGAAATTGTGGTTGCCTATAGCAATGGACGTTTTTGAGCAGAGCCGGGACACGGTCATCCAGCACCCAATGCTGAGACACCGACGTGCGCTCCTCCATCCCTCCCACCCCAATCTTCACACACTGATTGCTGTTAGACTAAGAGGTGCCCCAGAGCCCCCAACACATCTCTACTTATCTGGCTTGCAGTCACTTATTTCTCTCTGCTTTAAACACAATAGGGGAATGATAGCCGAGTGAGTTGTGCGCCCCCTCCTACACTGCGCCCAGAGGCTGGAGCCTCCCTCACCTCTGCCTCGGCCCGGCCCTGTTTTTGAGTAGTTGTTAGGTCTTTACATTTCCCATAAATGCTATACTATTGGTGCTCCTGGTGCTCTTTTTGTCTTTTCTTACCTTACCTTTTATTACCATTACCCAGTTTCCAATTCATCTACCGGACCTACCAGAATTTCCTAACAAAGTGATTTAAATTCACCAACCTTCCTGATCAACAATTCTTGAGAAAAACTACAATTCTGATCAAATTTCTCGATAGAACAAAAAAATCTTTTTTTTCATACAACTGATCACTTTTGTCAAAATGCAGTAAAAAAGATATTTGGTTGCGGCGTGTGGGGTCACCATGAGGATTCAGACACCGTCCATTACTTAGGTTTGCAAATTCGTAGTCGGGGGCCCCTACACCAGATGTTCCTTGAAGCAGAGCCTTCTAGATCTCCGACACGCCTAAGGATGGTACTGTGGAATTTATACAATGTAAAGAAGTGGTCCCTATAGGCACGGAGTGGGTGGTAACCCAGATTGCTTAAGTTCAGAGAAAGCTAATTTAGCCGGCACGCACCCATCTGCTACTAAAATCAATTCTGGATGGGCCGACCCTTTAATTTATTTCTAGTCAGTGAGGTATAATAATGAGGACATAGATTGGTAAAATGGACAGACTTCCTAGAGGCTGTTTCTTTATAAAGGAAAAAAAAACTATTTATGTACAATAACACAGGACAGCACTGTACGTATATCTCGGCCTCTGTACCACTGAGCTAACAGCTGAATATCAGCGCTGGACATGACGATGTGGCTTGTTCAAGGGCACAAGCAGGCGACACTTGGACCTGACCTCTACTAGCATTAGCATCTGTCAGTGTCAGCCCACGGCCCTGACCTCTGACCCCTTCCTCTGACCTCCTTACTGACCACCAGCCCGGTCACATGCCCAGAATAACATGCCCAGAATACAGGACTCCTGCAGCTCTGACAAGAAATTCTCATGCTCTCTGCTGATTTTTTTTTTAACATATTCTACACTTATGGCGCCCATACACGGTGCAATAAAAACGTTCTATTTTCCCATTTATTCAACCAAAACGATCAAATTGAATGAAAGTCGAAAAGAATCCTTTTTTTTAGATCAAGAAAGATTAGCAATTATCCAGTTTTTCCGATAAAAATCGGGCATGTTAGAAAAATATTTATATTCGATAATTGTTTCCAGATTTTCTGACAGATGGAACGTTCATGTATGGTACCTCAAAAATAACTATGCAATGTTTTTTGATCTAACAGAATTATTGGACAAAATTATCTAATCGAGAAAAAATGAAAAAATTATACCATGTATGGCCATCATTTGGATAATAAAATGAAATCTGCAGCAACACTAGAGATAAGACATCAGTAGTAGATAGAATGAAATCTGCAGCAACAGTAGAGATAAGACATCAGTAGTAGATAGAATGAAATCTGCAGCAACAGTAGAAGTAAGACATCAGTAGTAGATAGAATTAAATCTGCAGCAACAGTAGAGATAAGACCTCAGTAGTAGATACGAGTAGAATGAAATCTGCAGCAACAGTAGAGATAAGACCTCAGTAGTAGATAGAATGGAATAGGGAGTCTCTGCTAGGAAGAGCTCATTACTGGCAGATGTAGGATTTATGGGCATAGACATAATACTTTGGATGGCCGTCCATCTGATGTTCATAAAATCTATCCGGACGAAAGGAGCGAAACATCTTTCTCAGCCGTACAGATTCCTTTTGCTCTTTATTCTCTAGTCTCATATTGGAGCCACGCTGATATCTCTTCATCAATTAGTAATATCACGCCGGCCAGCTCCGCGTCATCACGCCCGCCTGCATGAGAGTCCTGCGCTTGTGCGGTTCTCTAATATTGAACTGCGCATGCGCAGGACTCTCAAACCGGCCAGCGTGATGATGCGGAGCCGGCTAGCGTGATGTCGCTGAATGAGTTAGAGGGAACCAGGCCTGACGACTTCAGCCTGAAGTCGTCTGATAGCGGTTCCTCCAGCCGGGACCGGGAGAGGAGCCAGGAGGACGCTAAGGGACCTTACGGCTGGAGGAAGTCCTAGGTAAGTCAATATTTGATTTTTAGCAAGTGCTTGGTGTCCCTTTAAGTGCTTGAGAAAACAGGACTGTATTTGACACAGTGGTGGATGGAAGAGCTCAGAGAAGCTCTTTTGCACAGTGACGTAGCTAAGAAGCTATGGGCCCCAATGCAAGTTTTACTTTGGGTCCTCCCAGGCACTCTATAGGTTACAAGAAGTTACCTATAAGAAGGGGATGGGGACCCTGGCGTTCTATTTATATCGCCAGGGTGGCTGCGCAGCGGTTTTTATTTATTTTTTTTAAATCATGTAGCTAGCCTAGCGCTAGCTACATGATTCTCCCCTCCTTGCTCCTTCCCTCCCACCCTTCCGATCGCTGCCGGCGATCAAGCCCGTCCGGAAATCCCATTCTGAACGGGATTTCCTTTAGTGCTTCCCCCGTCACCATGGCGACGATCGTGATGACGTCATCTGGAGTCCCGGTCCACTGCTCACCGCTGCCTGGCACTGATTGGCCAGGCTGCGCACAGGGTCTGCGGGGGGGCTCTTTCGCGTCGGGTAGCAGCGCATCGGTGGCGATCATTAGAAACACGCAGCAAGCAAAGTGCTTGCTGCGTGTTTTAAAAAAAATTATCAAAATCGGCCCAGCGGGGCCTGAGCGGCGCCCTTCGGCGGTCATTGACGAGCTGAGCTCGTCAATACCGCCAAGGAGGTTAAAGCATCTATAGAAGTGATTATTACCAGCACAGGACCAATAGAGAGCTAATACTAAAGTTGAGGGAAGGTCCCTCGGGCCCCTCTGGCTCCAGTGCGGTTGCAACCTCTGCACCCATTATTGCTACACCACTACTTTTGCATAAATAAAAACTAAGGTTTTTTAACTCTTCCTGTACTGGAAAACAACATGACACTTCTTTTTTCTGTGCTACTAATGTTCTACTTCTTAGCTGTACTACACATATAATTCATTAACGCAAAAGTTTATCTTCGCCTCAGGTTTGCTTTACGTATACCTGAATCTAGATGCATTCACTTTGATTGAACGCAGTATTTTAGCTGTGTAAGCAGTTTGGAGATGCCAGTGACATCACCAGAAAGCAACCAAAGTCTGTATAAATAATGCATAGATTGCTGCTCTCACTCACTGGGAGGAACGTTTCATGTCCACCCTTCTCAGTGGGTGTAAGGAGAAGAGGCTGGGGAAAACTTGTTTCACTGAGAACAGAGATAAGCCTGTTGAATTGCAGGGAAAAATATTTGCCAGAGATGAGGCGGATTCGCTGGATCCAGATATCAGTAAATCTAATCCGAACTATGGAGCATTGAAAGGAAAACATTGCAGGTCACTTCTACAAATAGAGGTCCCATCTTGTGCAGGGCCGGTTCAAGTAACTATTGGGCCCTAGGGCAAAATTAGCCTGGGGCCCCCTCAAAAGACATCCCCTGACCAAAAAGCGTCATTAGAGGCCCTTTGTTGCAGCCAAATTTCCTTCCTGGGCCCCTGAGCTGGCTGCTGACCCTCCCCCAATCACCTCCCAACTTAACAGACTCTGCAGAGTCCCTGGGGAGAAACAGTTAAGATGGGGAGGGACAACTTGGGGGCCTCTACAGGCTCTGGGGCAATTGCTCATTTTTTCCTATGGTAGCTCCGGCCCTGATCTTGGGTGGTACAACTCTTATTAGGCCACTGGTGTAATCCTATAGCACATCCAGGGGTGTAGCCAGGCCCAGGCAAATTGGGGCCTCACCCACAGCAGGGGTCTCCCATACTGTCCTGTTGCCCTGTATGTGACTTGTATGGCCACCGCTGCCTCCCCGTCACTCACACACAGATCTCAGATCACTGGCAGCATGAGGAGAGGGGAGAGCAGCGCAGTGACCAGTGCACTTCACATGCGGAAGTGAGGTCATTGGTCATTTCCTGCATTCGTAGTGTGCCACTCAGTTACCGTTTCGCTGCTCTCCTCTCTTTGGGTTGCCATTAATCTGCAGGTTTGTTAGTGTTGGGGATAGGGAGTCAGCAGGAAGATAATACATTACATACCTCCACTGACACCAATGCCCGATAATAAGCAGAGGACACAGTTGGCTACCTTTACTGGGAGAGATATACTAGGGAAACTTTTACTACCTATACTGGGGGGCGGGGGTGCACCTTT
Source organism: Hyperolius riggenbachi (assembly GCF_040937935.1). Classification (NCBI taxonomy): domain Eukaryota; kingdom Metazoa; phylum Chordata; class Amphibia; order Anura; family Hyperoliidae; genus Hyperolius; species Hyperolius riggenbachi. Next base: position 331,077,405 of record NC_090651.1, read on the forward strand.
GGCTACCAACTTATATTGGATGGTTACCTTTTCTTTGGGGGGGACACCTTTGGCTACCTATTATGAGAGGTGAGGGGGCCTAGACTGGGGGAGGCACGAATTATATGCCACAAAAACCTGTGCAGCACCCCTGAGCGCATCCCAACATGTAGTGTGCCATACTCATTTATTTACACATCTACATTATGATGAAAAATTGTCAAATATAAAATGCCTGCGTATGCTTATGTGTAAAATGTACTTGTTTCAGAGTAAAATACACTATACATTTATTTTTTCCTATGTCACTGTCATTTACAATAGGTTGTAAACATTGGACATGTTTTTGATTATCCATCTCCTCACGGGGGATTCTCAGGTTTCTCTTTATTTTCAAAATATTTTACAACAAGAGATTTCGGTGACTATCGGCCAAGAGACAGACCTCTCTCTGATCAAATCTGATTGGAGGCAGATGTGCTGGCCACCATAAACCGCAGGCCGATTCCCGTTCGATTTTAGCATGGGAAACAACCTACTGAAGCCACCTCGTCGCCCCAGGACGTGACCCTCTAGATGTACATGTCATCCCCCCCCCCAACGCTACAGGTGCCCGCGCATGAATGACATCATACATACGCCCTGTGTGCAATACAATCATGTGGGTCGCTAATGAGGAAGGAGAATGCAGAGACAGCGGTGGACAGGTAAAGTATTAATACATGTGCTCCGGGGGGAGGGGTACATGTACATTTGGGGGGACATGACTGGGGGTTTCTGTCATTTTCCTCGTTGGCGATTATTAAGCATGTCATCCTGATATTTGGCCCAGAATTGGTCAAATTATCAATTGGGCTTGATCTTGGCGACACTGATTTTCACCAATTCAGTACCAAACGGGTACTTTTTTTAAGCAAGTTTGAACCGGCCCTTACCGCAAACAGTTACAGCGAAGCATACTTTTCATTGATTGGATGCGACCCAACGCACAGATAACAGGCAGTGCCGCTTACCCCTTGCGTCCCTCCTGTTACTGGGAACGCAACGCCCACTGCGAACGCAGCCAAAGAGTCGGAACACGGCGAAAATATTCAATTGCCTTAAATCGAAATTGCCGTGTTTGTGTGTGATTTTGTTTGATGGCAATTTGATTTTTTTTTTTTTTTTTTTTTTCATTTTGCGGTTATTGAAATTGATCAAAACTGCCGAAAAATTTGCCAGGTGTGTAGAACCATAATTGTCCGGCAGTCCATCGATCGGATGCTCCGTTAGCCTTCCACTCGCCTGGATTAGGGCAGAAGTCTGCGCACAACACTAAAAGGAATGTATTATTGTCACTTTTAATGCATCTGGAGTTGAAAGTCTTCGGGAAAACCAGTTTGGAGTAATCTGTAGGGAGATTGCAATACACACAATGAAATATGGCTGTTTAACCCTGTCGGTGCTGTCTGGGCATCCCCTTGCTGGCCGGAGTGGTCTGAGCATCTGCTCCCCTTTTCTTGCTCCTGGCAGGGACAGGGTTAAGGTCCCCCCACAGCTGGTCGTCCCAGCCTTGTTATCCGGGGACAGCTTAATCCTTCCGCTTCGGGAGGCAGAGGAGCAGCGAGCAGGTGCCTCCTCCGGCATGCGAGGGGTTAAAGGTCCTCGATGACAGTTCGCCCTCCCCTCTCCCCGCCGCACACCCTCTCATACACTCCCCGGGATCGGCTGACGCGTCCCTAACGCATCTCGTCCAGCCAAGCGCTTGACTGATCAATAACCGATTTAGTTGCTAATCTGCGGCTTTTCTGTAGCTGTCAGTGGGTGATATATGGGCTCTCACCCCACGGGTCACGCAGAATACGGCTTCCGAGACACCCAATCAAAAGCCCCCACCGGCACCTTCGGCTATTTATGGCACCCAATTTGGTGTGAATAAAGGGGGGAGGGGGGGTTAACCCCTGGAGAAGAGCAGGATTCATATTTCTGATCTTGTCAATCAGGAGAAGAGGTGCTGCAGCGGTGTGAGTTCCCAGCCTGAGAGAGTTAATAGGCTGTATAGGTGATGGTGATGGGACTGGGCACCTGCGTACCGCTACATGACTGATTCCTTCTAAATTCTTCTGGGTTTCAGACAGAGGATTAAATGTAACCTTTCCTAACAGATTTGTTGCAATGTACTGCACCTTAGGGGCCATGGAGTCCTGCAAGTCCAGCTATCTAAAGGTGCCCATTACCGGTACAATTTTTTCACAAAATGTGATCTTTCCATGCGATTTTTACGATCAAATTGTATAGAAAATTCGCCAATCGATAAGGAACTATTATTTGGTCAATTGCTTAATAGGATAAAATCGATCCGAAAGTTGGATTTCATGATCGAATTTGAAGAAAGAATCGTTCAGTAAATGTGAACAATCGATAATTACCTTCTGATTAGTTACGATCATTCAAATTTTGCATCGAAAGATCGCATTTAATGAAAAATTGTACCGTTAATGGGCACTTTTGGCTTACATGCATGCAGGCAGTTTTGGGGGCATAGTGTATATCACTCTCAACATGCAGCAACTTGGTCCCCCTTTCGATTCTAGCCCAGGACACTATCTGCATGCAGGGCCGGATTTAAGCCAAGGCCGCATAGGCCATGGCCTAGGGCACCACAGGATCAAAGGTGGAGAGAGAGGGAGATCATCAGGTTATCTATACAGAATGGGGGAGGGTCATCTGGCTTCTTATACTAGAGGGAGGGGGAAAGGGTCATCAGGCTACTGATATAGGAGAGAAGGGCGGGGGGTCATCAGGCTATCTAAACTGGAGGGGGGGCGTCTTAATGTACTGTAGTGTACACTGTAGGGCATATGTCCTAACTGTCCCTCCCATTTCCATAGCTCCCATTTCCTAACTGTCCCTCTCCTTTTCCATAGCTGCCAACTGTTGGAGCAACTGTGTTCCTGAGAATACAGGAAATGACAATCCCATAAAGCTTACCATCACGTTTTACACACAATGACATGTTTTGGTTGTTTTACCATACTGCAGTTTAATCTTTTTAAAATTACATTTGTTGCTTTTTAATTCTTTGGGATATGCCTGACTAGGACTAGATGTGTGGAAGGGGTGTGTCTTAAGTGGCCCACTTTCTTAACACAAATAGTTGGGTGGTATGCCCACTTCTAAAGCTTTGTCCCTCTCTTTACCCCCTCTAGTGTCCCTCTTTCAAGTCTTATACATTTGCCTGTATGAATAAATGTATTATTTAAGTACTACTTGTAGTGTAATGTGCTTTTGTGGTGTCTGTGGAGGAATGAAAAAAAAATGACTTATTAATTCTTTATGGTCGTCATGACTGCAGGTATCAGGCCAAGCGTATTGTTTGTTACCAAAAAAATAAACATCAAAAGGGATCTATGGATTGCCCCAAGCAAGTGTGCACTAATCTCTGGCTGTTAACACAGGCATTAGTTACATGTATTTGTAAACACACAGGCTGGGTGCACACATAGCACAAACACTAGCATTGTGTAAAACGTTGCGTTTTATGCAGCAATATTAAGTCTATGGGACTCAGAAAAAGATGCAAAGCACTGCGATCTACAGTATGCGTTTCGCAAACGCTGGTTTTGCTGCATATTATGCAGATTGGTGGGGGGTATTAATTAATATGTAGAAAGCAAATCGTTATTTTGTCAAGGTTTTGGATTTTGGAACACTAATACAAAAACTTATGGCAAGAAGTGTATGTGCTCTCTCAAGTATTTAAAATACTACCTTGTTATGTACTGATAAATGAAAACATTTTTAATGAATATAATATAATGAATTTTATATAGGACTAATAAAAATTATGTTTTATTTATACTTCTAAAAGGATCAATCGTGTGTATATGGTAGAAATAAGATTTGTGAATTGCATTTTGGATAAAAAGGAGGGGAAAAAAACGCATGCAATACGCATACAAAACGCAAATGTGTTTTCAATTAGCAGGCCGAAAACACATTCATAGCGCACCTGCGATTCACAGATGCGAAACGCAAAACGCATTAAAAACGCATTACAAAAACGCACCTGCGGAAATTGTCCCTTTTTCACGATATGTCATATGTGAACCCAGCCACAATGAATCTACAGGAGCGCGCCAAACATCCTGCGCTGGACCCAGGATCCTATTCTTGCATCCTAGAAGCAGGACAAGCAACAGATAGCCCATGGAAGCAATTACACGGAGGCTGCCGATCTGTCAATCATTTCAGCACAGGAAACCATCTCTACCATAACTGGCAACAGAGTCCAAGACATACACACCGCAAACACAGCAGCTCACCATGCTTATAACCAGCGCTGAGGGCAATGACGCATAGGAGGCATTTTAGGATACTTCTAAAAAAAAGGGAACTCCAGTTTTCCCCAGGCCAGTTCGCCATGGTCCCTTGTCTCTAACTGTCATTAAATACACACAGGGCGTAACTACAATTCATGGGGCCAACCAATGCTCACACCCTTTCCCTTGTCTCCCCTTGATGCCCTTAATGGCCTTGGGGCCCATCTCACATGGGTCATGAAACAAGTACAGCCATCATTGTCTTTACACCTATAACAAGGGAAGCCACACAACAGACAACACCTGATCTGAAGGATGGTCCCCTGTATTTGGCGGGGGAGGGAAGGTTAGTAGTTGGGCACCCCACAACTCTGGCCCCTTGCGATCGCAGGGGCTGCTCCCCCCTACTTATGCCTCTAAATACACAGGCATTAGTTACACATATAAGCAAATACACATTAAAGTGATGCAGATGCACCAAAAGCCTTGTGTTGGGCCCATGGTCCTATTCAATAGCCTAGAAGCAGCATATGCATAGCTCCCAATTATCCCTCTTTTGGAGGGACAGTCCCTCTTTAGGAACCAGTCTTTCTTTCTTACTAATTTGTCCCGCTTTTAAGACTGATGTATTGATCTATGTAAATAAATTTAAAATTTTCTACTGAAAAATGTGTTTAACCACTTTGTCCTCCTTGACGTAGTTATACGTCAAGGAGGACATGTGCGCTCCCGCGTGCTCCCGGCCACAGATTCGTTAGCCCAGGAATGAATGAATCGGGCTATGGTGCCCGATCACTGATTCCTCTCCCCCGCAGAAAAAGCGACAGCTCCTCCCGGAAACTTCACTTTTTCTGTCTCCTATGTCCCTCTAAGCGAACATTGTACGCTTAGAGTGACGTCATGTAAACAAACTCAAGGTTGCCATCTTGTGGGCAAAAAGTAAAACTACATCTAAAAGTAAACAAAAATTAAAATGCACATATATTTCCCCAAATAAAACACTATTTACATCCCACCCTCCCAAAAATTCCCACATAAAATGTTTAATAAAAAAATAAAAAAAACATTACAATAAAAAAAAATAAAAATATTTACCTAAGGGTCTAAACTTTTTAAATATCTATGTAAAGATGAAATATTTCTATATATTTTTTTATAAGCTTGTAAATAGTGATGGATGCAAAACGGAAAAAATGCTCTTTTATTTCCAAATAAAATATCGTCGCCAAACATTGTGATAGGGAAATAACCGGGACAAATTGGCAAATACAATACATGGGTTTTAATTATGGAGGCACGTATTATTTTAAAACTATAATGGCCGAAAACTGAGAAATAATGAATTTTTTCAGCTTTTTTCTTATTCTTACTGTTAAAATGCATTTACAGTAAGGTAGCTCTTAGCAAAATGTACCCAAAGAAAGCCTAATTAGTGGCGGAAAAAACAAGATATAGATCAGTTCATTGTGATAAGTAGTGATAAAGTTATAAGCTAATGAATGGGAGGTGAACATTGCTCGGATGCATAAAGTGAAAATGACTGAGGGATTAAGTGGTTAACTGACTCATAACTTTATTCCCATCATTTAAAATAATATATTCCTTATTGTCATATGTTAAAGCGGATCCGAGATGAAAAACTGACTATAACAAGTAACTTGTCTATATATCTTATCTAAAGTTCAGATAGTTTACACAGCAAATCTAGCTGCAAACAGCTTCAACAGTTTATGATTATTTTTTCCTGTGACACAATGAGGGCAGCCATGTTCTGTTTGACACAGGCTGATGGCTGGAGATGCTATCAGCTTGCTTGTGTGTAATGTGACAAATTCAGTCCTCTCTCCTCCTCGGGGCAGGCCCTAGACTTTTTGCCGCCTGAGGTAACATTTAAAAAAATGCCAGGAATAACTAGGAGGCTGTCACAATGGAAACCAGCCCTGTCATCACCAACTGCTGAAAGCAGGATGTGCAAACCAAAAAAATGCTGCAGCTTGAACGTTTTGCCTACTTACTGGCGTGCCTCTATTCCATTTCAAGAAGTTGTACGGCCTGCTGAAGGAGGAAATAGTGCAGGAGACAGGCAGGAAGTGCAAGTGTGTTCTGATTTCCCTTGGGGGACTTGATCCGCCAAACAGAAGCAGCAGCTCTATTTTAGTATTTCTGTTCCTGCTTTGGAGGAAGAGGAGGGCTGTGTATAGGTGGTGTTAGTGCTTGCTGGCATCTTCTGTAGGGACAATTGGGGGGAAGAGGCGCCCTGGGTGTGATAAAAGCATCTAAAAACAGCTTAAAAAACAATATATAGTATGAGGTAGCCTACCTCAATGACAAAATCTTTGTAAATGTACAAAAGATTTTTTTATTTAGCACATGCTACAGGCTGTCTCCTGTAGCATGGATTAGGGGGGAGGCCCTAGAGCTGCGCAGCCGCACGGGGGGGAATTAAGCAGCGGGGACTCGGCAGAACTGCATGGAGGGCGTGGATGGCGTCCTCCGTGCCTTCATAAATCATGCAGGTATAGAACTTTTTTTTTTTTATTTGGGCTCGTAAGTCCATTAAAGGATACCCGAAGTGACATGTGACATGATGAGATAGACATGTGTATGTACAGTGCCTAGCACACAAATAACTATGCTGTGTTCCTTTCTCTGCCTGAAAGAGTTAAATATCAGGTATGTAAGTGGCTGACTCAGTCCTGACTCAGACAAGAAGTGACTACAGTGTGACTAGAGATGTCGCGAACCTCCGATTTTCGGTTCGCGAACCAGGTTCGCGAACTTCCGCAGAAGGTTCGGTTCGCGGAAAAATTTGCGAACCGCAATAGACTTCAATGGGGAGGCGAACTTTGAAAAATAGAAAAAATTATGCTGGCCACAAAAGTGATGGAAAAGATGTTTCAAGGGGTCTAACACCTGGAGGGGGGCATGGCGGAGTGGGATACATGCCAAAAGTCCCGGTGAAAAATCTGGATGTGACGCAAAGCAGCGTTTTAAGGGCAGAAATCACATTGAATGCTAAATTGCAGGCCTAACGTGCTTTAAAGAGAACCCGAGGTGGGAATTACTTTTACTATTGGGGCACAGAGGCTGGTTGTGCGCACTAAGACCAGCCTCTGTTGCCCCATCGTGTGTCTCCATGTCCCCCCTGCTCGCCGCTATACCCCCCGCATTGCTGGCGACACGCAGCGTGTCGCCAGCTCAATGTTTACCTTGCGCTGTCAGTCAGCGCTGCTCCCCTGCCTCCTCCGCATCGGCGCACCCGCCCGTGTCCCTTCCCTCCCGCTGATAGGAGGGAAGTGACGCGGCGGGTGGCGCCGATGCGGAGGAGGCGGGGGAGCGGCGCTGACTGACAGCGCAAGGTAAACATTGAGCTGGCGACACAGCCAGCAATGCGGGGGGTATAGCGGCGAGCAGGGGGGACATGGAGGCACACGATGGGGCAACAGAGGCTGGTCTTAGTGCGCACAACCAGCCTCTGTGCCCCAATAGTAAAAGTAATTCCCACCTCGGGTTCTCTTTAAAACATCTTGCATGTGTATACATCAAACAGGGAGTGTAATTAGAGTACTGCTTCACACTGACACACCAAACTCACTGTGTAACGCACCGCAAACAGCTGTTTGTGTAGTGAGTCAGTGACGGCCATGCTGGACTACTGCGCAACATGGCGTGATTGCTCTTCCTCACTCAGTGATGTCAGGTAATGTGTGACTTCCTTCTCAACTTTCCATGGCATTGTTAAAAAGCTTACGTTTTGTTTTTAATTTACATTTTCTACTTGCTGTGTACTTGTTCAGTACCGCTACAATGAGAATCCTGTGGAGGCGGGCAAGTCTGCCATTGTGACCCCGGGTAATGGCCGGGGAATGAGAGGTTTGAATCCGGTGTGGAGCCTGAGCAACGGCTACCACTACACATCCAAGGAGGGCAGCGGGCAGGCATGCACGCCCGCCCGCCCGCCCGCCCCGAGGTAGTGACCAAAAATAACAATACAGGAGGAGGACTTTCGAGGCCCTGCTGTATATTTGAAATGAATGTACTTTAAATCCTTTAACGAGAACCAGTTATGGCGGGCAAAGATGACACCACATTCCTTTCACGAGAATCATATGGAGGCGGGCAAGTCTGTCATTTGTGACCCCGGGTAATGGCCGGGGAATGAGGGATGGAATCCGGTGTGGAGCCTGAGAAACGGCTACCACTACACATCCAAGGAGGGCAGCAGGTAGGCATGCACGCCCGCCCCGAGGTAGTGACCAAAAATAACAATACAGGAGGCGGACTTTCGAGGCCCTGCTGTGTATTTGAAATGAATGTACTTTAAATCCTTTAACGAGAACCAGTTATGGCGGGCAAAGATGACACCACATTCCTTTCACAAGAATCATATGGAGGTGGGCAAGTCTGTCATTTGTGACCCCGGGTAATGGCCGGGAAATGAGGGATGGAATCCGGTGTGGAGCCTGAGAAACGGCTACCACTACACATCCAAGGAGGGCAGCAGGTAGGCATGCACGCCCGCCCCGAGGTAGTGACCAAAAATAACAATACAGGAGGCGGACTTTCGAGGCCCTGCTGTGTATTTGAAATGAATGTACTTTAAATCCTTTAACGAGAACCAGTTATGGCGGGCAAAGATGACACCACATTCCTTTCACGAGAATCATATGGAGGTGGGCAAGTCTGTCATTTGTGACCCCGGGTAATGGCCGGGAAATGAGGGATGGAATCCGGTGTGGAGCCTGAGAAACGGCTACCACTACACATCCAAGGAGGGCAGCAGGTAGGCATGCACGCCCGCCCCGAGGTAGTGACCAAAAATAACAATACAGGAGGCGGACTTTCGAGGCCCTGCTGTGTATTTGAAATGAATTAACTTTAAATCCTTTAACGGGAATCCGTTATGGAGGGCAAGTCTGCCATTGTCACCGCGGGGAATGAAGGTTGGATTGCGGCCTGAAGTGGGTGGCCAGGTGGGTTCACACTCAACACAACAGGTAGTTAGATGCAGTGAGCTGGGTTCACTCAACAGTAAAGGTACTTAAGATGCAGTGAGGTGGGTTCTCACTCAACACAACAGGTAGTTAGATGCAGTGAGGTGGTCAGGTGGGTTCACACTCAACACAACAGGTAATTAGATGCAGTGAGCTGGGTTCACTCAACAGTAAAGGTACTTAAGATGCAGTGAGGTGGGTTCTCACTCAACACAACAGGTAGTTAGATGCAGTGAGGTGGCCAGGTGGGTTCACACTCAACACAACAGGTAGTTAGATGCAGTGAGCTGGGTTCACTCAACAGTAAAGGTACTTAAGATGCAGTGAGGTGGGTTCTCACTCAACACAACAGGTAGTTAGATGCAGTGAGGTGGCCAGGTGGGTTCACACTCAACACAACAGGTAATTAGATGCAGTGAGCTGGGTTCACTCAACACAAGGCTAGGTATATGCAGTGATGAGGTGGGTTAATTAAACACAACAGGTACTGGGTAGTTAGATGCAGTGAGCTGGGTTCACTCAACAGTAAAGGTACTTAAGATGCAGTGAGGTGGGTTCTCACTCAACACAACAGGTAGTTAGATGCAGTGAGGTGGCCAGGTGGGTTCACACTCAACACAACAGGTAATTAGATGCAGTGAGCTGGGTTCACTCAACACAAGGCTAGGTATATGCAGTGATGAGGTGGGTTAATTAAACACAACAGGTACTGGGTAGTTAGATGCAGTGAGCTGGGTTCACTCAACAGTAAAGGTACTTAAGATGCAGTGAGGTTGGTTCTCACTCAACACAACAGGTAGTTAGATGCAGTGAGGTGGCCAGGTGGGTTCACACTCAACACAACAGGTAGTTAGATGCAGTGAGCTGGGTTCACTCAACAGTAAAGGTACTTAAGATGCAGTGAGGTGGGTTCTCACTCAACACAACAGGTAGTTAGATGCAGTGAGGTGGCCAGGTGGGTTCACACTCAACACAACAGGTAGTTAGATGCAGTGAGCTGGGTTCACTCAACACAACGCTAGGTATATGCAGTGATGATGTGGGTTAAGTTAACACAACAGGTACTGGGTAGTTAGATGCAGTGAGCTGGGTTCACTGAACAGTATACAGTAAAGGTACTTAAGATGCAGTGAGGTGGGTTCTCACTCAACACAACAGGTAGTTAGACTTAGATGCAGTGAGCTGGGTTCACTCAACACAACGCTAGGTATATGCAGTGATGAGGTGGGTTAAGTAAACACAACAGGTACTGGGTAGTTAGATGCAGTGAGCTGGGTTCACTCAACACAAAGCTAGGTATATGCAGTGATGAGGTGGGTTAAGTAAACACAACAGGTACTGGGGTATATGCAGTACTGGGTAGTACAATGTGCAGCTCCCTGTCACACACACAGGCAGTCAGTCACTGAATGTGCTGGGCTGCTGGCAGTGGCACACACACTATCAATTAGCAAGGCTGTGCATGCAACAAAAGTGTCAGAAAAAAAAATGTACAGGTTGAGCTCTGAAAAGAGCTGTTGCTGGGTGCTTTAAAAGCAATATTAATCAGTCAGGAACAAGCAAAGCAGCCTAGAACCTAACTAATCTGTCCCTAAGAGAAAAAGTCTGCAGCAGCTGTCCCTTTCCTCTCTCTAGCAGGCACACGAGTGACTGTAATGGCCGCCGGAGGCTGCCTTATTTAAGGGGGGGTGGGGCTCCAGGGCTTACTGTAGCCTGAATGGCTACAATGTGCCTGCTGACTGTGATGCAGAGGGTCAAAGTTGACCCTCATAGTGCATTATGGGGCGAATCGAACTTCCGGAAAAGTTCGCCTGGCGCAGGCGAACGCGAACCCCCAATGTTCGCCTGGAACCGTTCGCCGGCGAACCGTTCGGTACACCTCTAAGTGTGACCCTCACTGATAAGAATTATTTGTATGTAGAACAGAGGCGCCAGCAGGATAAAAGTCAATAAAAAATTTAAAAATTGCTTGGAGGAAGTGGTGGGCTTGTAGCGCTACACCTGCTATTGACGAAATTCTGTTTTGTCCCCACTTTTATTGCCTGATGAAGCGGGCTGGGCCTGCGGAACGCGTTGCACTGTTTTTGGGGTACCATATAATAAATGTATTGATTTATATGAAGACAGGATCTTGTGTGCTTTTGGGAGGCAAGTCCACCACTTCCTCCAAGCAATTTTTAAAAATGTTATTGACTTATCCTGCTGGTGCCTCTGTTCTACATACAAATACTCTGTGTCCACTCCTGGTGGAGGGGAGTGCTACCCCCTTTCTTGTTTCTTTACTACAGAGAGTGACTTCTTAATCCTGAGTGAGGACAGGTCTAATCTCCTCACCTGCCTATTGAGTGGTTGCAGTGGCGTAGCTAAGGAGCTGTGGGCCCGATGCAAGTTTTACATTGGGACCCCCCAAGCACTCTCTACATAGCAATTGATACAGCGCACCAAAACCTACCAATGACAACTACAATGTCAGAGGTGCAAGAAGGGGATTGGGAACAGTTTGTTAATGATTACCACTATTCAAAGTATCTATAGAAGTCATTATTATGAGCACAGGACCAATAGAGAGCTAATACTGTAGTTGAGGAAGGGCCCTTCAGGACCCTGCTGGCCCAAGGGCCCCGATGCGGTGGCTACCTCTGCAACCCCTATTGCTACGCCCCTGAGTGGTTGCCTGAATGGTAACCCATGTTTGTGAGTATAAATTCTCTCACTAAACCACTTACCAATTGTCTTTAACATACTACACCATATTGGGCTCTCGTTTTTTTCTATTTTACTCACTGCCTTACCTCTTTCTTGCTCTCAGAAGCCATTTTCTGCTAGGAAAGTGTTTTATAGTTGGAATTTCTTATCAGTGACGGTCACACTATAGTCACGCCCCCAGGGGGCGTAGTCAGGACTGAGTCAGCCACTTACATAACTGATATTTAACTCTTTCAAACAAGAAAGAAAAAAAGGAACACAACATAGTTATGTGTGTGCTAGGCACTGTACATACACATGTCTATCGTCACATGTCACTTCGGGTATCCTTTAAGGGCTTTTTAGTAGGAGGGCTTTTTGGTCTCTTTTAGTCCCCTACACTTTCCTAGTTGTTTTGGGTCACCCTGAGTCTGTTGAAGGTGACACAGCTGTAGATACAGTTTATGTAGTGGTATCCTTTAACCATACAGTAGATGTGGTAAGATTGTACAATCAAGATTGTTTCATTAGTGGGCACCATAAGATGGGGGCAGGACACTAACAGCAGTTAGGGCCCTTTTCCACTAGCAATCGCTAGCGTTCACGCTGAACGCTAGCGATTGCTGAATTGCAATCACCGGCGATTCCCCGACGTTCGCGGCCGCGATTTTACTATGCTATGCACTGCATAGCAAAATCGCGGCAAATATCGCTCCGCCGTGCGTTCGCGTTCCCGGCAAAAATGAATCGCGGTAGTGGAAATGACCTACCGCGATTCCTATGTTAAAAAGCAAACCGTAGCGATTGTAAAATCGCTAGCGGTTTGCGTTTTTGCGATTCAGCCAGCGCAAACGCGCTGGTGGAAAAGGGCCCTTATGGTGGGGAGCAGCCATTGCTACAGATGGTAGTTAAATGGGGAAAGAGCTCAACTAAGCAGATGTTATAAGGGTGACATAATATAGGCAATTGTTATAGTGTGTCCCCATTAACTGTTAAAGTGGACCTGAACTCAGAACTTCCTGTCTGCTCTAAGAAATAAGAATCAGCATAATAACCTTTAAAGAGAAAAACATTCTTTTTTTTTATAGCTGATACAAATTCTGCAATAAATCCGCTGTGTCTACTCCCTGCTTTCATGGAATCAGACATAGGGTTAACATCCTGTGTTTAGAAAATAGCTGCTCTGCTGCAGCCCGCAGCCAGCTGACACAACTGAGAGATCAAATTATGGTTGTGATTAGTCACAGATGAGGGGGAATTAGACAGGCTAAACTCTCTAAATACATACAGGATGCATTTATCTCTGTTTTCCTACTGTCCTGTGCAAGAATTCAGGTCCACTTTAAAGCAGTTTTACAATTTAACACTGATGCCACACCTCCTTTAAGGATCCACCTACACATAAAAAGCCCCACCCACCATGCTGATATTTTGGGAACCCTGCGTTTGGCCCTGACTGTGTTCTTTAAAAGTGATTTAATTTCCATCAGCTATTGAAGGAGCTTAGAAACCGATAAACTGCATATGTAATTTTTATTTTTGTAAGCGAAAATTAGTTATAATAGGAAAACTTCCCTTATTTCTGCCTTAGGTACATTGCTACGTGACGCAGGGTAGGCCGGTCCTATATCATTAAAGACTAATAATGCAACAATAAGATATAAACAAACAGCTATAGATTAGTCTGGTGTGTTATATATGATGAGACAATATAAGGCGTCAGGGGAGCCTGCAGCCTCTTCTCTGCCCCCCTCCTCCTCCGCCTCCTCCTCCTACTCCCATCTTTATAATGATAATTTGACTTCAATCAGGGAAGTGTCTAACCAGAACAAGAGATTTTTGCTTATCAACAGCCGGTCTCTGCGGTAATTTGTTTTAATTAGTTTAAAGCCTGCTGTAATAATCCTGTACAGTTATATATCTATTCACTTAACTCCCGACGCCTTCCCCCGGCAGCTCCCATCAATCCCCCAGCAAGCACTTAACCCCTGCGTGACTGGGGCCGCCAATTCCCCAAGGGGTTAACGCACGGCCTAACGATAGGCGGATAGAGTCAGAACACTCAGCATGGGGGGTATATCTGTCTTTTAATGTAGAAAATGCTGAATAAAAAAATGTATAATCGTTAAAATGATTTAATGGGAACCTGAACCGAGTAAAAGTATTTAAAATAAACACATGGGGCCTGATTCACAAAGCGGTGCAAAGTGTTTGCACGCCAGTGAAAAGCCCTTTATCACGCCTAAACTCAGTTTAGGCATGATAAGAAGAAACTCGCGCAAATTGTCCGTGCGCAAAGTTTTGCGCGGGCGCACGCGTAGCGCACTGCGCTTCGCGCGCAGCACCCATTAAGCCCTATGGGACCTTGCGCGCGCGCGTGCGCGTTTGGGGCGTTGCGCGCGATAATCAGCACAAATCGGTGCTAACTCAGCGGTGCAAAGCTTATCATGCCTAAAGTCTTTTAGGCGTGATAACTGAGTTATCACTGCTTTGTGAATCAGGCCCATGATGTACCAGCAAATTTATATGACATACTTACCTTGCCATCAGTTCCTCTCAGAAGCTCACCATTTTCTTCTTACAACAATTTCTTCCTTTTCTGACAAGACTTTGTCAGAACTGAAATATATCAGTTGCTGTCAGTTATATATCAGTTGCTGTCAGTTATAACTGACAGGACAATTGATGTGCAAGGTAATATCCATGTTTCCCTATGGCTCAAGTTGGCGATATTACAGTTTAAAAGTGTGCTGACCCCGAAGCTGTTATGGGGTAATGGCCATTTGCAAAATGGAGGATGGAGAATTCCATTGATCACAGTGGACAAACAGGACGCAGGAGAGGAGAAAGAGATTGTTGAGTAGACTACACAGGAGGTAAGTATGGGTGATCTGTGTGTGTTTATTTTGACTTTTAATTTTCAGTTCAGGTCTGCTTTAAAGCAGAACTCCATATATGGCGGTTTAAAAAATATGTAATACCGGTACATCAATCTATTTATATACCAGCACATCAATCCCTTTATATAGCGGCACATCAATCCCATTAGACACAATTTGTATCTAAAACTGAACTCTAAGATTTGTAATTATACTTGACTCTTTCATTGCCCTCACAAGCATGAAAAATTAGCTGTCATTATGGGGAAAAAAATTAAAGGCCCTGTAGTGATAGAGTAAAATGTTGTAAATTATTCAGCATACCCACTTTTATGGTAAAAACCTCCTATATCTATATATTGGTATATAACCCCACCCTTCCAGTGATGCTAAGCCTGGGCTGATTAGATATGCAGAATTCTCCTCCCCACAGCATTCTGGGAGACCAAGTATAATTTGTACTGGCTTTAGAACTCTCAGTAACTAAGCATTCCGGAGATCACTTGACAGGACTAAATATGTTGCCACGTGTGATAAATTTTAGAATGTAAATCAGTCTGAGAATTGATTTTACAATGGGCAAACACTGATTAAATAATTTATAAATGAATATTGTAAAAAAAAAAAAAAAAAATTAAGCAATTTAATGTATTACGTTCTTTTTACTACAGTTCCTCTTTAAAGAACAAGCGACACCCATGCTAACCTAGAAATAAAAACCACGTATATAAGTAGATAAATACTACCTCTACTTACATAACAAATGTATTGTGCTATCCACGTAATGATTCCTGTGAATTTTACAAAAGGAAAAGCAGAAAATCCTTTTCTAGGCAGTGGCCATCTTGCCAAGCTAATGCTGACATCATATCCTCCCTGACTCTTGTTTCCCCCCTCCCTTCTGTTGCTCATTGTGTATTCATTAGCTGTCCTCCTCCCAGAGTCTTTTTTTTTATTTACACATCCAATCACTGAGTCACCTCAGCCTTTCTTGTAAACACAAGTGATCAGCTAGGCAGGGAAATGAATGGAAGAGGAGGAATACATTATAGATAAAAAGAACTCCCAGCATTCAAAAGAACTCCCAGCATTCAACTTTTTGGCACTGTTTGGCACTAGGGCCAGTGCTCCTATAGTATGTAATAACTCCAAACCATAACAGCAAAAAAAGTTTTGAATGCAGGATTAGCATCTTTATCACTTAATACACTCAGACCAGTTGCTGTTGAAATTTGATTTTTATGGTGACAATACCGCTTTAAAGAAGAACTTTAACAACCCAGGATTAAACTTTCCTCTCTTCTCCCCCTATTGCAGGAGAAATCTTTACTTTTTCTCAAATAAATCATCAGGGGGAGTTTGTGTGGCTGATGTGGTGAAACCCCTCCCACAGTGTGATGTCAGGACTATGGCCCTGACAGTTTGCTGTCTGTGAACCTCATTGCATTGTGGGAAATAACGGCTTTTTCCAGCTGCCAAACAAGCAGCCTCTTTCTCTGTGTATACAACTCTTCAGCAGAGATCACCTACCAACCAGCAGTAAAGATGTCGCCACCTGTAATACATGTCAGAAAGTAAATCAGAGACAGAGAGGAAAGCTTTTACAGTGAGCAAACACTGACTAAATCATTTATACATTAATATTGTAAAACATAAATCAATTGTATTCATCATGTTATCTTCACTACAGTTTCTTTTTAAGTGTTGTCAAGTGGCCAATGGCATCTCTTCCTTGGTCTAGTCTCCCAAGAATTGTCCTGGCAATTCACCCCCGTCCCCTTCATAAGCCTGTTCAGGGCTTGTGCCATGCAGCCTGGATGTAGTATACCATCTTCTACATTCTGCAAATAGAAGAAGAGGAAAGGAGGAGGACAGCCATGTAGCTGTGCCAATTCACTAAATGAAGATATTTATATGTGTTTAAATGGCAGCAATTGTTCTGCTATAAATGAGGGGGCAGAATGTATAAAATAAGGGAAAACATGGAGTTTGGGTTTAAAGTTTATAAAAGAAAAACAAAAATCACCTTCACGGCTTGTAAACGTGATTATTTGTGCTTTAGTTAGAGAGTATCTAAACAAGAATGCCTTTTCTGAGAGAGGAGCAATGGAGTGAGATTATCACTCTTCCTAAACATATAAGGGGCGTGTCTATGACTAAATATGCAAAAAAGTTGTTGTCTCTGCGGGTGCGTACAGACATCCAATTTTGATTGACCTATGATTGGCCAATTTTACCACTTCCATGTAGTATGAGAGCTTATCTATACAGTCTATTCCCAGTATTTAAAATCGGTTGGCCCTCATACTACACGAGGGTGGTAAAATTGGTTAGTGAATGCCCAATCAAAATTGGATGTGTGTACACACCCTTTGATTTCATACACACATCCAATTGTGGTTGGCCAATGATTTGTTCATTTTACTACCTCTCATGTAGTATGAGAAATAGATGCACAATCTGTTCATAGTATCCATCCAGTAGTATGTCCCTCATACCACATTGAAGTGGTAAAGTTGCCCAGTCATTAGCTATCAAAAAAACAGTTTTTCTGTAAACCCCACATACCTATAGAGCTTTTGGCCAGCAACAATAGAAAGCTTTTCAGAGGCAAATCAACACAGCCTGTGTGAAAAAATATGCTTTGTTTACCAGCTGTTTGTAACAATTTTGTGTTGGCATCGGAAGGGGAGGGGAGGAGGAGGCAGAGCTGATCTGTAACCTGGCTGTTAACTGTTTACACTACGTGGCAGAGAGAGAGACGCACACATACACAGGGAAAAGGACACAGAGCTGCCGCAGCTGATGATTATTTTACACACATTAGAAGCTATATTTCTGCTTTCTATCATTCTGAACAGATTCCAGTCACAGTATTAGAGCCAGTGAAGATGGTTTCTGTATGCTGGATGTACTGGGTACAGTCCTCCGTAATAATGCCCACAGTGAAAACTGTTCTCTGTAAATGTCATTTTCTTCATTTAAATCATGAAAAGATGAAAAAAAAACCCTATGTATTGCTATTTGCTAGTAATCACTGGAAATATATGTGGCATTTAGAATTTTAGTTAACGTTGATAGTTGTCCTTTAAGCTGGGATAGACCATTGCCTGGTCTGCCAAGCACTGTCAGGGCAGGTACATTACTTACACAGCCCATTGGGTCAGCCTGGTGACCGATGGCAAGCAGGGAGAATGTGGCTGTGCAGCAAACCATCTTAGACATGTCTTGCCTCAAACCGGAGAGTCACATTGGAGCAGCTCTCCTGGCTGCTTTTAACAAACAGGTGGATCAGTGGCTGAGCCCGCACCAGCTAGAGATCGGCAACATGGTGTGTGACAATGGCAGCAATCTCATTTCCGCTTTGAATTTGGGAAAGCTGAGACATGTACCCTGCATGGCACATGTGCTGAATGTAGTCATTCAAAGATTTGTGTCAAAGTACCCAGGCTTAGAGGACGTCCTGAAACAGGCCAGGAAGTTGTGTGGGCATTTCAGGTGGTCTTACACAGCCATGGCACACTTTGCCGAGATTCAGCGGAGAAACAAGTTGCCGGTGAGACGCCTCATTTGCGATAGCCCCAACTCGCTGGAAAGCGACCCTCCTTATGTTCTCTCGCCTGCTACAACAGGAGAAAGCCGTCACCCAGTACCTCTACAATTTCAGTAGAAGGACACAATCTGGGGAGATGGGGATGTTCTGGCACAACAACTGGACTCTTATGCGAAATGCATACAGGCTCATGCGGCCGTTTGAGGAGGTGACCAACCTGGTGAGTCGCAGTGAAGGCACCATCAGCGACTTGATCCCGTACGCTTACTTCCTGGAGCGTGCCGTGCGTAGAGAGGTGGATCAGGCTGTGGAGGAGCGTGAAGATTAACAGTTACGGGAGGAAGCATTGTAGGATCAATTGGCATCAGAACCAGATGGTTCCTCAACACCTGCGGAAGCACAGAGGGGGGAGGAGGAGGAAGAGTCGTGTGGAGAAGAGGAGTCAGACTCGGATGATGAGGAAGGTGTTTCTTTGGAGGAGGAGGAGGCGACGGCAAAAGAACAACCGCAGCAAGAGGAGATGGAGAGTACGTCTGGATCCAACTTTGTGCAGATGGCGTCTTTCATGCTGTCCAGCCTGCTGAGGGACCCCCATATAAAAAAACTCAAGGGGTATGAGCTGTACTGGGTGGCCACGCTACTAGACCCTCGGTATAGGCACAAAGTGGTGGCGGACATGATACCAACTCACCTGAAGGCAGAAAGGATGCAGCACATGAAGAACAAGCTGGCAACAATGCTTTACAATGCGTTTAAGGGTGATGTCACAGCACAACGCAATAAAGGTACTACTGCCAATAATCCTTCTCCCATGTCCATGCAGGCAAGGACAGGACGCTCCAGCGATCACATGGTGATGTCAGACATGCAGACATTCTTTAGTCCAATGCCTCACCTTAGCTCTTCCGGATCCACCCTCCACCAACGCCTGGATCGGCAGGTAGCCGACTACCTGGCCATAAGTGTGGATGTAGACACTGTGAGCAGCGATGAACCCTTGGACTACTGGGGGCACAGGCTTGACCTGTGGCCAGAGCTGTCCCAATTTGCCGTTCAACTTCTGTCTTGCCCTGCCGCAAGCGTCCTATCAGAAAGGACCTTCAGCGCAGCTGGAGGCATTGTCACTGAGAAGAGAGGCCGCCTAAGTCACAAAAGTGTTCAGTACCTGATCTTTATCAAAATGAATGAGGCATGGATCCCGGAGGGCTATTACCCACCCGAAGACTAAGTCAGTCCCCACACACAGCATCTCTGCCTGCACGCCGTGTGACCGCCTGCTCCAAGACTAAGTCGCTCCCCACACAGCACCTCTGCCCGCAGGCCGCTTGACTGCCTTCTCCGCCACCACCAACAGGGTCCAGGACTCCAGGTGGATTCCTGATTTTTTAAGGCCGCTGCTAGCAGTGGCCGCTATAATAATTTTCCTGGTGCGTGTACATGCCTGCCTAATTTTTCTGGCTGCACTGCAGCTGCAAGAACAAAACAAAAGGCATGTACATGTGCCAATTCCCCTTCGTGATCATTACCTTGCCGCAGTGAAGGGGCTTGCGTATCACAATGAAGCAATGACCGCCGGCTATATG
Organism: Hyperolius riggenbachi; assembly: GCF_040937935.1. Lineage (NCBI taxonomy): Eukaryota > Metazoa > Chordata > Amphibia > Anura > Hyperoliidae > Hyperolius > Hyperolius riggenbachi. Next base: position 331,097,379 of record NC_090651.1, read on the forward strand.
AGTGTGTCAGGGGGTGGCACTCCCAAGATAATAAGGTCGTTGCTTCATTGTGGACAGACAAAATTTGATCAGCTGGACAGTCACTGTTGTTCTATCTTTGAGCTACCTCAGCCCGGCGACCACATGGGCTTGAAAAATGCCACGGCCTACACTCTGGCCATGGTGCGCACCAGTCCAGCATGGCCGTCACTACACAAACAGCTGTTTGCGGTGCGTTACACAGTGAGTTTGGTGTGTCAGTGTGAAGCAGTACTCCAATTACACTCCCTGATTGATGTATACACATGCAAGATGTTTTAAAGAGAATCTGTACTCTAATATTCTTACAATAAAAAGCATACCATTCTATTCATTATTTTCTCCTGTGCCCCTCTGTGCTGTTTCTGCCACTCTCTGCTGCAATCCTGGCTTGCAATTAACAGTTTTAGGCAGTGTTTACAAACAAACTAACCAGCTTCTAATAGGCTCAGCTAAGCATAGAGTGTGAGTCATTCAGAGTATGCAGGGGGCCTGCAGAGGGTGTGTATCGCTTCTACCAATCACAAGCAGCCCTGCACATTCCACACAATCAAGCTTTAGCCCGACAAACAGGACAGAGGAAAGATACATTGATTTATTACAGAGACAGTGCAGTTAGGAAAGACTGCAGTAAGCCAGAGCAGATTAGAACAGGCATAGGAACTTATAGGATAGAAGAACTAAGGCTGAAAAAATTGTTACAGAGTCTCTTTAAAGAACTTTAGGCCTGCAATTTAGCATTCAATGTGATTTCTGCCCTTAAAACGCTGCTTTGCGTCAAATCCAGATTTTTCCCCGGGAATTTTTGGCATCTATCCCACTCCGCCATGCCCCCCTCCAGGTGTTAGACCCCTCGTAACATCTTTTCCATCACTTTTGTGGCCAGCATAAATGTTTCTAGTTTTCAAAGTTCGCCTCCCCATTGAAGTCTATTGAGGTTCGGGCCATCTCTAGTGGTGATAAGTAAAGCTTTTAAAGGCAAAAAACAGCTGATAAATGTTATGGAGCAATCATTATTATAAACACATGCATCATTGCATTTAGTTTGCGCGCGCAAAGTTCTATGTTGATCGCGCGCAAAGTTTAAAGCATATCGCGTGATGTGCTGTGTGCAGTTATAACGCGTGATCTGCATTACATTCGCATGATCTGCAGTGATATCACGTGATACTGATGTTTATCACGCGATATCCCGCCTATGCGCACAAAGTCATTAGTTATCGCGCGCAAAGCTTTACGCAAATGAAATCGCACGCAAAAGCGATTATCACGGCTTTAGTGAATCCAGCCCTATGTCCGTTGCGTTGCGGTGTAACAAACAATTTAATCACAGTGAAATGCAATGCAGTTGTATTTCAATAGCGCCTCCATACTGGTGAGTTTGGGGTGAAGTGCCACGATTTCCATTGGGAGAATGCCTAACATGCAGTGTGTTAGCGTGGAGCTGAACTCCTGCACAGGACAGAAAACATAGAGAAATGCTCCCTGTATGTGTTTAGAGAGTTTAGTCTGAGTTTATTCCCCCTCATCTGGGACTAATCACCACCATAATATGATTTATCAGCTGTGCCAGCTCAGGAATCTCTTCTGCTTTGGCAGATTTGTAAACACAAGATGTTAACCCTACACCTGCTTCCAGGAAAGCAGGAAGCAGACACACTGCAGATTTATTGCAGGATTTGTACCAACTGTAACAAAGAAATGTTTTTCTTTAAAGGTTATTATTCTGTTGCTGATCTTTTAGAGCACAGAGGAAGTTCTGAGTTCAGGTCCGCTAACAGACGACGCATGTGGTCATGGATGCGGTGCAAGTATAAGTCTATGGACTTCGGGCCGTGCTGTATGTGTTGCATCGGGAACAAGGGGTGCGACTTTTGATTACCGTTGCAATTCTATTTTCCTGGACGAGCAACGATTAGAGCATAAAAGGTTATACTGAATATTGATTTACATGTCACTGAGTGAAATAAGTATTTGAGCCCCAAGCAAAACATGACTTAGTACTTGGTGGAGAATACAGCAGCTACTGAATTTGTCTGGCCCATTTGAAGCGCTGTATTTTTGGGTAAAATTAGCATAAAATTAGAATAATGACCATATTTGTCTGCCACTTATCTTTCACATTACAGCAGTGGCGTAACTACAATTCATGAGGGCCCCCCAGCAAAACTTTGATAGTGTGGCCAGGGCCGGATTTGTACTCTTTACCGCCCAAGGCCACTGACGCCCACATTCAGTATAGGTAGCGAGATGACCCCTCCTACCTTCCCTCCAGTATAGGTAGCCAGATGACCTCTCCCCCCTTCCCTCTAGTATGGGTAGCCTGATGACCCCCCCCCCGTATATGTAACCAGATGACCCCTCCCCCTTTCCCTCCAGTATAGGTAGCCTGATGACCTCGCCCCCCTTTCCTCTAGTATGGATAGCCTGATGACCCCCCCCCCCCCCCCTCCAGTATAGGTAGCTAGATGAGCCCTCCCCCCTTCCCTCCAGTATAGGTAGCTAGATTATCCCTCCCCCCTTCCCTCTAGTATAGGTAGCCAGATGACCTCTACCCCCTTCCCCTCCATTATAGGTAGCCAGATTACTCCCTTAATCTCTCCCTTTTTCACTCCCCCCCCTTTCAGTATAGGTAGCCAGCTCGCCTTCACACCGCAGCAGCCATCAGTGTCACTCATTCCTCCGCTCGTCTCCAGTGCAGAAGCTTCCTCTTCCTTTCTGTCTCCAATGCTGCCCAAGTCCATAGCCACTGGCCACAAACATGCACAGAGAGCAAGGTGGCTGCTGCACAGGCAGTTAGCAGCAGAGTACCGCAGTAAGGCACCCGCCTGATCTCCCTGCATTGCAGCATTTGTAAGCTTGCAAATTCTGCACCAGTTTAGCCTGCTGCTTTGGTGCCCTTGCTACTGTGGTGCCCCAGGCCATGGTCTAGGCAGCCTTGGCTTAAATCCGGCCATGAGTATGGCCATCATGATCTTCACACCTATAACAAGTGTGGTCACAAAAACACCTGATCTGAAGTATAGTGCCCTGTATCAGAGGATGGGAAGGTTAGTGGTTGGGCCCCCACAGCTCTGGGCCCCCTGCAGTCCCCTCTAGTTACACCCCGGCATTACAGTGTATACCCCCTGAGGACTCCAGCCATGGCTTGCTCTGTTTCTCTAAGGAGACAAGGCCCCACTGCTGCACTGACAGAAATGTCATTGTCTGGGAGATAAAATAAATGACAATTTCAGCAGAGAAAATGTGATCTCCCTGAACATGGCTGCAGAGAGGTGAGCAGAATTCAGATGGGACGCCTTTGTTGTCAGCGTCAGGCTGCAGACGGACTGCCGTGTAAAGCATGGAGGTTGGGTGATCATATCTATCATGTGATAATTGTTTGCCACAATCTCTGGTGAAAATCTAGTCGATGAAGAGGAAATCCTTCCTGATGCGCCAGGTCTGATCAATAACAACCTACTGCTATTCTCAGGGTATTGTTGTCCTCATAGCAGCCTGTCCTCCCACCCACTACTCTCCATAGGACAGAACAGATTGCACAGTGCGGTCTGGGAAACTTGGGCGTCCAGTGCAAAAAAGGAAACTTGGGCTCTGCATAGACCACAATAGAAAAAGTGGCTATGGTGGTGTTTGGTGGACAATTTGAGAGCGAGAGGAGATTACTGTAATCAAAGACCTGAGGTGACGGAGGGATGAAAGGCGAATGAGAGTACGTTGTAGATAGTAGCTGCAGCGGTATGTTACTGGTTTACCTTTACGAGGAGGTAGGGGTAGGTGTTAGGGGTTAGGGTTAGTAGTGGTAGGTTAGAGTTAGGAGTAGGTAAGGCTGGTTAGGTTAGGCCTAGGGAGAAGTAGGTTAGTATCTGGACTGGAGTAGGTAAGGTGGGTTAGTGTTAGGCATATGTAGCAGTAGGTTAGAATTAGGTAGTAGGTAAGGTGGGTTAGTATTAGATGTAGGGACGGAGGGAGGCGCTCAAGGAGGGGAGTGAGCCGCTTTTCCATTATCAGGCACCTATAGGCACATGCCTACAGTGCCTTATCGTAAATCCGGCCCCGTGGAAACCTGTATAGCTGCCGCCTATATCAATCAGGTGTGATCACTAGGACGACAGCTCAGGTACCCAATGCTGTATAGATGCATTGCTATGTTTTTCCTTAGCAATGCATCCGTACAGCACTAGGGTCCTCAAACTGTGCGCCCTAGTGATTGCATGCAATCGCTACAGACGCACAGGCTTGTGATAATGGTATGCATCATACCTGACTGGCTACACCTATTCCTGGCTACCTATACTGGCTGCATCTATTCCTGGCTACCTATACTGGCTGCATCTTTTCCTGGATACCTATACTGGCTGCATCTATTCCTGGCTACCTATACTGGCTGCACCTATTCCTGGGCATCTATACTGGTTGCACCTATTCCAGGCTACCTATACTGGCTGCACCAATTCCTGGCTATCTATGCAAGCTACCTCTACTGGCTGCTGCACCTATTCCTGGCTATCTATACTGGCTACACCTATTCCTGGCTACCTATACTAGCTGCACCTATTCCTGGCTACACCTATTCCTTGCTACCTATACTGGCTGCACCTATTCCTGGCTATCTCTACTGGCTGCACCTATTACAGGCTACATATACTGGCTGCACCAATTCCTGGCTATCTATGCAAGCTACCTCTACTGGCTGCTGCACCTATTCCTGGCTATCTATACTGGCTCAACCTATTTCTGGCTATCTATACTGGCTGCACCTATTCCTGGCTACCTATACTAGCTGCACCTATTCCTGGCTACACCTATTCCTTGCTACCTATACTGGCTGCACCTATTCCTGGCTATCTCTACTGGCTGCATCTATTCCTGGCCATCTATACTGGTTGCACCTATTCCAGGCTACCTATACTGGCTGCACCATTTCCTGGCTTTCTATACTGGCTGCACCTATTCCAGGCTACCTACACTGGCTGCACCATTTCATGGCTATCTATACTGGCTGCACCTATTCCAGGCTACCTATACTGGCTGCACCAATTCATGGCCATCTATACTGGCTGCACCTATTCCAGGCTAAGTATACTGGCTGCACTAATTCCTGGCCATCTATACTGGCTGCACCTTCGGTAAGGGTAGCAATCTGCTCAGGACTCTGTATAGGAAAGAAGGGAGGGAGCCAATCAGGGAGGGAAGTTAGCCGCCTTTCCATCATCAGGTGCTTGTAGGAATGTGCAAATCCGGCCCTGGCGGGAGATCAATATTAATATTTGGCTGAAGACTGGAAAATTTACAGATCTTTCAGGTAAAAAAAAACACAGGAGAAATCAGGAGCCCCTGTTAGTGTAGTAAGTCAACACAATCGTAGAGAAGAAGGAAATTAAAAGATGGTATTCATAAACCCGGTTGCAAAACGGCAACCACGGTAAAAGGCATAGGTGCACTGGCTCCAACCACCCTGTAGTCATTTTATTGAAAGACAGACAAGACAAAACATTTCATAGGTAGGAACCTGCTTCTGAGCACCCTTGAGCCGTGCTGTACTGACCTCAAGTCACTGTACAATGACCCGAAGAAGTGGGCTCATACTTTCCAAACGCATTGTTTGTTGTGTTCTTCAATAAAATGACTACATTTTTACTTCCACCATGCTTCATTCTTGAGGTAAGTTTTTCTTACCTTTCAAACTGATTTTAAATATTTTCGATATATTTTGGCACCTCCTTTTCATCCAGTTAACCTCCCTGGCATTCAATTTCCCCAGGATTTCATTTCATAAAGTGGTTCAATTAATTTCAAATAATTTTCAAGAATTTTTTTGCACTTACCTTTTTTTTTAATATTGAATTCAATACAGGTTATTATATTGAATTCAATACAAAAAAAAAAAAGTTTGCCGCCAGATGTTGACACTGCATGGCCCTGGCGTCATCAACACCGATCGCTGGGGAACACGTAAATGCCAAGGGAGAAGAAAATCTGCCAAGGGAAGATGCTGGGAAAGCTATCGGAGGTACACGACGAGGAATTAGCACTGATGAACTGCAAGGCTTTTGGAGATACTTTTATAACCCTTTCCAGCTTTTGTGCGAGGCATCGTTCACATCAGGTAATGCTTCTTGGGAAAAGCAAACCCAAAACTGGTGTGTGTTTTTCATAGGGCAGAGCAGCTGTAACCAATGCTTCCAATCTCATCTCATTGATTAGACTCCAGCTGGCTAACACCTCACTCCAATTAGCTCTTGGTGATGTCATTATGCTAGGAGTTCACATACGTTTTCCACCTGCACTTTGAATGTTTACATGTTGTGTTCAATAAAAACATGGAAACATTTAATTACTTTTGTGATATTAGTGTAACCACTTTACCCCCCCGCGGTACGAATTTCTCCGTCCCTCCCCCCCCCCCCCCCAAAAAAAAACCATGGGACGGAGAAATCCGTACCTCCCGCGCTACCGCCGCTGTCCGTGCTCCCGCCGCTCGTGCACGCTGCCGCCCACTCGCCCGGAGATCAATGAACGGGTAAATCCATTCCCGTTCCTTGATCTAAGCCCCCGCAATTATCTGCTGCTTCTATGAGAAACAGCGCGATCATTGTGATTTGCCCAGCCTCGTAGTGCTTCCTGTAAGCGTCCTTCCGGACGCTTACAGGTCACATGTAAACAAACTCTTGTGGCCAAATAGTAAAACTACACCCTAAAGCATTTTACATATACAAATACATTAGTTTTACACAATAAATTAACTCATTACCTCCCACACTCCCCAATTTTTTTTTTTTTGTAATTAAAAAAAAAAAGTACAATAAAAAATAAACATAAATAGTTACCTTAGGGACTGAACTTTTTAAATATTTATGTCAAGAGGGTATAACACTGTTACTTTATAAACTACAGGCTTATAATTAGGGATGGATGCAAAACTGAAAAAAAATGCACCTTTATTTCCAAATAAAATATTGGCGCCAAACATTGTGATAGGGACATAATTTAAATGGTTTTATAACTGGGACAAATGGTCAAATACATTTCATGGGTTTAAATTACAGTAACATGCATTATTTAAAAACTATAATGGATGGAAACTGAAAAATAATAATTATTTCCTAATTTTCCATTAAAACACATTTAGAATAAAATAATTCTTTTCATAATGTCCCACCTAAAGAAAGCCTAATTGGTGGTGGAAAAACAAGATATAGTTCATTTCATTGTGATAAAGTTATAGACGAATGAATGGAAGGAGCGCTGAAAGGTGAAAATTGCTCTGGTGTTCAAGGGGTAAAACCCCTCAGTGGTGAAGTGGTTAAAGAAAACCTGAACTGAAAATAAAAAGTCAAAATAACCATACACAAGTCATACTTACCTCCTGTGTAGTCTACCCCTCAATCTCTTTCTCCTGTCCTGCGTCCTGTTTGTCCACTGTGATCAAGGGAATTCTCCTTCCTCCATTTTGAAAATGGTCATTACCCCTTAACAGCTTTCTTGTCAGCACACTGTTAAACTATAACATCGCCCACTTGAGCCATAGGGAAACATGGGCATTACCTGGTACATCAGTTTTCCTCTCAGCTATAACTGAAAGCAACTGATATATTTCAGTTCTGACAAAATGTTGTCAGAACTGGAAGGGATCATCGTCAGAAGAAAATGGTGAGCTTCTGAGAGGAACTGATGGCAAGGTAACTATGTAATGTTCATTTGAAGTTACCTCATGTGTTTAATTTAAATAATTTTACTCAGTTCAGTTTCCCTTTAAGCAGACTGTGATTGTCTATTGTTGGGACTTAGATGAAGATCAGATCACATTTTATGACCAACTTGTGGAGAAATCCATATAATTCCAAAGGGCTCACATACTTTACTGCTACTGTATGATTAAAATCAGTTTGTGAAGGACCTGCTACTGTGAACTACTCTCTATCTTGTCTTGGGGGTGGTAGGTTGGACTGGCTCCAATGAGATCAGGGGAACGTTAAGTTATGAATGTAATCATTGTTTGTTTAAAAAAAAATTATCAAAACTCCATAAAAATGTTTTTCACAGAGAAAGTATAGGTGTACATTGGACCTCCTTAACCAGTCCTATGAAGTGTTTAAAAACAAACAAACAAAAAGACAGAAAGGCACAGAAAAATCCCACAATAGGTTTTGTCCTTGCGTAGGCAGGTGAGGTAACATACATGCCATTATTTTTTTCCATCTAAAAATCATGCAGACACGCATTTGCATGCACTAGACTAGGGCTTGCCCTTTGGCCTCTTTCACACAGGCAGTTGGCAGTGGTGCCCCAGGTGTTCTGGCTGGCGTTTGACTGGGTTGGCTGCAGGTGGGTAACTCAAAAACAACTAAAGCCAGAGAATTAGAATTAGTGCCAGATAAGTGGGACCTTTTAGAAAGGAAATAATTAGGGCAGTGATGTGCAGTGAAGTTAGGCTTTTAGTACTTCAAGAAGCCAATCATTAAAAGCAAAGCAATTCTCAGCACAGGATTGGGTCCCTGATACAAACACTGACTCAGGCAGAAATAGAGTCTGTACTTCAAGTGAAATTCCAGTTGAATTTCAATAAAGCCTGTGGAAACAGCGCTGTCCTCCTCTCTGTGGCCGTGGCGACAGGTGTCCTGATGTCTTGACCTGACACTGCTCACTCTGGGTGACAGCTACAGGCTCCGGCCTTGTGAGCCTCTTCAAAGATCTCTGCTGCTATCACCAGCTGCTGGCCCGTCCACTTTTCGTTACAAAGAAGACATTGCGGCGTTGATCTTTTCAGGGTCACAGTTGTGACAATAACCAGGTTGCGATCCCTGTCAGATCAAGACTTTGTCAGGGTGGACGGCCGCCACAACAGAGGAGCAGAGTACTGGCATGTCTTTCCACAGGCCCTCTCTATAATGGCACTTAAACTTCTTTAGTAAACAGCCTCTTTCTGAGACCTGGCTAAAATGATGTGAAATGTCCAATGGGTCCCGTTAATCAAAACCAAATTGGGAATCTTCTTTAGATTGTTGTTGGTTGCTCTCCAAAGAAATAAGGGGGAGGAAAAAACAGCGAATAAAATGGGTTGAAACCGGGAGGGTGGGAAAAAGCGCCCCAGGGATATAAATTCATGGGAGGAATGGGAGAACATCATTTTTATTGGACACAGGCCTTACCCGCTTCCTTAGGTCATAAATACAGTGTCTGTTAGATGGAACTACGGACCTGGAGCACTTATTCAATAGGGTTAGTGGATATATACAGTATAACTTTGCTATGGACAGCCACCCCTCGGCCCTCCCATTACATGTGCAGCAGCTGGGCCCTCTTCTATGTACTTCCCACTCCCTTGGGTAGCAGCAAATCATACATCCTTCCTGTACTGACTGCAGACCCCTCTTCCATATGCACAGGGCAGGATTTGGACATTTCACCACCCAAGGCCCACTGTCACCAACCCCGCCTCCTCAGCAACCGCCCTATCCCGTGCACCACCCGTCTTGTGTACTTCCCTGGTCCTGTACTGTTCTGTGCTGCTGCAGAAGCAGGGTGGACGCGGACTGGGTTTGTGAGTGCTTGGTTTACATGTTTGACAGTTTGACTGCCTAAGTGTACCAGCCTGCTTCCTGCCCCTTAATTCCTTCCTTGTGCCCTAGTCCATGGCCTGTGTGGCCTTGCCTTAAATCCGGCCATGCATATGCAGCCACTTGCCCCTGCATATGCATTATGTATATAGCCTATGTGGTTTTTGGTTAGAATAGATATTGACAGCCAGAAAATGCAAGTTGTTAAAAGGAAGTCAGTAATGGCAGGCTTCATATTCTTTTTTCTCAGTATTCCTTTTAGATTAAAACGGAAGGCTCCTTTCTTTCTTCCTTGGCTAAGAGGTGATGGTGGGACTTGTAGTTCCTTGTCAGCCAGATGTGATGCTGGGACTTGTAGTTCCTTACTAACCAGAGGTGATGCTGGGACTTGTAGTGGCTTGTCAGCCAGATGTGATGCTGGGACTTGTAGTGGCTTGTCAGCCAGAGGTGATGCTGGGACTTGTAGTTCCTTGTCAGCCAGAGGTGATGCTGGGACTTGTAGTGGCTTGTCAGCCAGAGGTGATGCTGGTACTTGTAGTGGCTTGTCAGCCAGAGGTGATGCTGGTACTTGTAGTGGCTTGCCAGCCAGAGGTGATGCTGGGACTTGTAGTGGCTTGTCAGCCAGAGGTGATGCTAGGACTTGTAGTGGCTTGTCAGCCAGAGATGATGCTGGGACTTGTAGTGGCTTGTCAGCCAGATGTGATGCTGGGACTTGTAGTGGCTTGTCAGCCAGAGGTGATGCTGGGACTTGTAGTGGCTTGTCAGCCAGAGGTGATGCTGGGACTTGTAGTGGCTTGTCAGCCAGAGGTGATGCTGGGACTTGTAGTGGCTTGTCAGCCAGAGGTGATGCGGGTACTTGTAGTGGCTTGTCAGCCAGAGGTGATGCGGGTACTTGTAGTTCCTTGTCAGCCAGAGGGGATGCTGGGACTTGTAGTGGCTTGTCAGCCAGAGGTGATGCTGGGACTTGTAGTGGCTTGCCAGCCAGAGGTGATGCGGGTACCTGTAGTGGCTTGTCAGCCAGAGGTGATGCTAGGACTTGTAGTGGCTTGTCAGCCAGAGGTGATGCGGGTACTTGTAGTGGCTTGTCAGCCAGAGGTGATGCTGGGACTTGTAGTGGCTTGTCAGCCAGAGGTGATGCTGGGACTTGCAGTGGCTTGTCAGCCAGATGTGATGCTGGGACTTGTAGTGGCTTGTCAGCCAGAGGTGATGCTAGGACTTGTAGTGGCTTGTCAGCCAGAGGTGATGCTGGGACTTGTAGTGGCTTGTCAGCCAGACGTGATGATGGGATTTGTTCCTTGCCAGCCAGAGGTGATGCTAGGACTTGTAGTGGCTTGCCAGCCAGAGGTGATGCTGGGACTTGTAGTTCCTTGTCAGCCAGAGGTGATGCTGGGACTTGTAGTGGCTTGTCAGCCAGAGGTGATGCTGGTACTTGTAGTGGCTTGTCAGCCAGAGGTGATGCTGGGACTTGTAGTGGCTTGTCAGCCAGAGGTGATGCTAGGACTTGTAGTGGCTTGCCAGCCAGAGGTGATGCTGGGACTTGTAGTGGCTTGTCAGCCAGAGGTGATGCTGGGACTTGTAGTGGCTTGTCAGCCAGAGGTGATGCTGGGACTTGTAGTGGCTTGTCAACCAGAAGTGATGCTGGGACTTGTAGTGGCTTGTCAGCCAGAAGTGATGCTGGGACTTGTAGTGGCTTGTCAGCCAGAGGTGATGCTGGGACTTGTAGTGGCTTGTCAGCCAGAGGTGATGCGGGTACCTGTAGTGGCTTGTCAGCCAGAGGTGATGCTGGGACTTGTAGTAGTTTGTCAGCCAGAGGTGATGCTGGGACTTGTAGTAGTTTGTCAGCCAGAGGTGATGCTGGGACTTGTAGTGGCTTGTCAGCCAGAGGTGATGCTAGGACTTGTAGTGGCTTGTCAGCCAGAGGTGATGCTGGGACTTGTAGTGGCTTGCCAGCCAGAGGTGATGCTGGGACTTGTAGTGGCTTGTTAGCCAGAGGTGATGCTGGGACTTGTAGTGGCTTGCCAGCCAGAGGTGATGCTGGGACTTGTAGTGGCTTGTCAGCCAGAGGTGATGCTAGGACTTGTAGTGGCTTGTCAGCCAGAGGTGATGCTGGGACTCGTAGTGGCTTGTCAGCCAGAGATGATGCTGGGACTTGTAGTGGCTTGCCAGCCAGAGGTGATGCTGAGACTTGTAGTGGCTTGTCAGCCAGAGGTGATGCTAGGACTTGTAGTGGCTTGTCAGCCAGAGGTGATGCTGGGACTTGTAGTGGCTTGTCAGCCAGAGGTGATGCTGGGACTTGTAGTGGCTTGTCAGCCAGAGGTGATGCTAGGACTTGTAGTGGCTTGCCAGCCAGAGGTGATGCTGGGACTTGTAGTGGCTTGTCAGCCAGAGGTGATGCTGGGACTTGTAGTGGCTTGTCAGCCAGAGGTGATGCTGGGACTTGTAGTGGCTTGTCAACCAGAAGTGATGCTGGGTCTTGTAGTGGCTTGTCAGCCAGAAGTGATGCTGGGACTTGTAGTGGCTTGTCAGCCAGAGGTGATGCTGGGACTTGTAGTGGCTTGTCAGCCAGAGGTGATGCGGGTACCTGTAGTGGCTTGTCAGCCAGAGGTGATGCTGGGACTTGTAGTAGTTTGTCAGCCAGAGGTGATGCTGGGACTTGTAGTAGTTTGTCAGCCAGAGGTGATGCTGGGACTTGTAGTGGCTTGTCAGCCAGAGGTGATGCTAGGACTTGTAGTGGCTTGTCAGCCAGAGGTGATGCTGGGACTTGTAGTGGCTTGCCAGCCAGAGGTGATGCTGGGACTTGTAGTGGCTTGTTAGCCAGAGGTGATGCTGGGACTTGTAGTGGCTTGCCAGCCAGAGGTGATGCTGGGACTTGTAGTGGCTTGTCAGCCAGAGGTGATGCTAGGACTTGTAGTGGCTTGTCAGCCAGAGGTGATGCTGGGACTTGTAGTGGCTTGTCAGCCAGAGATGATGCTGGGACTTGTAGTGGCTTGCCAGCCAGAGGTGATGCTGAGACTTGTAGTGGCTTGTCAGCCAGAGGTGATGCTAGGACTTGTAGTGGCTTGTCAGCCAGAGGTGATGCTGGGACTTGTAGTGGCTTGTCAGCCAGAGATGATGCTGGGACTTGTAGTGGCTTGCCAGCCAGAGGTGATGCTGGGACTTGTAGTGGCTTGTCAGCCAGAGGTGATGCTGGGACTTGTAGTGGCTTGTCAGCCAGAGGTGATGCTGGGACTTGTAGTGGCTTGCCAGCCAGAGGTGATGCTGGGACTTGTAGTGGCTTGTCAGCCAGAGGTGATGCTAGGACTTGTAGTGGCTTGTCAGCCAGATGTGATGCTGGGACTTGTAGTTCCTTGTCAGCCAGAGGTGATGCTGGGACTTGTAGTGGCTTGCCAGCCAGAGGTGATGCTAGGACTTGTAGTGGCTTGTCAGCCAGAGGTGATGCTGGGACTTGTAGTTCCTTACTAACCAGAGGTGATGCTGGGACTTGTAGTGGCTTGCCAGCCAGAGGTGATGCTGGGACTTGTAGTGGCTTGTCAGCCAGAGGTGATGCTAGGACTTGTAGTGGCTTGTCAGCCAGAGGTGATGCTAGGTAGAGTGACCATATTTTTGTGGGTCCAACCTGGGACGGGGGGGGAAGGAGTGGGAAGGAGTGAGGAGCACGCAGCGGCGAAGACTGGGGGAGGGGGGCTGCGCCGCGCCGAAAAAATGGGCGTGGCCATGACATTGTATGGGCGGAGCTAACGTAATGATGTAACAGCGAGGCATAAGAAAGCAGTGTTTACGCCATGATGTGGACAAACGAGACTTTGTATCATGGGTGTGCAGAAACTGTGTGATGCTAATAGTATACCGTAACCACAAAGCAGCAAACATAGCCATCTATGACCATTAAATAATAAATGCAGTAACAGTTACCCCGGACACCAGAAAATAAACGCAATAGGCAACATGTCAGTATAAAATAAATGCAATGCGGGCAAACATGTCAGTATAAAATAAATGCAATGCGGGCAAACATGTCAGTACAAAATAAACGCAATGCGGGCAACATGTCAGTACAAAATAAACGCACTGCGGGCAAACATTTCACCAGAAAAGAAACGCACTGCGGCCAAACATTTCACCAGAAAAGAAACGCACTGCGGGCAAACATTTCACCAGAAAAGAAACGCACTGCGGCCAAACATTTCACCAGAAAAGAAACGCAATGCGGGCAAACATTTCGCCAGAAAAGAAATGCACTGCGGGCAAACATTTCGCCAGAAAAGAAACGCAATGCGGGCAAACATTTCGCCAGAAAAGAAACGCACTGCGGGCAAACATTTCACCAGAAAAGAAACGCACTGCGGCCAAACATTTCACCAGAAAACAAACGCAATGCGGCAAACATTTCGCCAGAAAAGAAACGCACTGCGGGCAAACATTTCGCCAGAAAAGAAACGCAATGCGGGCAAACATTTCGCCAGAAAAGAAACGCACTGCGGGCAAACATTTCGCCAGAAAAGAAACGCAATGCGGGCAAACATTTCGCCAGAAAAGAAACGCACTGCGGGCAAACATTTCACCAGAAAAGAAACGCACTGCGGCCAAACATTTCACCAGAAAAGAAACGCAATGCGGCAAACATTTCGCCAGAAAAGAAACGCACTGCGGGCAAACATTTCGCCAGAAAAGAAACAATGCGGGCAAACATTTCACCTGGAAAAGAAACAATGCGGGCAAACATTTCACCTGGAAAAGAAACAATGCGGGCAAACATTTCACCTGGAAAAGAAACAATGCGGGCAAACATTTCACCTGGAAAAGAAACAATGCGGGCAAACATTTCACCTGGAAAAGAAACAATGCGGGCAAACATTTCACCTGGAAAAGAAACAATGCGGGCAAACATTTCACCTGGAAAAGAAAGCATTTACTCACCTGGCAGAAGTGTCCGGCCTCTGGCGCGCTGCTCCGTCCCGGGACCGTCTTCCTCCTCCTGCTCTGGTCTCCCGCGCTGACAGGGCTACGGCAAGATGGCGCCCGAAGCCCTGTACTAGTGACACAAATAGGTCTCCAGTACAGGGCTTCGGCAGCCATCTTGCCGTAGCCCTGCTCGCCTGCCGGTGTCGGAAACAGACACCGGAAGAGGAGGCTGGAGCGGGGCTGCGGGCAATGAACTGGCACGGCGTCTATAGACACCGCTGCCAGTTCATTGAGGAGAGAGTGGCCAGAGTCCCGAGGCCGGGACGTCCCGCTGCTGAAAGCGGGACGTTTCCCGGGACCTCATGCAGCCTGGGACAGCGGACCCCGCATCCGGGACGTGTCCCGGGCAATCCGGGACGTCTGGTCACTCTATGCTAGGACTTGTAGTGGCTTGTCAGCCAGAGGTGATGCTGGGACTTGTAGTGGCTTGTCAGCCAGAGGTGATGCTGGGACTTGTAGTGGCTTGTCAGCCAGAGGTGATGCTAGGACTTGTAGTGGCTTGTCAGCCAGAGGTGATGCTGGGACTTGTAGTGGCTTGCCAGCCAGAGGTGATGCTGGGACTTGTAGTGGCTTCTCAGCCAGAGGTGATGCTGGGACTTGTAGTGGCTTGTCAGCCAGAGGTGATGCTAGGACTTGTAGTGGCTTGTCAGCCAGAGGTGATGCTGGGACTTGTAGTGGCTTGTCAGCCAGAGCTGATGCTGGGACTATTAGTGGCTTGTCAGCCAGAGGTGATGCTGGGACTTGTAGTTCCTTGTCAGCCAGAGGTGATGCTGGGACTTGTAGTGGCTTGTCAGCCAGAGGTGATGCTGGGACTTGTAGTGGCTTGTCAGCCAGAGGTGATGCTAGGACTTGTAGTGGCTTGTCAGCCAGAGGTGATGCTGGGACTTGTAGTGGCTTGTCAGCCAGAGGTGATGCTAGGACTTGTAGTGGCTTGTCAGCCAGAGGTGATGCTGGGACTTGTAGTTCCTTGTCAGCCAGAGGTGATGCTGGGACTTGTAGTGGCTTGTCAGCCAGAGGTGATGCTAGGACTTGTAGTGGCTTGTCAGCCAGAGGTGATGCTAGGACTTGTAGTGGCTTGTCAGCCAGAGGTGATGCGGGGACTTGTAGTGGCTTGTCAGCCAGAAGTGATGCTGGGACTTGTAGTTCCTTGTTAGCCAGAGGTGATGCTGGGACTTGTAGTTCCTTGTCAGCCAGAGGTGATGCTGGGACTTGTAGTGGCTTGTCAGCCAGAGGTGATGCTGGGACTTGTAGTGGCTTGTCAGCCAGAGGTGATGCTGGGACTTGTAGTGGCTTGTCAGCCAGAGGTGATGCTAGGACTTGTAGTGGCTTGTCAGCCAGAGGTGATGCTGGGACTTGTAGTGGCTTGTCAGCCAGAGGTGATGCGGGGACTTGTAGTGGCTTGTCAGCCAGAGGTGATGATGGGATTTGTTCCTTGCCAGCCAGAGGCGATGCTGGGACTTGTAGTTCCTTACTAACCAGAGGTGATGCTGGGACTTGTAGTGGCTTGTCAGCCAGAGGTGATGCTGGGACTTGTAGTGGCTTGTCAGCCAGAAGTGATGCTGGGACTTGTAGTTCCTTGTCAGCCAGAGGTGATGCTGGGACTTGTAGTGGCTTGTCAGCCAGAAGTGATGCTGGGACTTGTAGTTCCTTGCCAGCCAGAGGTGATGCTGGGACTTGTAGTGGCTTGTCAGCTAGAGGTGATGCTGGGACTTGTAGTGGCTTGTCAGCCAGAGGTGATGCTGGGACTTGTAGTGGCTTGTCAGCCAGAGGTGATGCTGGGACTTGTAGTGGCTTGTCAGCCAGAGGTGATGCTGGGACTTGTAGTGGCTTGTCAGCCAGAGGTGATGCTGGGACTTGTAGTGGCTTGTCAGCCAGAGGTGATGCTGGGACTTGTAGTGGCTTGTCAGCCAGAAGTGATGCTGGGACTTGTAGTTCCTTGCCAGCCAGAGGTGATGCTGGGACTTGTAGTGGCTTGTCAGCTAGAGGTGATGCTGGGACTTGTAGTGGCTTGGTCAGCCAGAGGTGATGCTGGGACTTGTAGTGGCTTGTCAGCCAGAGGTGATGCTGGGACTTGTAGTGGCTTGTCAGCCAGAGGTGATGCTAGGACTTGTAGTGGCTTGTCAGCCAGGGGTGATGCTGGGACTTGTAGTTCCTTGTCAGCCAGAAGTGATGCTGGGACTTGTAGTTCCTTGTCAGCCAGAAGTGATGCTGGGGACTTGTAGTTCCTTGTCAGCCAGAAGTGATGCTGGGACTTGTAGTGGCTTGTCAGCCAGAGGTGATGCTGGGACTTGTAGTGGCTTGTCAGCCAGAGGTGATGCTGGGACTTGTAGTGGCTTGCCAGCCAGAGGTGATGCTGGGACTTGCAGTTCCTTTGCCAGCCAGAGGTGATGCTGGGACTTGTAGTGGCTTGTCAGCCAGAGGTGATGCTGGGACTTGTAGTTCCTTACCACAGTCAGCCTGGCTCTCCTATTCCCTTCTTCCATGTACTCCTCTCTCCTCCCCTGTCTCGCTGCTCCTCTGCCCTCCTCATCTCCTCTCCCCTCCACCCCCAATTTGAAAGGATGTTATCAATAACTGCTAGATGGATAAGGCGTGACGAGTCTCAGAACAATCCCCTGTCTGCTGAACTTTAATTAACAGTTACTTAATTAGTTCGAGACCATTTAGAGTAAAATGTTTTGATTAGGAATCTGCATGTGGCCCCCTCCTTTGATGAATGGGTGCGGGTGTCCGCGTCTCCCGCTGTTCCTAATAGATAATAAACCCAAATCCATCAGGCGCTCACAGAGACGTGTCGGGGGACAAATTCAGCGCGATACCCCATCAATCCCCTCTGACGGCCCTAAACAAACAGCGCCCCTCGATCAGCCACAAACAAACACCATACATTGTCAACAAAGACAAGTCTGTGCTGCAGAACAATGCTGAGCCCTGCGTTACATTGATTGGCCAATCTCCCAAACTTGTTCCACTGCTGTCTTCCCCCCCGCCCCTCCCTGTCTCAGGTAAATAGAGCATTTGTGAGGGGAAATACACCTGCCTAATACCTTCATTTGTGACCACAAATCTCTATCATATGACTTTAACACAGCTTCTGTGTGGGAGAGTCAACTTCTCAGTGCTTCAGATCAGAGCCGGATCGTCTACATTCTAGGCAGTTGCCTAGGCCTGGAGAGAGGCTAAGGGCTTGGCGGATTCTAGCCCCCCATCAAATGTAACTAAAAACGCCAGGTGATCATCAGCAGTGGGGAAAAACTGCTATCTTGCCTCAGGCTCCGTTTCATCTTAATCCTTTTCTGCTCTGGATACCTATTCCCATGTTTTGCTTTTTCAAATCAGCTATAATTCAAAATTAGCAGGGAGTGTAGTGAAAATAATTTATCCTTTATGTAATTATGTACTGTAAATTAATAAAACAAACAAACAAACACACACACAGGAGATAAGAATCTGCAATGTGCTCCTCTGACTTGCTCCACTCAGAGGACGATTCAGGAAATCAAGGTCAGGCAGCACTAGACCGTATATTGATACTGGCATCTCTGAACTACAATTGCAGCATTTTGCATGATATAGATAATTTATAAAGAGGACACACACACACACACACACACCAGTGTTGCCAACCTCAGAAATACATTTTTACTGACAAAGCACAAAAAATTTACTGACAGAACACTTTTTTTACTGACGTACTATTATTAAAATTAAATGAAAGATATCACACATGCACCCTACGTGCAATATACCAGCAACCACGTACTCAAATGAGGAAGAAGAGTGCAGTGGTGGACACCGACAGGTGAAGTATTAATGCACAGCATCTGGAGGGGGGGGGGGGGGACATTGATATATTTACATTTGGGGGATGCAACTGGGGGTTTCCATCACATTTTTTCTCGATTATCGTAGCCCTTACCACTGCACGCCTGATTGAGCATGCCATCCTGAGATTTTCCAGTATGTCCGATCAATACATGCGATCGATACATGCAACCGATTTCGGTCCAAAATTGGTTTGATTGTCAACTAGGCATGCTCTTGGTGGCACAGATTTTTATAATATCAATAATAATTGTCTTATCTGATGGTTGAGCAGCCGCCAAGTCTACAGATGTATGGCCACCTTTAGTTAGAGCAGTGTACATTCCAGAGTGATACGTGAACTGATAAGCGGGTAAGTGCTGTGATCTTCTGGGAAAGAGAGAGGGGTTTTTTTTACTGACACCACAAATTTTTTCATGGACTTTACTGACAGCCAGATTTGTTGACTTTTTTACTGACAGTCAGTAAATTTACTGACGGTTGGCAACACTGGCACACACACACACACACCACACACACACGCCACACACACACGCCACACACACACACACACACACACATACACACACACCACACACACCACACACACACACACACACGCTACACACACACGCCACACACACACACACACACACCACACACACACCACACACACGCTACACACACACGCCACACACACACGCCACAAACACACACGCCACACACACACACACACCACACACACACACACACACACACACACACACCACACACACACACACACACACACACACACCACACACACACACCACACACACACACACACACCACACACACACACACACACACACACACCACACACACACACACACACACACACACACACCACACACACACACACACACACACACCACACACACACACACACACACACACACACACACACCACACACACACACACACACCACACACACACACGCCACACACACACACACACGCCACACACACACACAAACCACACACACACACACACACACACACACACACACGCCACACACACACCACACACACACACACACCACACACACACACACGCCACACACACCACACACACCACACACACACACACACACGCCACACACACACACACCACACACACACACACACACACACACACACACACCACACACACGCACGCCACACACACACACACACAC
This sequence comes from Hyperolius riggenbachi, assembly GCF_040937935.1. Lineage (NCBI taxonomy): Eukaryota > Metazoa > Chordata > Amphibia > Anura > Hyperoliidae > Hyperolius > Hyperolius riggenbachi. The sequence goes on from NC_090651.1 coordinate 331,116,940, forward strand.
ACACACACCACACACACACCACACACACACACCACACACACACACACACACCACACACACACACACACACACACACCACACACACACCACACACACACACACACACACACACACACACACACGAAATCAAGCAATAGTTTGGCTTTAAACTTTTTTATTAAATGACAACTTACAGTTTTTTTTACAATTGCTTAAGCACAATTTTCAAAGAAATGTAAATTTTTTCAAAACACTTCACACAATTTTAACAACACCACACACAAGTAGCACAACACCTCAGATTATGTGCAAAATAGACCACATTAGTCAAAACTGTAAACTTTCTTGCCAAAACCCTATTTTCTTGTCAAACAGATAAACTGTCAATCATATGATCAGATTCTGTTTAAATCATTTAAACACTCAGTGTTTAACTTAAAACACTATTAGCATTTCCATAGTGAAAGTGTAAAAATATATTCTTCAACACTACATGGTACAAGTTATTCAGACCAATGAAAATTTTTATTGCTTTTCATCTATTCAAGTCCGTTTGTGACATTTAAAAAAAAAAAAAATTATTTACAGTAAACAAAAAACTTTTTACAGTTATCATACTGTATTTGCTGAATATAACTTTGTACTCTTAGGCTAACTGTAAAAACATAAATAATTCAGTTCAGGGATGAAAAAAATATAAACTCAGGCAAATTATTCTGGAAGAGAGAGAGAGAGAGAGAGAGAGAGAGAGAGAGGAGAGAGAGAGAGAGAGAGAGAGGGAGAGAGAGAGAGAGAGAGAGAGAGAGAGAGAGAGAGAGAGAGAGAGAGAGAGAGAGAGAGAGAGAATACTAAAGGTGGCCATAGACCTGACAATTATTGACAGATTCCACATAGGCACACATGTATCTCTAATTGAATCTGATTAGAGATACATTTGTCTATTCATCGAAGCTTTCCATACACTACAGGCCGATTCCGCGTGCTGCACCACTGCTGCCCCCCAATGTAATAATGTAACCACCTTTTTCACCTCATAGAATACTGTAGTTATAAATATGGCTTTTTCTTGTGAAGCAGAAAAAATGTATGCAAAAATGTATGCATTTTTATGTGCACATTTTACAGCAGTTTGATATACCTTTATTGTAAAAGTGCATGAGCATAGACAGGCCCTTACTGTAATTTTTAAAATGTATTTTATTTCCTTTTTTCATCATTTTTTCACTGTAGATCCAAGTTTCTTTGCAGATTGCCCCCCCCCCCCCTTCCTTTCTCCTTCTACTGCTGACCCCAAACATGTATATTACAGTAGAGAGAAGCCAGAGGACTAAAGCTAGATACACACATCAGATAAAAGTATTTGGAAATGAAAGATCACAGACCAATTTTACCCCCCTTCCATGTAGTATGAGAGCCATACCTACACAGTCTATTCTACTGAGCTGAAGTCCCCATCAGATAGAAATTCTTTGCAAGATGCTGCACACACAGATGCTGTACAGACACAAAAGATCAGTATCTGCAAAAGATTTGTTCCTGCAAATTGCATTCATCTATGATATCTGCAGATCTCATACACACCTTGTTCACTGTAGCGGACATTCATCTGCAGATCACTAGAATGGGATTTTCAGATCTGCAGATGATTGTCTGATCTGCAGATGAATGTCTGTGTGTATGGGATCTGCAGATATCAGACTATGAATGCAATTTGCAGGAACAGGATCTTTTGCAGATACTGATCTTTTGCATGTGTACAGCATCGATGTGTAAAGCATCTTGCAAAGATTTCTATCTGATGGGGAGTTCCGCTCAATAGAATAGACTGCGTAGATATGCTCTCATACTACATGGTAGGTAGTAAAATTGGTATGTGATCTTTCATTTTCCACAGACTTTTATCTGATGTGTGTATGAGCCTTTACAGTAAAGACCTGGGTGGTGATGGGTTTCTTCAAAATTTAAAAATCCAGTTGCAATTGGACAACCACTCAGTGTGAGTAGTATTGATTTATGTGAAGTATTCACAAAAGGTTCCTACACACACTACTACACTGCTGACAGAAGATAGGTTCCTCACCTGTTCTCTTGACAAAATGCACGAACTACTGATGCCACGGTGTACTGCTTAGGTTAGGCTGATCTCTTAACCCAGCATCCCTCATTGTAAGTCCATGGTTTACAGTATTACATGGACCACAAGCGTAGCAGGAATTTCATTCAAAAGGTTTTGTTCCTTCTTTGTCCATGTCTTATGCCTCCTCGGGTCTTCCTCTTCCTCTGCCTCCACCTGCACCTTGTTCTGTCTGGATGCTTCCTCCCATCCGCACTCTCCCTCTTGCTCTGACACCATCCATTTTTGTTGAAGATAGGCATCTTGTTTTCCTTTTTATAGTGTTTAAAAATCTGATTGGTGTGTGCATAATTATGCACTTGTGTGTGTGCACACCTGGAGACTGAGTTTAACCAATTGGCTCATGTGAGTGTTCATTTGAGAGCCTTTGCTTTGATATTGCAAGAAAGTGTCTATATGTATGATTTTTGAGTCAAATGTACACAAATTGTGTTTAGTGTTTTGAAAATCACTGTGTGTAGAGTTTTGCAAAAAGTGTGAAGCTGACAATGTGCTTATAGTTGTGCCAATTTGAGAATGTATTTTTCTCTTTGAGTGTTAGGTTCTATAAATTGTGGGAAAGTTGTAATTTTAGTGTGTAAGCATTTGAAAAAAACTGTAAGTGAAAAGGATATGGAGGCTGCCATACTTATATCCTTTAAAGCAATACCAGTTGCCTGGCAGCCCTGCTGATCCTCTGCCTCTAATACTTTTAGCCGTAGCCCCTGAACAAGCATGCAACAGATCAGGGGTTTCTGACCAGGGCTGCTCAAATCCGCTTCGGGAGACATAGTTCTATCCGGATATCTTCCAGTTACTTGTGCGGGGTGGGCGGAGGGGGGGGGGGGGGCAAGCTTACTTGTCTGACGTCTTCTTTAGTCCGTCCCTCGGCGCCTCCCACGATGTGGTCCAAGCGGCAGGCACATGATTACAAACACTTCCTCCTTCCGGGTTGAAGGAGGAAGTGTTTGTAATCATGTGACGCGTGTGGAGCGCATCGTGGGAGGCGCCGAGGGACGGACGAAGAAGAAGTCAGACAGGTAAGCTTGACCCCACCTCGCACAGGTTTACTGGGAGATACCCGGATAGCAACTATCCGGGTATCACCCGGATCCGGATTTGAGCAGCCCTATTTTTGACATTGTCAGATCTGACTGGATTAGCTGCATGATTGTTTCTGGTGCGATTCAGATACTACTGCACCCAAATAGATCAGCAGGGCTGCCAGGTAACTGGTATTGTTTAACAGGAAATAAATATGTCAGACTCCATAAAGTTAGTTATTTTGTGATTTCGTTGTATTTCCTGTTTAAATCCCAATGTTGGGCAGCCACTGTTTTTATCCCCGTTCAGTGGTGCGTGTCATTTCCTAACTATGTGCTTATTCCCCCTTACCCACTGCACCTTCACTTTTTACCAGTCTTTCGGTTCTGGTATCCTTTAAATATATATTTTGATTAGTTTGGTTTATAAAAAAAACCAAAAAACAGAAAAAAACACTATGGTCTAACAATTTGAGATGTGATAGAAGACTAAATTCTTCTGGGGAAGTATTGATTGGATTACCGATAATATGTGTGTGACAACGTTGCCAGCTACACATTGCGGCTTTCGTCTGACTGTACAGGATTACCAGTGAGTGCCTCGTATGAGGTCCAACATGGAGGGAATATATAGACTGATTATTTAGAGTATAGGGATTACCGCAGCAGTGTTATCTCACCACCTGCTATACTGGGCTGAAGGATACACGCTTATACACGCCTGTTTAGCCGGAAGCAGCGTATGTATACGCGTGTATGCAGAGAGGAGAAGACCGGCGACGAGAGAGCAGCGCTTGGAGCCAGGGAGGTATGTTGTATACAGCGCTCCCTCCCTGGCTGCTGCTTCTCACCATACATCTGAGGGGGGAGCATGGAGGGCGGCCCGGGAGAGGGAGGGAGAGGTCGGGTTGCCCTCCCCGAGGCTACGGTGCTTCCCCCCTCCATTATGGGGGACAGCTACCTATCTAACCTATCCTGGGGGGCACCTACCTAATCTAACCTACGCTGGGGGGCAGCTACCTATCTAACCTATCCTGGGGGGCACCTACCTAATCTAACCTACGCTGGGGGGCACCTACCTAATCTAACCTACGCTGGGGGGCAGCTACCTATCTAACCTATCCTGGGGGGCACCTACCTAATCTAACCTACACTGGGGGGCAGCTACCTATCTAACCTATACTGGGGGGCACCTACCTAATCTAACCTACACTGGGGGGCAGCTACCTATCTAACCAACACTGAGGGGCAGCTACCTATCCTGGGGGGCACCTACCTAATCTAACCTACGCTGGGGGGCAGCTACCTATCTAACCTATCCTGGGGGGCACCTACCTAATCTAACCTACGCTGGGGGGCATCTACCTAATCTAACCTACGCTGGGGGGCAGCTACCTATCTAACCTATCCTGGGGGGCACCTACCTAATCTAACCTACACTGGGGGGCAGCTACCTATCTAACCTATACTGGGGGGCACCTACCTAATCTAACCTATACTGGGGGGCACCTACCTAATCTAACCTACACTGGGGGGCAGCTACCTATCTAACCAACACTGGGGGGCAGCTACCTATCCTGGGGGGCACCTACCTAATCTAACCTACGCTGGGGGGCAGCTACCTATCTAACCTATCCTGGGGGGCACCTACCTAATCTAACCTACGCTGGGGGGCACCTACCTAATCTAACCTATGCTGGGGGGCAGCTACCTATCTAACCTATCCTGGGGGGCACCTACCTAATCTAACCTACACTGGGGGGCAGCTACCTATCTAACCTATACTGGGGGGCACCTACCTAATCTAACCAACACTGGGGGCAGCTACCTATCCTGGGGGCACCTACCTAATCTAACCTACGCTGGGGGGCAGCTACCTAATCTAACCTATACTGGGGGGCACTTACCTAATCTAACCTACACTGGGGGGCAACTACCTATCTAACCTATACTGGGGGCACCTACCTTATCTAACCTACACTGGGGGGCAGCTACCTATCTAACCTACACTCGGGGGCAGCTACCTATCTAACCTACACTGGGGGGCAGCTACCTATCTAACCTATACTGGGGGGCACCTACCTAATCTAACCTATGCTGGGGGGCAGCTACCTATCTAACCTATACTGGGGGGCACCTGTCTAATCTAGCCTATACTGGAAGGGGGGGGCAGCTACCTAATCTAACCTATACTGGGGGGCACCTACCTATCTAACGTATACTGAGGGGCACCTACCTATCTAACCTATACTGGGGGGCAGCTACCTATCTAACCTATACTGGGGGGGGGGCAGCTACTTATCTAACCTATACTGGGGGCACTTATCTAACCTGTATTGGGGGCACCTACCTACCTAGCTAGCCTATACAGGTGACAACTATACTGGCTACCTATATTGGAGACACCTACCTAAATGACCTATACTGGGGGCACCTACCTATCTATCTAACCTATGCTGGGGGCAACTATTCTGGCTACCTATATTAGAGGCACCCACCTAGCTAACCTGTACTGGGGCACCTACCTATCTAACTTATACCGGGGGCGGTGGCCAATCTAACCTATACTGGGGGCAACTATACTGGCTACCTATACTGGAGGCACCTACCTGGCTAACCTATAGCGGGGGCAACTATACTGGCTCACCTATGCCTGGCTACCTATACTGGGGTACCTATTCTTGGCTACCTATACTGGGGGGACCTATACTAAGTGAAACTAGACCTGGCTAACCTATACTGCGGGCACTCATACCTTGCTCCGGGGGGGGCGCAATTTTTACACCCTCGCCCTGGGTGCATTTTAGCCTAGAAACTGCACTGCTGTTGTCCAAACTTGGTCTCTTGGACAATAGTTGTGAATATAAATGCGTGGCAGATGACTAGATGAGCAACAGACTCACATGGGCTGATATCGCACAGTTGGCTGTGTGTGTATAAGTTGTTTGAACTGCTTGTACTTGAAATTTAAGTCCAAATGAGCACCCCTACCAACCTCCATTTATGGTAAGTTGTGACGTGACTGTTTTCCTATTGGTCGGCACGGCGCCGCACCTTTGTATCGATTCGCTCCTCATCGCGCCTACTTGTATATAAACGGTAGCTCAAATAGCTTGGATAGCTTGGAATGATTGGAAAGCCTTTGAAGTTGACAGGAGGCTTCATCAAGAGTTCGTGTTCCCTTGAAATGTTGCCATATCTGATATTTTTGCCTATGAATTGAGAGCTATGTGTTCTGTGTAATATTGTCCAAAAAATAGATAATTGAAGTTCATGCAAGATGGTGCTGGGTTTCTGGAAGAATGTGAAAGTTTTCCCTTTAAGGGTTTAAAGGGATTAGCCTAGGACAATATCATCTCTCAGGCTGGTTGCTGCTCAGCTGCTCAACTGCTCAAGTCATGAAAAATGGCACGAAAAATGCCTTCATGCATTAAAATTTACGGATATGATTAAAGTAGAGCGGACCAGCACCCAAATGGAGATAGAATGTGTTTTTCAGCAGAACAAACCCTCTAACCCAACAGGTTCTGGAAATAGTTCAAGCAAAGGATTCTACAGCGCCACGTAAGTAAATATAGCTCTTTATTAAGTTAAAATAGAGAGGTAGCCATGAACAGTGACATGGCTACATGTCTATTTTACAATACAATACAATAACATTTCTATAGCGCTTTTCTCCAATAAGACTCGAAGTGCTTAGGCTCTCTCAGATTCAGTAATTGGTAGTAGGATGAAGTATTCACACAACAAAAGTTATATTTCTGCAAATGCCAAACTGAACAGGTGGGTTTTCAGTCTAGATTTAAACACCTCTAGAGATGGAGCTGTCCTGATCTGTTGAGGTAAGGCGTTCCAAAACGTAGGGGCAGCATGACAGAAGGCTCTGGGACCAACAGTTTCCAAGTGGACTCTGAGTATGACTAGATTATTAGAACCTGTGGATCTGAGAATGTGGGGATTGCTACGCAGCTGCAACATATCTTTCATGTATCCAGGGCCCAGATTATTCAGTGATTTAAATGTCAGTAGGCCGATCTTGAATAGAACCCTCCATACTATAGGTAGCCAGTGAAGGGAGTGCAGGACTGGCGTTATGTGGCAGTGACGGGGTTGGTTGGTTAGCAGTCTGGTAGCAGTGTTCTGTATCAGCTGTAGGCGGTACAAGTCCTTTTTTGGAAGGCCAGTGTAGAGAGCATTGCAGTAGTCCAGTCGGGAGGTAATGAAGGCATGAACTAAAGTTGGCAGATCTTCTGGGGGGATGAGGAGCTTGATTTTTGCGATGTTCTTAAGTTGAAAATAGGATGATTTCACCACAGCAGAGATGTGAGTTCTGAAGTTTAAATCCCCATCAATTAGAACTCCCAGGCTACGCACATGATTAGAGCAGCGTAGATCCGTGCCTCCTATTCCCAGTGGTGAAGACTGCAAGTTAAGTTGTTTTGTTATCATGCTCTGCCCTCCGATCAGAAGGACATCAGTTTTGTCTGCATTTAGTTTCAGCCAGTTGTCATTCATCCATTGCTGTAGTTCACGTAAGCAGGCGTTTAAAGTTGGAGTTGGGTCTGTCACACCAGGCTTGAAGGAAAGATATAGTTGGGTGTCGTCCGCATAGCAGTGGTATGTCAGGCCATGTTTTTGGATTCGTTTTCCAAGCGGTAACATGTAAATCGTGAAAATTTTAACTTAATAAAGAGCTATATTTACTTATGTGGTGCTGCAGAATCCTTTGCTTGTGCTATGGATATGATAAGTACCCACGGATGAGAATATCTGTGAAAATATAAGGGCATATGAAAACAATTTTTTTTGACAAATGCATTGAGGTCTACAGACATGAAAAAATACTTTTTTGAAGAAAATTTTAATTTCCGCAAAAATGATTATCTTGAGAAAGTCTATTGTATTGTTACAAAAAATGCAAATTTGGATGTGGAGATTATTCTGCAAGAAACTTTAAGCTCATCTATAATGGTCAGTGAGATGCTGTTTTTTCTAGATTGTGTGCCAATTTTATACACATTGGATGAAGGTTGCAACTGGGCCAAACAAAATTAACAGGAAGTGCATTTGACTAGCTCATTAACATTATGTGCTGGACCTCCTGGTGGTCAGATGTCCACACAGCAGACAAGGCCGGATTGATATTTTATATGCACCTAGGCCATGCATGTCAAACTCTGGCCTCCAGGGCAAATCTGGCCCTCAGATCTATCAAATTTGGCCCCCAAGTGGTTTTCCCAATTTGCATTGTGTTTGGCCCACTCTAGACCACCATGTAAGCTAAATTGAAGGTCAAGACTTAGATCATCAGGGAAGCCATATGGAGGAGGGAGAGGGAAAGCACTAGACACCAGGGAACTGTATAGGAGAGGGAAGGGGCCCAAAAGACACCAAGGAACTGTATAGGGGAGAGAGGAGGCATTAGACATCAGGGAACTGTATAGGGGAGAGAGGAGGGCCACTAGACACTAGGGAACAGTATAATTGAGAGGGGGCTATAAGAAACCAGGGAACGAAATAAGGGAGGGAGGTGGCCAATAGACAGATGTTGGCCCACGACTTGGTCCCAATTTTTCAATTTCAGCCCACTTTGTATTTTGAGTTTGACACCCCTGCCCTAGGGCAAGTATGTTGTGGTTCCCCTTTCTTGTGCTGCAGCGCCCCTCCCATTCCATGTGCAGCCCCCTCTTCCATGTGTATCATCCTTGTACAGCAGCCCCTCCCATTCCATGTGCAGCCCCCTCTTCCATGTGTATCATCCATGTACAGCAGCCCTTCTCTTTCATAAACAGCTGTCTTGGGCATTGTTTTCCCTTTTGTCATGTGATGATGTAGCAACCCCTCTTTCATGCTCAGGTTCTCCATTGGTCTGCAGCCACCCAAGGCCTGGGCCTTTGTGGCCTTTCCAAAAATCCGGTCCTGACAGCAGAGAATTTCAGTTGTTATAAACTGTCCTGGATGAAGCCTATTGAAATCTATGCCCTGATGGCAGCCGTTTACCCCTGCCAGGACGTAGATGTGAACTCAACAGACCGGCTCTGCATGCACTTGCAGCCCTCACGCTTTAATCGCCGCTAAACTCTGTTCTGGCTCCTGACCCCGTGATCACTGTGAGCCAATCGCAGTGATCACAGCATAAAAAGAAAAGGCTTCTGGTTGGCAACAGGTTAAAGAACCTTGTATGTGAAATCCGCCTGAAAAAAGAAATAAGTTGTCACAGTGCACATGAGATGGCAATCACACAACTGCTAATTTACTAACCACTCAGCAACGCCCAATAAGTTCCAGGTAAGGGCTGCAATCTTTTACCACACAGCAGCAAGCTATTAAAGAAATCAGTTCAGTTTGCTGCATCGTGTATTATACTCCAATGGAGGTTCTCTGGAGATTAGTAAATCAGGCTCAGTATACACTAATCTGCATTTACAATGAAATCTCAGCTGGAGCAGGGGCATGCTGGGAAAGTGCAGCTACTAATGTTTCCAAACCGCGCATGTCCAGGATGCTCTATGCCTCGGCCACTTTGGAGAGCTGTTCAGGAGTGCAAGGCACAAGAGTGCGCAGAGTGGACAGCGCATGAGCCCCAGTCTGACTGAAACCTATGGAAGCTGTGTTTGAGGCCTACAGAAGCAGTGTGAGGGCCGACCAGCCACAAGAAGAAACCACCAAGTGTCTCAGGACATGGAGAGTAAACGCTTTTAAAATCACTAGCGCTTCGGAAAGTGCTTGCTAATGTGTTTGTATGGGATTGGTCACACCAGAGCGATGTGATTTTTTTCCCAAACACAAACGTGGGTCCTACAGCATTTTGGAGGCGATTACCGGTACGCTTCAATGTAAAGTATAGGATGAGTGGAAAATCGATCTAAAAAGCGCTGAACAGAGCGATTTTTCAAAGCGTTTTTTGCCCAAAGCTGTTCACTTCCAGATCAAAGTTTACAAGAACTAGACAATCACAACAACCAAACGCTCCAAAATCGCTAGGCATAAATAGGAAATCGCTAGGCACATGGCAAAAGCTATGACACTACTACAAAAATCACTAAGTGTTTGCGATTACGCCAAACGATTTTTGGTGTGCACTAGCCCTTAGTAAGTATCCGTAACTTTTTTAGCCTCAGTTGTTAGTATTTTCATAGGGAATAGGGCTCATTTTTCTAAATACAGTATTTTATAGACATTAGTAGGTGTCCTGTTCCATCCAGGTGGGAGTTATGGGAGTGTTGAAGATAGAATGGGCAGCTGCACATGGAATGGGGCTGCAGAATAATGTGAATTGCACACGGAACATGGTAGATAGTTTGCATGTAAATAGGGTCACAAGATAACTGTCCACCAGGGTGTAAACAGTGGTGTGTAAATGGGAACTGGGCCCTGACCTTGCCTTATGCTGGGTACACACCATACGTCTGTCCTCTCGATAGATGGATTCGATAGATCATTTCCGACATGTTTGGTATTCCTTCCGATCGATTCTGTGCTCGATTTTTTATAGAAGTGAATGGAAAAAGATAAGAAGAAGAAGCGGAAGATAAGAAAATCGAGTGCAGAATCGAGCGGAAAAAACGATCGGGTGGAAGATCGAGTGGAAAAATCGCTTGTACCCAGCATTAGGGTGCCTGCACATTTATCCCTGCATTTTTTGGCAGAGTTTTTGTAGTTGCAATTCTGCATTTTGCGATTTTTCACATCAGATTCTCCTTCATGTTTTTGATGCAAATGTTCACATTCCATTTTTCTATGCATTTCAATGAAGTTTATTTGCATGAATTAGCATGCAATAATTTAAAGTAAACCCGAACCAATTACATTTTTTAAAATAAGCACATGATGTACCTGCAACGGAATATTAAATACCCACCTCTGTGTCAGTTCCTCTCAGAAGCTCACCATTTGCTTCTTACATTGATTCCATCCAGTTCTGACAAGATTTTGTCATAACCGAAATATATCAGTGGTCATTTATATATCAGTTGCTGTCAGTTATAACTGATTTGCAAGGTAATGTCCATGTCTCCCTATGGCTCAAGTGGGTGATATTACAGTTTAACAGTGTGCTGAACAGGAATCTGTTATGGGGTAATGACCATTTTCAAAACAGAGGACGGAGAATTCCATTGATCACAGGTGGCAAACAGGACGCAGGAGAAAGATTTTGATGTGTAGACTACATGGGAGGTAAGTATGACGTGTGTATGTTGATTTTGTCTTTTCTTTTTCAGTTCAAGGTTGCTTTAACGACAGTCCGGCGTGTGTACGCACTGTCGGCTGACTGATACGGCTGGTTCTGAGCGATCTGCCCGGCGGATCGCTCAGAAACAGCCGTATCAGTCCGCCGACAGTGCGTACACACGCCGGACTGTTGTTGGAACGCCCACCCAGCGGGAGGTGACGACGGACCCGTCGTTGCCTCCAGTCCGGTGTGTGTACGGACCTTAAGGGCCCTTTTCCACCTACTCCAAATACGCATTTTTTCTCTACGTGCAGGCCAGATAGGGAAATTCTACCTAATCAGACAGTAAGCTTGCAGCCTAATCGAATGCCGGCGTGGTTCGGAGAGCATGCTGTAGTTTTCCGTGGCACGCATCGAATCTCTATATCCATGCATGAGTGACTATAGTGATTCAGCTGCTGATTAGCAGCAGTAGGGGTGCCACGTCCAATTCGGAAACAGACACAGACACGGCCAGGGCCGGATTTGTACTTTTTACCGCCCAAGGCCACCATCAGCAGCTGCCCCCCTCTAGTATAGGTAGCCAGAGGACCCTCCCCCCCCAGTATAGGTAGTCTGATGACCCCCCCTTCCCTCTAGTAAAAGAAGCCAGATGACCTTCCCCCCCCCTTCTGTATAGATAGCCTGATGACCCCCCCCCCCCCCTCTAGTAAAAGAAGCCAGATGACCTTCCCCCCCCCCTTTCTGTATAGATAACCTGATGACCCACCTCCCTCCAGTATAGGTAGTCATCGGGTGACCCTTCCCGCCCCCACTATAGCCTGCTGCCCACCCGCCGTTGATCCTGTGGTGCCCTAGGCCATGGCCTATGTGGCCTTGCCTTAAATCCGTCCCTGGACACGGCACCCAGTGGAAATACTCTCAGCTTTCCTGTGTCCTGCTATGACATGGGAGCTGATGTCACCATTAGAGTTCTCTTTCATGTAGGTAAAGCAACTAATGAGTAAAGAAACAGACCATTGAACTCTAGGCACTGGATAAATGTATCTGCTGTATGCAGCAGCCATTATGTTGGAGTTAATTGAGCTTCCCATAGCCTGCACAGTCCACAATGTACTGCAGCAGGCTGAGTAGGGGAGTTAATCCCTCACACTGCAGGGAGTAATTGAGGGTGTATGTCGAGCTTGTCCGATCTGCTCAAACTTCCTTTTAATTGCTAATGTAAATCTCAGCTGTGTAGCTATGATCCATCACCAGCCAGAAAGACTGTAGTAACTTGGCCTGCAGCGAGCAATGGACTGATTTACTACTAAGGCCTTGTCATAGGTCAGCCCAACACAAGACAAGGCTGTAAATCCACAGTGGAATTGCCCTACTGTGACAACCAATCAGATTTCAGGTAAGAACACTGAAATCATTTCTGAGGCCCCTTGCACACTGTGTCGCCCGGGGTCAGTGGCGTAGCAATAGGGGGTGTAGAGGTTGTGACTGCATCGGGGCCCTTGCGTCAGTAGAGCCCCCAAGGGGCCTACTCTCAACCACAGTATTAGCTCTTCACCGGTCCTGTGCTCATAATATTCACTTCTATAGATGCTTTGAATACCGTAGTAGTAGTCATTAATACATTGTTTCCCATCCCCTTCTTGCCCCTCTGACACTGTTGCCCAAATTGCGTTTGTTTTCTGCTGTTGCCCAAATTGCGTTTGTTTTCTGCTGAAATGTTGCCCAAATTGTGTTTGTTTTCTGCTGAAATGTTACCCAAATTGCGTTTGTTTTCTGCTGTTGCCCAAATTGCGTTTGTTTTCTGCTGAAATGTTGCCCAAATTGTATTTGTTTTCGGCTGTTGCCCAAATTGCTTTTATTTTCTGCTGAAATGTTGCCCAAATTGTGTTTGTTTTCTGCTGTTGCCCAAATTGCGTTTGTTTCCTGCTGAAATGTTGCCCAAATTGTGTTTGTTTTCTGCTGAAATGTTGCCCAAATTGCGTTTGTTTTCTGCTGAAATGTTGCCCAAATTGTGTTTGTTTTCTGCTGTTGCCCAAATTGCGTTTGTTTCCTGCTGAAATGTTGCCCAAATTGTGTTTGTTTTCTGCTGTTGCCCAAATTGCGTTTGTTTTCTGCTGAAATGTTGCCCAAATTGTGTTTGTTTTCTGCTGTTGCCCAAATTGCGTTTGTTTCCTGCTGAAATGTTGCCCAAATTGTGTTTGTTTTCTGCTGAAATGTTGCCCAAATTGCGTTTGTTTTCTGCTGAAATGTTGCCCAAATTGTGCTTGTTTTCTGCTGTTGCCCAAATTGCGTTTGTTTCCTGCTGAAATGTTACCCAAATTGTGTTTGTTTTCTGCTGAAATGTTGCCCAAATTGCGTTTGTTTTCTGCTGAAATGTTGCCCAAATTGTGTTTGTTTTCTGCTGTTGCCCAAATTGCGTTTATTTTCTGCTGAAATGTTGCCCAAATTGTGGTTTTCTGCTGTTGCCCAAATTGCGTTTATTTTCTGCTGAAATGTTGCCCAAATTGTGTTTGTTTTCTGCTGTCGCCCAAATTGCGTTTGTTTTCTGCTGAAATGTTGCCCAAATTGTGTTTGTTTTCTGCTGAAATGTTGCCCAAATTGCGTTTGTTTCCTGCTGAAATGTTGCCCAAATTGTGTTTGTTTTCTGCTGAAATGTTGCCCAAATTGCGTTTGTTTTCTGCTGTTGCCCAAATTGCGTTTATTTTCTGCTGAAATGTTGCCCAAATTGTGTTTGTTTTCTGCTGAAATGTTGCCCAAATTGTGTTTGTTTTCTGCTGTTGCCCAAATTGCGTTTGTTTTCTGCTGAAATGTTGCCCAAATTGTGTTTGTTTTCTGCTGAAATGTTGCCCAAATTGCGTTTGTTTTCTGCTGAAATGTTGCCCAAATTGTGTTTGTTTTCTGCTGAAGTGTTGCCCAAATTGGGCTTGATTTACTAAGAGGTGCTAACCTACTTAGCACGTCTAAAGTCTTAAGGCGCGCTAACCAGGGTGCTAAGTAGGTTAGCACCAGTTTTCGTGTGCTAAGTACCGCGCGCAAAGTCCTATGCGCGCTAAGCCCCATAGGCATTAGTGGGCACTTCGCATGAACCCTGGGGTAACTGTTACTGCATTTATTATTTAATGGTCATAGTTGGTTATATTTGCTGCTTTGGGGTTACGGTTACGCTCTGCACATACAATGTCATGGCCACTCCCATTTTTCAGCCCCCCTCAATCCCCCTACGTCCATTTTTTTTTTGTGGTAGTAGGTGTAAGGCTGTAAATAATCTTTTTGAGCTAAGACGTTTGCTTTGAATAGTAGTAGTCATTAATACATTGTTTCCCATCCCCTTCTTGCCCCTCTGACACTGTTGCCCAAATTGCGTTTGTTTTCTGCTGTTGCCCAAATTGCGTTTGTTTTCTGCTGAAATGTTGCCCAAATTGTGTTTGTTTTCTGCTGAAATGTTACCCAAATTGCGTTTGTTTTCTGCTGTTGCCCAAATTGCGTTTGTTTTCTGCTGAAATGTTGCCCAAATTGTATTTGTTTTCGGCTGTTGCCCAAATTGCGTTTATTTTCTGCTGAAATGTTGCCCAAATTGTGTTTGTTTTCTGCTGTTGCCCAAATTGCGTTTGTTTCCTGCTGAAATGTTGCCCAAATTGTGTTTGTTTTCTGCTGAAATGTTGCCCAAATTGCGTTTGTTTTCTGCTGAAATGTTGCCCAAATTGTGTTTGTTTTCTGCTGTTGCCCAAATTGCGTTTGTTTCCTGCTGAAATGTTGCCCAAATTGTGTTTGTTTTCTGCTGAAATGTTGCCCAAATTGCGTTTGTTTTCTGCTGAAATGTTGCCCAAATTGTGTTTGTTTTCTGCTGTTGCCCAAATTGCGTTTGTTTCCTGCTGAAATGTTGCCCAAATTGTGTTTGTTTTCTGCTGAAATGTTGCCCAAATTGCGTTTGTTTTCTGCTGAAATGTTGCCCAAATTGTGTTTGTTTTCTGCTGTTGCCCAAATTGCGTTTATTTTCTGCTGAAATGTTGCCCAAATTGTGTTTGTTTTCTGCTGTTGCCCAAATTGCGTTTATTTTCTGCTGAAATGTTGCCCAAATTGTGTTTGTTTTCTGCTGTCGCCCAAATTGCGTTTGTTTTCTGCTGAAATGTTGCCCAAATTGTGTTTGTTTTCTGCTGAAATGTTGCCCAAATTGCGTTTGTTTCCTGCTGAAATGTTGCCCAAATTGTGTTTGTTTTCTGCTGAAATGTTGCCCAAATTGCGTTTGTTTTCTGCTGTTGCCCAAATTGCGTTTATTTTCTGCTGAAATGTTGCCCAAATTGTGTTTGTTTTCTGCTGTTGCCCAAATTGCGTTTGTTTTCTGCTGAAATGTTGCCCAAATTGTGTTTGTTTTCTGCTGAAATGTTGCCCAAATTGCGTTTGTTTTCTGCTGAAATGTTGCCCAAATTGTGTTTGTTTTCTGCTGAAGTGTTGCCCAAATTGGGCTTGATTTACTAAGAGGTGCTAACCTACTTAGCACGTCTAAAGTCTTAAGGCGCGCTAACCAGGGTGCTAAGTAGGTTAGCACCAGTTTTCGTGTGCTAAGTACCGCGCGCAAAGTCCTATGCGCGCTAAGCCCCATAGGCATTAGTGGGCACTTCGCATGGACCCTGGGGTAACTGTTACTGCATTTATTATTTAATGGTCATAGTTGGTTATATTTGCTGCTTTGGGGTTACGGTTACGCTCTGCACAAACAATGTCATGGCCACTCCCATTTTTCAGCCCCCCTCAATCCCCCTACGTCCATTTTTTTTTTGTGGTAGTAGGTGTAAGGCTGTAAATAATCTTTTTGAGCAAAGACGTAATGCTGAGTTTCAGACGATTTTAAAGTGGACCTAAACTCTTGCACAGAGCAGATGGAAAACAAATAGAAATGCACCCTGTATGTATTTAGAGAGTTTAGCCTGTCTAATTTCCCCATTATCTGTGACTAAGCACAAGTTGTAATTTGATCCCTCAGCTGTGTCAGCTGACTGCCACAGCAGAGAGCTTATTGGTAAACACAGGATGTTAACAACATTTTTTCTTCCATGAAAGCAGGAAGTAGACACAATGCAGATTTATTACAGATTATGTAGCAGCTGTAAGTAAGAAATATTATTATGCTGTTAGTGATCTTTTTGAGCAGAGAGGAAGTTCTGAGTTCAGGTCCACTTTAATTTGAAAGCTTAGTGGGTAATAACTTATCCAGATAGAAACAGGAAACACACACAAAAAAACACCTTTACTTCCTGGAAGTCCTTTGTAGGATGTGGAAGGAGAGCATGAAGAGTAATTTCCTTTTTCCACCGGTTAAAAAGCATTTGCCTAACTGGTTTAGATGCTGAACCGCCACAGCTGACAAGGAAAATCTGAACAGGTCTGTCCGCACCGCTCGGCTATAATGGCTAAAGACAGCGGCATCATTTGTTTAAGAGGACGTGGAAGGACAATAATTGTCACATAAGGTTAGACTGATCTACAAAGTGACTGATTTATGCACCAGAAGGAAGCACAGTTGATACTGGAGATTATCGCGTTGCATGGTAAAGTCATTTACAAGAGCAGCGTTGTCACATTGTCACCGAGACTTGTTACCCTGGGTGGAATTATAGTGGAAGTGTACAATATCATCTGTTAAGCACTTGTCTGTTATTTTTTTTGCACTCGGACGTGTGGAAAACCTGGGATCTTCCAGAAAGAGGGAACAAGCACAGGAGAGACCAGGAGCCCCTTATGGTGTATTCAAGGCCGGATTTATACTTTGTGTACCCCTAGGCCAAGTATGTTGTGGTTCCCCTCCCATGTACAGCAGTGCCCCTCCCATTCCATGTGCAGCCCCCGCTCCCATGTGCATCATCCATGTACAGCAGTGCCCCTCCCATTCCATGTGCAGCCCCCGCTCCCATGTGCATCATCCATGTACAGCAGTGCCCCTCCCATTCCATGTGCAGCCCCCGCTCCCATGTGCATCATCCATGTACAGCAGTGCCCCTCCCATTCCATGTGCAGCCCCCTCTCCCATGTGCATCATCCATGTACAGCAGCGCCCCTCCCATTCCATGTGCAGCCCTCTCTCCCATGTGCATCATCCATGTACAGCAGTGCCCCTTCCATTCCATGTGCAGCCCCTCTCCCATGTGCATCATCCATGTACAGCAGTGCCCCTCCCATTCCATGTGCAGCTCCCTCTCCCATGTGCATCATCCATGTACAGCAGTGCCCCTCCCATTCCATGTGCAGCCCCTCTCCCATGTGCATCATCCATGTACAGCAGTGCCCCTCCCATTCCATGTGCAGCCCCTCTCCCATGTGCATCATCCATGTACAGCAGTGCCCCTCCCATTCCATGTGCAGCCCTCTCTCCCATGTGCATCATCCATGTACAGCAGTGCCCCTCCCATTCCATGTGCAGCCCTCTCTCCCATGTGCATCATCCATGTACTGAATCCCTTCTCGTTCATGAACAGCTCCTTTGAGCATCAGTTTCCCTTTTTTATGTGTTGTTCCCTATTTTCAGCCTTCTCTTTCATATGTAGCAACCCCTATTTCATGTCCCGGTGCCCCCTTGGGCTGCAGCTGCCCAAGGCCCGAGCCTATATGGTCTTTCCAGAAATCTGGCCCTGGGTGTTAGTATGTTATGCCAATAGTATAAATAAGACCAATAAAAGTAGTAATCACACACCTGGGTTGTGGAACGGCAACCCTGGCATATAAGCTTTGGGTGTGATATATCCGGGCACGCTTGCGGATGTACACATCTTGAATTGTTTATATAGCTCTCTATTAAAAGTGTAGTCAGGGTCACCAAGGGTGGAGACCGTTAGTGGCCCGAACTGATAACCACCCCCATAGGGGGTCGTAAAATAGCTTGGGAGGGAGGTGCCCCAAAAATATAAAACACCTAAAACAGTTTAACTGGTAAGAGGAACTTACATAGTTTAGGGTAAACAAGAGGTAGTTTATATGTAAAAAAAAATGAATAAAAAAAAATAAACACCAGACGTATTTCAGGGGAGTCAAACCGCTTCCTCCGGTCAGTAAATAGTGTCTTAGAGCAAGTATTGTACGGCCTGGAGCACCTGTATTTTTATTTGGTTTTTAGTTGATATTGGCGATCTAAAAGTGGAAATCCAATCATAATTGTATTTATTTTTTGCTGCAGATAGCAAAGCAGGGTTGGAACCTCAGGTTTTCATTGCTGTCTGGGTTCAAGTTAGTTAGATCTCCTCTTCTTTCTTACCCACAGTCAATATGAGCAGCACAGCATAAAAAAGTACAAAAACCCAATAAAATATTGGGGCACCACAGAATAGCACCAAAGTAAATGGGCGCCGCCATAGGCGACAATACAAAATATCGGTCTTCACTGGCGCTCAATTGTGCTCTGGTGCCCAAAGACCGATATTTTGCATTGCAGCCTATGGCGGGGCCCATTTAGTCCACTTGCCACATGCACACATTTTTTCTGCTACCCCTCCCCCCTCCTCCTTCCCCATACTGGAGGCAGAGCTCTACATCCTGCTGTGCCTTTTGGGAGGAGGTGTGGCCTGTACTGCCAGGCTCCCTCCCATACAATGGAGCTCAGTTGAAGGGGGTGTGGCCTACTGTAAGATTCCAGAAGTGTACAGCAAAGGACCTGGCAGCTTAAGCTGAAGAGTAGAGGGCTGCTGGTCAAGTGACTGCAGAGATGATTGATACCTTGTCTAGGCTGATTTGAATATATAATACAGTAGTTGGCAAAGTTTTCAAACATGTTGGCTCTTAACGTACAATCATTAGTGGCTTACTTAAAGAGTGTGTCAATTTGAAATCAAATCACCACTTCTTTGTTCACCAGCTTGGGAAATATGTTCAACACCTTTATTACACTAAATATAAAAAGGGTGGTCATATTTTGGTTTTTGGAAAATATTAGTACTGTAATTGCCCTAAAGTGGCCATCTTCAGCTCCATTGACTTGAGTAGTGGATTGCCAAAAAACCTCTTAGAACTCACCCAGCCCATAGGCTTTTATGAGGGCAGGGGCTGTATACCACTGCTTTTCAAATAGTTCATCTGTGGCAAACTTGTGAACAGGATGACTTATTCCGACTGAGTCAGACACAACAGTTCTCCTTTGCGAATAATAGCGTTGATAATTCTCATCTGATGAACACGGTATATCACATTGAAGTGCGGTTGTTAACAGATTCCCTCTACTGAGCTGAGTATCAAAGTTTTCAGGAATTTTTAAGGACTTCAGATTTGCTTTCAAAAGTACTCCACTTCTAAAATGTTAGTACATCAACTTCACTTTAAGAAGCACTCCGCATATTAACCATTTCAGCCCGCCGGGATTTTTCACCTTATGCATCAGAGCAATTTTCACCTCCCATTCATTCGCTAATAACTTTATCACTACTTATCACAATTTATTGATCTATATCTTGTTTTTTCCGCCACTAATTAGGCTTTCTTTGAGTGGTACATTTTGCTAAGAATTATTTTTTTATAAATGCATTTTAACAAGATTAATAAGAAAAAAATGGAAAAAATCATTGTTTCTCAGTTTTCGGCCATTATAGCTTTAAAATAATCCATGCTACCATAATTAAAACCTATGTATTTTATTTGCCCGTTTGTCTCGGTTATTATACCATTTTAATTTTGTCCCTATCACAATGTATGGCGCCAATATTTTATTTGGAAATAAAGGTGCATTGTTTCCGTTTTGCGTACATCACTATTTACAAGTTTATAATTTAAAAAATGTTCGTAGTATACCCCCTTCAAAAGCATATTTAAAAAGTTCAGACCCTTAGGTAACTATTTATGTCCTTTTTTTTTTATTGTAATTTTTTTTTCCCATTAAAAATTTTATTTGGGTAATATTTTGGTGTGGGAAATAAACAGTTAATTTTTAATGCTATATGTGTAAATTATAATGTAAAAAATATGTAGATGTAGTTTTACTATTTGGCCACAAGATGGCCACCTTCATTTTTTTTTTTACCCTACTTGTGTTTCTCACTAAGCGGAAGTAGAAGGGGGATGCGGAATTTTTTTAGGGCAGAAAAACTGAAGCCTCTTGTAAGAGCGCTTCGGTTTTTCTGTGGGGGACACGGATCGGTGATCAGGAACCATGTTCCCGTTCACTGATCCCAGGGCTATTGGGGGACACCACGGGAGCACGGGAGTGCGCCTGCGATCGCGCGGGTGCGCGCCAAAGCGCGGCACCGCAGCAGAGCAGCCACCCGGATGTGAGCTTCACGTCCAGGCGGCAGAAACGGTTAAAGGATACCCGAAGTGACATGTGACAGGATGAGATAGACATGGGTATGTACAGTGTCTAGCACACAAATAACTATGCTGTGTTCCTTTTTTTCTTTCTCTGCCTGAAAGAGTTAAATATCAGGTATGTAAGTGGCTGACCCTCACTGATAAGAAATTCCAACTATAAAACACTTTTCTAGCAGAAAATGTCTTCTGAGTGCAAGAAAGAGATAAAAAGTAAAATTTCTTGTCAGTGAGGGTCACACTGTGGTCACTTACTGTCTGAGTCAGGACTGAGTCAGCCACTTACATACCTGATATTTAACTCTTTCAGGCAGAGAAAAAAAAAGAACACAGCATAGTTATTTGTGTGCTAGGCACTGTACATACCCATGTCTATCTCATCATGTCACTTCGGGTATCCTTTAACAGAGGGATATGGAGGCTTCCATATTTTTTTCCTTTTAAGCAATACCAGTTGCCTGGCTGTCCTGCTGATCTTCTGGCTCTAATTCTTTTAGCCATAGATCCTGAACAAGCATGCAGCAGATCAGGTGTTTCTGACATTATTGTCAGATCTGACAAGATTAGCTGCATGCTTGTTTCTGGAGTTATTCAGACACTACTGCAACCAAATAGACCAACAGGGCTGCCAGGCAACTGGTATTGTGGTATTTGCTGCCCTTTTTGATTCTTTTCGTAGTTTGAGGTGAGAGATGGACTAAAGAAGCTTGCATATGGGCCTCTTGACATCCACTAGGCCCCAGGCACTTGCCTAGGTTGCCTTGTGGATGACTCTGCTCTGCTTCTACTATACCTACAACCAGTGGTGTAGCTAAGGAGCTATTGACCCCGATGCAAGTTTTACATGGGGCCCCCCAAGCACTCTATACATAACAATTGATATGATGAACCAAAACCTGCCAATGGCAGCTACAGTGTCAGAGGGGCAAGAAGGGAATGGGGAACAGTTTGTTAATGATTACCACTATTCAAAGCATCTATAGAAGTGATTATTATGAGCACAGGACCAATAGAGAGCTAATACTGCAGTTGAGGGAGGGCCCCGGTGCTGTTGTAACCTCTGCACCCCCAATTGCTACACCCCTGTCTACAACCAAACCTTAACCCAGAAAAGAATAAAGATGAAATGGGACCCAAGGCAAGGTACTAGCCTTTGCTTCATTCCTATAGTCCTTTCGGTAAGTTCAGGTAGGAGAGTGGTCAAAGAAAGTGGCAGCTGGGCCCCTTGATGCCCTCTAGTCCCCAGGCAGTTGCCTATGTTGCCTTGTGGATGATCCTGCTCTGCCGTAACCCCTTGTGAAGACAGACGAATTAGCTTGCAAACACTCAAGCCAGCAACACTCATAATGATGTGTTTTTTTTTCCTAAGACAGAAAAACAATTGTTACAATTATTTTGGTACTAAGTACAGTACAGAAATAAAAGCAAATATGTCAATAAAAAAATGACATTTGTTGTAGCGGACGAATATGTAAAAGAAAAAATAAATCCGATGCCTTCTCAGTCCTGCCGTAGTGCAGAACACATTTCACAGAGGTGATACCTGAAGGGAATGCTGGGAGGTCTGGTGTTCCCGGGGGGAATTCTGGCAGTGTGACGGCTTATTTGCGCAGATGTGAAGATAGTTGTCAGAAACTCTTATCTGTGAGAAATACAAACGAGTGCAGGTAAAGGGGGGCCTGACCCATACGAAATATGAAGCCTCTCATACTGGCCCACTGTCGTGCTGGTCAGTCAGCGTGCAAGGATGACAAATGACTTTGGTGTGGAGCGGACAGCATGCCATGACAGTGGAAATAACTAACTGAAGACAGCAATGTTATTGTGTGAACAGTGCCTGACTCAGTTGTCTCAGCATAATGGAGCGTTCAGGCTCTGGGCTGTGTGTGTAGGCGAGATGGAAAGTGCTGTCTGGAGATGGTGACAGTCTATGAAGAGGAGATTCCAGACAGGGTATATTATTATACGTTGGGAGGGGGGAAACAGGATGGTGGTGGTTGGGGGGGGGGCAGTAGGTCTTGAATGCAGAATGAATTTCTCTGAAGTTTTGCTTGGTGCACCTTAGTTCTTCTTGATTTAAAGCATAACTCCTTGTTTGTAAAGAATATAAATACAACTAGACAAGACATTGGGGGACATTCCTCTACAGTGTCTGAGACATAATATTAGTAGGTTTTTAGAAATCTATGCAGAACTGTCTCAGACACCTTAAGAAATCACTAAATAGTGTAGATTCCTTCTTAAAGGGATACTGTAGGGGGGTCAGGGGAAAAGGAGTTGAACTTACCCGGGGCTTCTAACGGTCCCCCGCAGACATCCTGTGTTGGCGCAGCCACTCACCGATGCTCCGGCCCCGCCTCCGGTTCACTTCTGGAATTGCAGACTTTTAAGTCTGAAAACCACTGCGCCTGCGTTGCCGTGTCCTCGATCCCGCTGATGTCATCAAGAGCGCACAGCGCAGGCCCAGTATGGTCTGTGTCTGCGCAGTACACTCCTGGTGACATCAGCGGGAGCGAGGACACGGGCGTGCAGGCGCAGTGGTTTTCTGACTTTAAAGTCAGAAATTCCAGAAGTGAACTGGAGGCGGGGCCGGAGCATCGGTGAATGGCTGCGACAACACAGGATGTCTGCGGGGGACCATTAGAAGCCCCGGGTAAGTTCAGCTCATTTTCCCCCGACCCCCCTACAGTATCCCTTTAAAGAAGAGTTAGGAAGGTTTCTAAAACAGTGCAGTGTGTGAGGAAAATTGCTGTTGGTAACCAATACATTTGCTGTATTGATACAGAAAAGAGAAGTTAGCATAAATATATTATTTATGGTAGATTTTTTTTTTAGGTTAACTGACAAGATGTAATGTAAATAAATATATATAAATGTATTAAGGGGCCCATACACTCTATAGAATCGATCGATCAGAAATCTGTGGCAGTTTAGGGATGGATTTTCACTTTTCTTAACTGTAGTGCAGTTCTAGAAATTCCCGTAAAACTGCCGCTATTAAGTGGAATTTAGAAATGTTCTTACTATCATGCAGAACAGTTCCTCCTGCTGGTTAGAACTATGTAAGAAGAAAACACTGCTGGTAATGCTTTCATACATTTCACCCACAGAACCTTTATATTGCGCTTTTCTCCCAGCGGACTCAAAGCCAGGGCTGGATTTCTGGAAAGGACACAAAGGCCGGGCCTTGGGCGACTGCAGCCCGAGGGGGCACCTGAAAATGAAAGAGGGATTGCCACACATGAAAGAGGAGGCTGAAAATGGGAAGCAACACATGTAAAAGGGAAACTGATGTACAAGTGCGCTGATCATGAAAGAAAGGGACTGCTGTACATAGATAATACACATGGAAGAGGAGGCTGCACATGGAATGGGAGGGGAGCTGCTGCCCATGAAGGCGGAGCCACAACATACATGGCCTATGGGCACAAAAAGTATAAATCCGTCCTTGCTCAAAGCGCCAGAGCTGCAGCCACTAGGGTATGCTCAGTAGGCAGTGGCTAAGTTAGGGAGTCTTGCCCAAGGTCTCCTTAATAAATAGTTGCAGCTTACTGAACTGGAAGAGCTGAGATTCCCTGGTTTCCTGTGTCGAAGGCAGAGCCCTTAACCAGTACACTGTCCAGCAACTCCTTTCATATCTATAGGTATTGCAAAGGTATCAGCAAACTAACCTACTTCCCTTGCTCTCTGTCCCAGCAGGTGGCTCAAGTGTACTAGCCACAGAATGGGGTATGGTTGTACATGCAATGTGAGCAGACATTTGGAGTTCTGATGTACCTTCTAGCACAAGGGGATAGCTAGAGGTGCTACATTTCTTTCTGGGACAGGCCAGTGGAAAGCAGGTCTGGTCACAGAAGAAGTTGGCCTTTACCACTGTTAGTACAGCCAGGGATTTGTGCTGGTTGGTTGAGACTGCTAGTTAGTTGAGTTCTGGATAACCGGGACTCTACTATATATTGTAATAAGAATGGAGTTACACTATATAGAAAGTTGCCCAATAGAATGCCAGAAAACCACAGGAGGAATGCTGTGCCGAAAACATGTTCACCCTGTCAGACTCTTAAAGAGGCCCTGTAGTGACATACAGTGGAATGCAGTACATTATTCAGGGGCGCAACTAGGACCCACCGGGCCCCCCTGCAGAAATTCTGAGCGCCCTCCACCGGGCCCACTCAGGGTCCTTTTGGGGGCTGGAGGAGTCACAGCATGAGGAGAAAGCCATGGCCGCACATGGTGGGGAGAGATGGTTCCCCCTCAACTCGTGCTCTCCCCTCTGCGCTCCCCTCCAGCATCAATGAGTGTCTCTGGGCAGGCGGCGGGCAGTGGGCAGATATACATACCTTCCTGCATTCCACCGTGGATGTTTCACCTCTAGTGTCTTACGCTACTTCCTGTATAAACAGGAATCCCCTATTGTTACGTCCCTGCCCACTTTTATGGTAATTTTCCAGTTTTCAGCTTCAGAAACACTTTCTAAATATTGATTGGCTGTTTAGCATGTGGAATTATTTGCTCCCCCACCCCCCCACACAGCATTCTGGGGGGCCAGCTATGTTTTTGTACTGGCTTTAGAACTCTCAGTAAGCGAACATTCCGCAGAGATCACCTGCCAGTACTACAGGTGTCACCGCGTGTGATAAATTTCAGAATGTAAATCAGGGAAAGGAAAGATTTTACAATGGGCAAACACTGACTAAATAATTTATAAATGAGTACTGTAAAGCAAATAAGCACTTTTATTAATTATATTATTTTGACTACAGTTCCCCTTTCATTGTTAGTAATGGTGAATAGAGGATAACGCAATTATTCTGACAATCTCCATATCTGATGCAGCCGTACCAATGGAATACAGTTTGGAAACGCCAGTCACATGACCCAGAGATCTGAGCACAAAATATGGAGCTGCCAGCAGAGTTGGAGTTTCTTCTTGTGCTCAGAGCTGCCACTAGACCCTCCCCTGTCTCTCTCTCTCGCCTTGCAGCACTGAGTCCCTGAAACACTGTTCAGATCCCAGCCAAGGCACTATCTGCTCGGAGTTTGTATGTTCTCCCCTGCCTGTCTAATTGGCCCTAGACTATGATACAGGCACTGCAGGATACATACATAGACATATGACTATGGCAGGAATTAGATTGTGAGCCCCTCTGAGGGACAGTTGAGTGACAAAACAATGTAGTCCGTACAGTGCTATGGAAGATGTCGCCACTATATGAATACTAAACAATACTATAATGTATACTTCACTTTACGACCTCTTTAAATATACAAATGTAGTAGTCAGTAGGCGCAACAGGCAATTCAATAAACTGCAGCCTTATTCAGCCTCTTCTGTGCTGGATGCCAGTGCTGAGCACCCAAACTTCACGCCTATTTGCACAATAATTTACTGTGTAAGAGGGATATAAATCACTTTTTTTACCAAAGTTTGCTGAGTATCGACCATGTCGAGACACCGGCCTGAGGGGCGCAGGAGATGTTCTGGTAGCCTTTGTAAATGGCCAGGCCTCCAGGGGGCCATCTGTCCTCTGGGAGAAGAGTAGCAAAGTGTAACAGACAGACCCGCTGCCCTTAAGTTAAAATGTGCTACAATTTTACATCATACAATACCTAATAAACAAACCTAATATTTCCATAGTTCAGGGAATCTATAGTATTTTTAACACTATGGCCCTGATTCACTAACCTACAGTAAGATTTCCGTGTGCAAACAGTGTACAGAAATTTTATCATTACTTCCATTACTGAAAGAGTAGTGCATGTTGCCTAGAGAAACAATACAATTTGGGCACCAAGCCAAAGTCCAAAAAATCGTCACCTTTTCGTAGTGCTTGTTGCCTTGCCTAGAGAAACAATAGAATTCAGTCCAAAAAATTGTCACCTTTATTTCATCCTCAACATAAAAGACAGAGGTTGCATAGTGTATGTCCTGACAGTCTGTTTCGCAGCATACCTTGCTTCGTCAGAGGCAAGAGCAATATACCTCTGATGAAGCAAGGTATCCCGCAAAACAGACTATCAGGTCATACGCTATGCAACCTCTGTCTTTTAAGTTGAGGAAGAAATAAAGGTGACGATTTTTGGGACTTTGGCTGGTGCCCCCATTTCTATTGCTTCTGTGCCTTACAAATCACTCTGGTTGGTCTGGAGGCACAGCTACTGCAGCGTTTACCGTCAACTGTCCGTCAATCATCTTGTGCCGATCTAATCTCTCATCCAACCTGAGTTACCTAAGTGATGCAAGGATTGCTAAGGTTGTATGCTACCCTGGCAATGCTCTTGTTACTTAGTGTTAAGCTTGGAGGTGTAATCTCCACAGTCAGCATACAACACATAAGCTGACGTGAAGGAGGTACACACACCAGCACAAGGGATCAGGATATCCCCAGTTTAGTGGAGGAGAGGACTGACTCCAATAGGAGATTGTGGTGCACAGAGCCGGTGCAGATCTGAACAGCCACAAACACTTTCGTAATAACGTCTCAGCGCAAAGTAGCGCTGAGCGCATAAACCAGGACTGAGGAGATCAGGACAGGTAGACAGAATGAACGCTTGCCAGCTAGCGATTACTTAGCGACAGCAAGCGTCCAAAACCAGACAGACTGGAATGAGGCAGCCAATGCGTTGCGGCGATGGCGTGCCTCACAAAGACAGGACAGGAGAGACAGGAAATAGCAGGATCGAGATAGATGAACGTAACACAGATAAATATACAATAAGTATGTTTTCCTAGCGTATTACAATTACAGCTATCAATGAAACTATTCGTAACGTCTGACTAACATATGTATATATTGGCAATGAACCGATATATGACATAAGCAGGAACTCTGACTAAGACTGAAGTAATACAGGGAACAGGACTCAGAAGGATTCGCTATCTCTTCGCAGAGATGAACGCAATCCACAAACAGGACCAGGAACAGGATTCAGAAGGATTCGTTATCTCTTCGCAGAGATGAACGCAATCCACAAACAGGACCAGGAACAGGATAACTAGCTCAGCACGGGTGTTCACGATACGCGCAAACTACCAAAACGTGCTGGAAAACTGACTAACTGAACACAGGAAATAAACAGTTCGTGTACGTATATATCAGCGACACTGATATATTAACGTAACACGAATACAAGGAAAATAACAAAATGCGCAAGTATGCGTATATATTGGCGATGAACCAATATATGACACAAGACAAGCAAGTAGCAACTTCTAGAACAAGAGCAGAACTAGGAGGACTCACTGACCCCTTCGCAGGAGTCAGCGCAGTCCACACGGACCAGGAACGAGGTGGGGCACGAGCAGAGTAACAGATAGAGTCTGAAACTATGGTAGCCCCTGAGGCATTGCAGGAAGCAGTTCTTTATACTGAGGTCATCCAATGGGAGCAGACCTGCAGACTCCCACACAAGTGAATGGTAATTAATCACAGGCTGATAGCAGGAAAAGGCAGACAATGATATGCAGCCTGCAGGAAAGGGACCACCCCTCCACTGCAGCAGACAATGTTTGTTTACACAAAAGCATATTAAACTGTCATTAACTTCAGAGCAACTGCAGATGGAATCAGCAACTAGTTTAAGTGCAAACCAAACTATGCAAGCAAATGCATGTAATGACATTAGAACTGTTTGGTTTGCAATACCACTGCAGTCAGCAGTAAACGCTGCAGAAGCGATCATAACACTTAGGTGAAGCAGGTCCCGCTAATCAGGCACCGCCCTATGCTGTCAGCGTAGTAATGGTAGTGCGCTACTTGCGCACAGCAATCTTGCTGTAAATTAGTAAATCAGGGCCATTTTGCGTTTTTTTGTGGATTATCTAACCAATGTTATTAGAACCCTAGTTTAACCTCCCATTTTTTATGTATATGCATTGGTATATCTGGGCGGTATGGTGCCTATAGCAAACACTGAGGGTGCGTGGTGCCCATGGTATGCGCCATGCTGCAGCCCTCTAGTTATGCCACTGTGCATATCACAATAAATTTGCATGAATTACCAATGCACATATTGTGTCTATACTTTTTGCAAAAAAGTATATTTAAAATTTGGGCACCAAGTATCTAAGGGTTTAAATAAATATCTACCCTTATTGTGTTCCATTTGGGGAACAGCAGCCAACACAGCAACGTTGCTGCTACTTGCAGCTGTGCTCAGCACCACAAAAACACTATAATACGTAGGCTGATGTCATAGGGATAAATGGTGGGGTGGCTGGTTTTTAAAATCTACTACAGACTTCTTAAAGGACACCTAAGGTTAGAGGGATATGGAGGCTGCCATATTTATTTCCTTTTAAACAATGCATACTTCCTGGCTGTTCTGCTGATCCTCTACCTCTTATACTTTTAGCCAGGCAGCTCAGGTGTTTCTGGCTGACGTCTGTGTGATTAAAGGCACATACACACGTATGATGTATGTCATCCGTTGGGGATAGGGACACAATCCCCTTGGGTGACATCGCTGGGCCAGACAGTACAGACGCATGTCAGCAGTGTAGCTGGCGATGCATACTTTTGCTATGCTTGAAGGGGGTGGGGGTGGATGGCATTATTGGCATAGCGGCGCCTGCATAACGTCAAAGTAGTTTGCCATTCGTTGGGTGAGAAGATCCTCCAGGTAGATCGCTCACAGGTTGGGGGCTGCTGTATGCATGCTGGATTATCTGTTGAGGTGGTCAGTATCGGCTGTCTCACCCGACTTTGGTGAAGGGTTTATACAGGCCTTTAGACATTACTGCAGCCAAAGAGTTCAGCAGGATGCCAGGTAACTGGTATTGTTTAAATGGAAATAAATACAGCAGTCTCAATATTCCCCTCACTTCAATTGTCTTTTAACCACTTTTCCTCCTCCGGGATGAATAACTACGCCCCTGCAAAATGCCATTACTCCGTGCAAGAACGTAGTTACTATGTCCCTCCCCGCCGCATGTTCCCGCTCACTTACCCCTGTGCTCGTTACCACTGCCGATCGTTAGCCACTAGATGAATTCATGGGAACCTAGTTTCCATTCCTTGATCTAAGTCCCCGTGTTAACCATTTCCACCTCCCGGACGTGAAGCTCACGTCCGGGCGGCAGCTCTGCAGCGCTCCCGCGCTTGGGCGCGCTCCCGTGTCCGCGTTGTGTCCCCCGGTAGCCCTGGGATCAGTGAAAGGGAACATGGTTCCCGATCACCAATCCCTTTCCCCCGCAGAAAAACCGAAGCGCTCACCTGTGAGGCTTCAGTTCTTCTGCCCGGACAGATTTCCGCATCCCCCTTGTACTTCCGCTTAGCGAGAAGTACAAGGAGGGTAAACAAAAATGAAGGTGGCCATCTTGTGTCCAAATAGTAAAACTACAGCTACACATTTTTTACATTACAAATCACACACATGGCAACATTAAAAATTAACTGTTTATGTCCCACACCAAAATATTCCCCAAATACATTTTTTAATGGAAAAAAAAAATTACAATTTTAAAAAAAAAGGACATTAATAGTTACCTAAGGGTCTGAACTTTTTAAATATGCTTTTGAAGGGTGTATACTACAAACATTTTTTAAATAATAAGCTTGTAAATAGTGATGGGCGCAAAACGGAAACAATGCACCTTTATTTCCAAATAAAATATTGGCGCCATACATTGTGATAGGGACAAAATTTAAATGGTATAATAACCGAGACATACGGGCAAATAAAATACATAGGTTTTAATTATGGTAGCATGGATTATTTTAAAGCTATAATAGCCGAAACCTGAGAAATAATGAATTTTTTCCATTTTTTTCTTATTAACCTATTTTAGTTCCTGGACGTACAAACTACATCCAGGAACCATGCGCGCTACCGCGCGCTCCCGCGGCCGATCGCGCGCGTGCATGCGCGCTCCCGGCCCACGGTTCGTTAGCCAGGCAATCAGTGAATTGGGCTATGGTGCCCAATCACTGATTCCTCTCCCCCGCTGAAAAAGCGACAGCTTCTCTCGGAAGCTGCGCCTTTTCTGGCTGTTACCTCCCCCATGCGTCTCTCTAAGCGTATGTTACGCTTAGAGTGACGTCATGTAAACAAACTCATGGCCGCCATCTTGTGGCCAAAAAGTAATACTACAACTAAAAGTAAAAAAAATAAAAATCAACACACATTTACATTATAATCCTATTGTTTACATCCCACCCTCCCAAAACTACCCAAATAAAATGTTTAATATAAAAAATAAAAAATAACCCTTACAATAAAAAAAAAAACATGTAAATATTTACCTAAGGGTCTAAACTTTTTAATATCAATGTAAAGATGAAATATTTCTGTATTTTTTTATTTTAAAATTGTAAATAGTGATAGATGCAAAACGGAAAAAATGCACCTTTATTTCCAAATAAAATATTGTCGCCATACATTGTGATAGGGACATAATTTTAACGGTGTAATAACCGGGACATATGGGCAAATACAGTACGTGAGTTTTAATTATGGAGGCATGTATTATTTTAAAACTATAATGGCTGAAAACTGAGAAATAATGATTTTTTTCCGTTTTTTTTCTTATTCTTGCTGTAAAAATGCATTTACAGTAAAGTGGCTCTTAGCAAAATGTACCCCCCAAAGAAAGCCTAATTGGTCGGAAAAAACAAGATATAGATCAGTTCATTGTGATAAGTAGTGATAAAGTTATAGGCTAATGAATGGGAGGTGAACATTTCTCAAGTGAAAACGACGGAACGCGAATGGGTTAATCCTGTTAAAATGCATTTATGGAAAAGTGGCTCTTAGCAAAATGTACCACCCACAGAAAGCCCAATTAGTGGCGGAAAAAACAAGATATAGATAAATAAATTGTGATAAGTAGTGATAAAGTTATTAGCGAATAAATGGGAGGTGAAAATTGGTCCGATGCATAAGGTGAAAAATCCCCGCAGGCTGAAATGGTAAATGACCGCCACCGTCTATGAGACAGCGCCACCATTCACAAAGATCGTTCATGCATTGCTTCCTGTTTGTGCAGTGATACTATGCATAAGGAAGTCATCCACGAGGACATCTTGTGGCCAAATAGTAAAATTACACCTACTTTTTTTTAATTTCAATAAAAGCCCTATTTTGACCGTATTTTACATTTTAAATTAACCCCTGACCTCCCACACTCCCCAATAATTATCCCCAAAAATGTTTTGGAAAAAAAATTACACAAATAGTTACCTTAGAGACTGAACTTTTTAATATGTATATCAAGAGGGTATATTACTATTACTTTCTAGATTATGGGCTTGTAATTAGGGATGGACGTAAAACTGAAAAAATGCACCTTTATTTCCAAATAAAATGTTGGCGAATTTGGCACCATACATTGTACTAGAGAAAAATTTTAAACGTTACAATAACCGGGAACAATTGGCAAATAAAATGTGTGGGTTTTAATTATGGTAGCATGTATTATTTTAATAATAATTTTTTTCCATTTGTTTCTTATTTTTCCTGTTAAAACACTTTTAGAATAAAATAATTCTTTGCAAAAAGTACCCCCAAAGAAATCCTAATTGGTAGCGAAAAAAACCAAGATATAAATTGTTTCGTTGTGATAAGTAGTAAGAAAGTTATAGGCGAATAAATGGAAGGAGCAATGACAGGTAAAAACCCTTGTGAAGTGGTTAAATTTGATACCACAATATGGAAGCCTTGAGACACTTCAAATGAAAAATGAGCTAATTTACTTAGCTAATTTACTTAGCATAAGTAGTCTCTGAGAAGGTAGAGTGCAACTCGCAGTTTACTTCAAAGTCAGGATAACTGATGAAGGGAACAGTTCATTCACGAAACATGTCTAGTAAAAATTACTCAGCCATTCAATGTCTGATAGAAAAGAAAAGCTGAAATTGAGCCAAACTCTCTTTTTCCTCACCTGTGGAGGTCTGGGGTGTTACTTCATGGTTACACATAAGAGAGATAGTGCCCAAGGTGATGCTTTCTTTAAAGGGAAGGTTCAGGGACTATGAAAAAAAAAATCCTCATCCACTTACCTGGGGCTTCCTCCAGCCCGTGGCAGGCAGGAGGTGCCCTCGGCGCCGCTCCGCAGGCTCCCGGTGGTCTCCGGTGGCCTCAGAACTACTGAGCCTGCGCAGTACAGCCCGGAGGACGTCCGATGACGTCAGCGCGCCACTGTGAAACGCAAAATGGAGCGCAGAAGAAGCCTGACCTGGCCGCCAGCTTGGCCAGGTCGAGTCGGCCACCGGAGACCACCGGGAGCCTGCGGAGCGGCGCCGAGGGCACCTCCTGCCTGCCACGGGCTGGAGGAAGCCCCAGGTAAGTGGATGAGGATTTTTATTTTTTTTTCATAGTCCCTGAACCTTCCCTTTAAAGTTTTGGAATATGCAATATGACAATGTTACTAATACTGTGTATACAGAACCAGAACAGAAGGTTAAACAAGCATGTGCACATTAGTGTTTTTAATGTATTTTTGTCAAACGTTGTATGTTGATTATAGACTGTGAATAAAAATAAATATTTAATATAAACGGATGATCTATCATGGACATCACTTATTTATAGATGTAATAATATGTACAAGCAACTATCCCCTATAAAGCCCCACTTGACCCTAATCCTTTTTCATGTTTGGGATGCAGGGAGGTGTAAACTAGACACACACACACACACAAAGCTATTGTTCAATAAATATTTATAGGCTATTTGAAATATTACCACTTACCACTTTATAAATAGGCCCCATACTCACACTGGTTAAAATTAGGCCAAAGAAGCCATTACGGACTGCCTCGAGAGATAATATAGTGTGTGCACAGGACCCCCCATGTCACCTAAAGGAAATAAATATGGCACCCTCCATATGCTTCTCACTCTAGGTTCCCTTTAAGCATGCTTAAAATAACTTCAAATAATGCTTTGAATCATAAAGTAATATTCTTACAGTACATATTTAGCTTGTCTGGTAAAATACAACCTTATCTCATAATATTTACATTACAAAACATGGTGCAGCCTGTACAGCCAGTGCCCTCACATGTCATCAGCATGTCCAACTAGATATTGTAATGACTTTACAGGGTAAAGGCTCGTATACAGGTCCTTCTCGAAAAAGTAGCATATTGTGATAAAGTTCATTATTTTCTGTAATGTACTGATAAACATTAGACTTTCATATATTTTAGATTCATTACACACAACTGAAGTAGTTCAAGCCTTTTATTGTTTTAATATTGATGATTTTGGCATACAGCTCATGAAAACCCAAAATTCCTATCTCAAAAAATTAGCATATTTCATCCGACCAATAAAAGAAAAGTGTTTTTAAAACAAAAAAAGTCAACCTTCAAATAATTATGTTCAGTTATGCACTCAATACTTGGTCGGGAATCCTTTTGCAGAAATGACTGCTTCAATGCGGCGTGGCATGGAGGCAATCAGCCCGTGGCACTGCTCAGGTGTTATGGAGGCCCAGGATGCTTCGATAGCGGCCTTAAGCTCATCCAGAGTGTTGGGTCTTGCATCTCTCAACTTTCTCTTCACAATATCCCACAGATTCTCTATGGGTTTCAGGTCAGGAGAGTTGGCAGGCCAATTGAGCACAGTAATACCATGGTCAGTAAACCATTTACCAGTGGTTTTGGCACTGTGAGCAGGTGCCAGGTCGTGCTGAAAAGTGAAATCTTCATCTCCATAAAGCTTTTCAGCAGATGGAAGCATAAAGTGCTCCAAAATCTCCCGATAGCTAGCTGCATTGACCCTGCCCTTGATAAAACACGTTGGACCAACACCAGCAGCTGACATGGCACCCCAGACCATCACTGACTGTGGGTACTTGACACTGGACTTCAGGCATTTTGGCATTTCCCTCTCCCCAGTCTTCCTCCAGACTCTGGAACCTTGATTTCCGAATGACATGCAAAAGTTGCTTTCATCCGAAAAAAGTACTTTGGACCACTGAGCAACAGTCCAGTGCTGCTTCTCTGTAGCCCAGGTCATGCGCTTCTGCCGCTGTTTCTGGTTCAAAAGTGGCTTGACCTGGGGAATGCAGCACCTGTAGCCCATTTCCTGCACACGCCTGTACATGGTGGCTCTGGATGTTTCTACTCCAGACTCAGTCCACTGCTTCCGCAGGTCCCCCAAGGTCTGGAATCAGTCCTTCTCCACAATCTTCCTCAGGGTCCGGTCACCTCTTCTCATTGTGCAGCGTTTTCTGCCACACTTTTTCCTTCCCACAGACTTCCCACTGAGGTGCCTTGATACAGCACTCTGGGAACAGCCTATTCGTTCAGAAATTTCTTTCTGTGTCTTACCCTCTTGCTTGAGGGTGTCAATGATGGTCTTCTGGACAGCAGTCAGGTCGGCTGTCTTACCCATGATTGCGGTTTTGAGTAATGCACCAGGCTGGGAGTTTTTAAAAGCCTCAGGAATCTTTTGCAGGTGTTTAGAGTTAATTAGTTGATTTAGATGATTAGGTTAATAGCTAGTTTAGAGAACCTTTTCATGATATGCTAATTTTTTGAGATAGGAATTTTGGGTTTTCATGAGCTGTATGCCAAAATCATCAATGTTAAAACAATAAAAGGCTTGAACTACTTCAGTTGTGTGTAATGAATCTAAAATATATGAAAGTCTAATGTTTATCTGTACATTACAGAAAATAATGAACTTTATCACAATATGCACATTTTTTGAGAAGGACCTGTATATGTGCAACTATTCCACTTAACCATCTTCCAAACTTGGTCTGTTGGACGGTTGTTGGGTGGGTGTGTAAGCGACAGTCGTGTACCTACCATAAGGCTGCAGGTGCTCACAGCACCTGGTGTAGCCATGGCTAGGGGTGCCACTGTAGTGCTCAGTCACTGTGTTCTTCCACCTGGGACTTTTTTTTTTAATAGTTTGGGCAGGTTCAGGAAAGTAACAGCAGGCAGTGTAGGGTACTGTACTACTTCCTGCACTAGATGTAGCACCCTCCCCCTTCCTATCCTGTGGGCAATGTGTCTCCTCACTCTCTACATACAGCCTGCAGTGAGTGAATGTGCAGAGCAGCAGGGTGAGTAGAGAGAATGAGGGAGAGGGGGCAGGATGTGGTTAGTGCTTCAGAAGTTGCCTGTCATTAGTAGCCATGTGCATTTGCTGCTGTAATACGAGAGTGCCCTCCCACCAGGCTCTCTGTCTTGTGCCTCTACCTCTTTATCCCCCCCTCATCTTATGCATCCCCCTCTTTCGTATGTCCCATTTTTCTGACTGTCTTCAGAGGAGCTCACAATCTGATCGTACCATAGGCCATAGTCTAATGTCCTACCATATTATTATTGTGTATTTATATAGCCCTAACAGCTTCTGCAGCACTGTATAGAGTTCAGAGTTTCATAACGTTAGCTCCGTCCACATCCTGACGACTCCTTTTCCCCAAAAATCCTCCAAAAATTGCAGCAACACGCTCGGCGCCGCAACCCATCAATCCTCCCATCACATAAAAAAAATTTCACTTCATTGGCGTTCCAGGAAAAAAAACATGCAGGTTCCAAATATACATTCCACTCAACAGATCAAACGGATCCGTTGCAGCCTGACAAGTGTGCACAGGTACTATAGATAATATAGGATTCATGAAGATGTCCGTTCCTCTGATGCGAAACTGTACTTTTTTTTTCCCTTTCGGGAACCTAGCCTAAAGGTGGCCATGTACTTACTAATTATCCTGTTGATTCTCATCAGATTCAATCACTGTAATCGAATCTGCTATAAATCAATGCCCCAACCTTTCGGCCCAATCGGTTGGCAGTGGATTGGGAGCGGTGGCATGTCTACATCCTATAACATTGCACTACATGGAACAGTGAAAAACTGTGATTTTAAATAGATGTTTAATAGATTTCCTGCTAAAATATATCAGAAATCTATGCCTAGTATGTGTGGAAGGATTTGATCCCTCTGTGATCAGATTTGACCTAGCACGGTTCTATCTGATGGTCGAATCTGGTGGTGGCCATTTATAAGTGTATGGCCACCTTTACAGGTTATACCAGTGATGGCTAACCTTGGCACTCCAGCTTTGACAAAACTACAAATCCGATCATGCCTCCGCCTCCCCGAGTTATGTTTTGAGCTGTCGAGTACTGCAATGCCTCATGGGACTTGTAGTTCCACCACAGCTGGAGTGCCAAGGTTAGCCATCACTGGGTTATACTGTATATCACTGTTTTTCAACCTTTCCACCCTGGAGGAACCCTTCAAATACTTTTTTGGATCTCAGAGAACCCCTGTATAAGTGGAGAGAGCAGGGCCGGCGCTATCATAGAGGCAAAAGAGGCAGCTGCCCCAGGGCCCCAGAGCTTGTAGGGGCCCCCAGTGGCTACAAGAGGAAAAAAAAATTCAAATCGACCTTATAGTTCCTGAGAAAATCTATTTTAAAGTTTCAAAGGAAAAAAAATACACATTTAAAAACCAGCCGACTTTAATGGTTAATAGCAAATCCAACTTAAAGTCTAGAAACCCTAAATTTGCAGGATATGTTAAGGAGATCATTGGGAATAAGAGGAAAAAACTATTTTTTCAAAAAGACCTTATAGTTTTTGAGAAAATCAATTTTAAAGTTTCGAAGGAAAAAAGTATACTTTTAAATGCAATAAATGTCACTTTTAGTACCTAACGGTAGTGTAATTTTACATGTATCAAAAGAAAGAGCAATACATTTCCTGACAGGGTTTCCAGAGGCTCCATACGCAGCCGCAGCGCTTTGGCCAGGGATCGCTATACAGCCGCAATATGGCTGTATGAAGATCCCTGGCATTTTTTTCCTATTTTCCCCCCAAAAAAATTTATGTTTAGAGTGTGGGATTTTTTTTTTTTTTTAATTATGTGGGGTCCCCCTCCTGAAACTTTTTAACCCCTTGTCCCCCATGCAGGCTGGGGTAGCCAGAATGTGGAGCTCCGACCGATTGGGGCTTCAAACCCTGACTTTACCAGCTGCAAAAAAGGTCCCTTAATGCCAATTTTTGCTCCAGGGTATCTGTTGGGGGCCCCCCAGGTTTATTTTGCCCTGGGGCCCCATTGTTGCTTAAACCGGCCCTGGGAGGGAGTAGGGATTTATTTTGCAGGAGGCACAGTCTATTGCGGTTCAAAAAGTTTGCAGGTTCGCATACTTTTGCGGAGGTTCGCGTTCAAGGTGGGCGAACCTAAAATCGGAGGTTTGAGCCATCTCTAGTGTGGATGGGCCCAAACAGGCTCCTTGTTTACCCCAATTCCATGTTATTCCTCTGTAGTGCTCCCTATTATAGTAGCCAGTGTTAGTGTTTCTACTTATAGCTCCCACAATTATAGTTCTCCCCTATATGGTTATCTCCCCTATGTTTATGCCCCTTCTAAAAGTCTGAGCAGAGCACCTGCTGGACCCACACCAGTTTGCATACAGAGTGAACAAGTCCACCGGCGACACCATTAACATCTGCCTGGAGTCAGTCTACGAGCACCTGGACAGAGCGAACTCATACGCCAGGATCCTCCTCCTTGACTTCAGCTCAGCATTTAACACCATCAGCCCTAAAATACTTCAGGAGAACCTTGCTGTGCTCAAAGTCCACCCCTCCCTGTGCCTGTGGATCACTGACTTCCTCACAAATAGATCCCAGGTCGTCAAGCTAGGTACTATCCTCTCTCACTGACAAGGATAAAAAAGTAGTAGTATGGTTCCACCCCTACAAATTATGTCCACAACTCAATATATACACGCAAACGGGTTTTTTTCATGAAACAAAGTTCTCTTTTATTCTTCAATTGTTTCTTCAGAAAGCAGGTGATAAATGTAGATACAACATCAGACCTTCATTTTACATAAATGTGAAATTTATGTGAAATGAAGGTCTGATGTTGTATCTACATTTATCACCTGCTTTCTGAAGAAACAATTGAAGAATAAAAGAGAACTTTGGTTCATGAAAAAAAAACCCGTTTGCGTGTATATATTGAATTGTGGACTAGCCTCTCTCAGCCAAGGACCACCAACACAGGGGCCCCACAAGGCTTCGTCCTGTCACCGATCCTGTTCTCCCTGTATACATACAACTGCAGATCCACTGAAAGCTCCGTCAAAGTTATCAAATTCGCGGATGACACCACCATTGTTGGCCTCATCACCAACAAGGATGAGGAGGCATACTGTCACCAGGTTGAAAGTATCTGCAACTGGTGTAGGGTGAATGGGCTAGTCCTCAACACCGCAAAAACTGTCGAACTGATCATAGACTTTAGAAAGCGCACCCCCACCCCTCCCCCAATCCATATAGAAGGCACAGAAGTCACACAAGTCCCCTGCACTCGCCTCCTGGGCACAACTATCTCCAACGACCTGAGGTGGGAGGCCAACACCATCTCCATCCAGAGGAAAGCCCAGCAGAGACGAGAGACTATTCTTCATTCGCCAACTGAGGAAGTTTGGCATGGACCAGAAACTTCTGACAAGCTTCTACTCAGCCACAATTGAATCTGTCCTGTGCTCTTCTATCCTGGTCTGGTACACTGGCTCCTATGCCAGCGACAGACACAAGCTACAGAGGGTCATCAGATCAGCGGAAAGAATCATTGGAAAACCTCTTTCCCCGCTAGGCCTCCTCTACAACACCAGACTGAGCTCCAGAGCATTGCGGATCGCTAATGATCCCTCACACCTAGGCTCCCGCTTCTTCAGTCGGCTCCGTTCGGGCCAGAGGTATCGGTCCATCTACACCAGAACCTCAAGACACAGGAACTGCTTCTTCCCCTCAGCAGTCAAATCACTGAACTCTCAGGATTAACTCCCCACCCCACCACCACCACCTCCCCATCGCCCTCTCCCCAGGCTGTTCTTCCTCGACTAGCCAGAACCGTCCTGTGAACGAGGTTTTTTTCTGTTATGTATTACTGTATTGCATTTGTTTGATGTATACTACCCTGTTATCTCTGCTGTCTGTCCTTTCCTGTACCTGCTTTGTGTCAAGCCCAATTCTGGGCATGACCAAGTCATGCTTGGTGGTAATAAAGATGATTCTGATTCTATAATAGGGCTTTTTTTATTATACTGCCTCTCTCTAAGATACTGTATGTTTTTTTTCATTGCTGAGCTCCTTATTATACTGACCCAAAAAGTAGCCCTTGTTTTTATAAAGTAGCCAAGGAGGTACTTTTTCACCTCACTTTTCCGACCCTGACCCTGAGCTGTCATTAAAAATGAAATTGGGACTTACCTGGGGCTTCCACCAGCCCACGGTAGGCCGCGAGGTCCCCCGGCGTCTTCTTGGCTTCTCTCACGGTCCTGCTGGCGGCTCAGCTCTTCAGCGACTTTCGGGCTGAAGTCACCTGGACGAACACGTTATGCGTCATCACGCCGGCTGCTACAGGTCATTAAGTTGGCGGGCGTGAGAGTCCTGCACATGCATATTTCTCTAACTCTGAACTGCGCATGAGCAGGACTCTCACGCCAGCCGACTTGATGACGTGTAGCGGTCGGCGTGATGACGCATAACGTGCTCACCCAGGAAGTGTACTGGCAACTTCAGCCTGAAAGTTGCTGAAGAACTGAGCCATTCTGCGACTGAGCTGTTAACGGGGCTGATCGTGGCTGAACGGCAAACCGCAGGAGGATGGTATGCAGTTTACTTCAAAGTCAGGATAACTGATGAAGGGAACAGTTCATTCACGAAACATGTCTAGTAAAAATTACTCAGCCATTCAATGTCTGATAGAAAAGAAAAGCTGAAATTGAGCCAAACTCTCTTTTTCCTCACCTGTGGAGGTCTGGGGTGTTACTTCATGGTTACACATAAGAGAGATAGTGCCCAAGGTGATGCTTTCTTTAAAGGGAAGGTTCAGGGACTATGAAAAAAAAAATCCTCA
Organism: Hyperolius riggenbachi; assembly: GCF_040937935.1. NCBI lineage: Eukaryota > Metazoa > Chordata > Amphibia > Anura > Hyperoliidae > Hyperolius > Hyperolius riggenbachi. The sequence continues at coordinate 331,157,372 of NC_090651.1, forward strand.
TCCACTTACCTGGGGCTTCCTCCAGCCCGTGGCAGGCAGGAGGTGCCCTCGGCGCCGCTCCGCAGGCTCCCGGTGGTCTCCGGTGGCCTCAGAACTACTGAGCCTGCGCAGTACAGCCCGGAGGACGTCCGATGACGTCAGCGCGCCACTGTGAAACGCAAAATGGAGCGCAGAAGAAGCCTGACCTGGCCGCCAGCTTGGCCAGGTCGAGTCGGCCACCGGAGACCACCGGGAGCCTGCGGAGCGGCGCCGAGGGCACCTCCTGCCTGCCACGGGCTGGAGGAAGCCCCAGGTAAGTGGATGAGGATTTTTATTTTTTTTTCATAGTCCCTGAACCTTCCCTTTAAAGTTTTGGAATATGCAATATGACAATGTTACTAATACTGTGTATACAGAACCAGAACAGAAGGTTAAACAAGCATGTGCACATTAGTGTTTTTAATGTATTTTTGTCAAACGTTGTATGTTGATTATAGACTGTGAATAAAAATAAATATTTAATATAAACGGATGATCTATCATGGACATCACTTATTTATAGATGTAATAATATGTACAAGCAACTATCCCCTATAAAGCCCCACTTGACCCTAATCCTTTTTCATGTTTGGGATGCAGGGAGGTGTAAACTAGACACACACACACACACACAAAGCTATTGTTCAATAAATATTTATAGGCTATTTGAAATATTACCACTTACCACTTTATAAATAGGCCCCATACTCACACTGGTTAAAATTAGGCCAAAGAAGCCATTACGGACTGCCTCGAGAGATAATATAGTGTGTGCACAGGACCCCCCATGTCACCTAAAGGAAATAAATATGGCACCCTCCATATGCTTCTCACTCTAGGTTCCCTTTAAGCATGCTTAAAATAACTTCAAATAATGCTTTGAATCATAAAGTAATATTCTTACAGTACATATTTAGCTTGTCTGGTAAAATACAACCTTATCTCATAATATTTACATTACAAAACATGGTGCAGCCTGTACAGCCAGTGCCCTCACATGTCATCAGCATGTCCAACTAGATATTGTAATGACTTTACAGGGTAAAGGCTCGTATACAGGTCCTTCTCGAAAAAGTAGCATATTGTGATAAAGTTCATTATTTTCTGTAATGTACTGATAAACATTAGACTTTCATATATTTTAGATTCATTACACACAACTGAAGTAGTTCAAGCCTTTTATTGTTTTAATATTGATGATTTTGGCATACAGCTCATGAAAACCCAAAATTCCTATCTCAAAAAATTAGCATATTTCATCCGACCAATAAAAGAAAAGTGTTTTTAAAACAAAAAAAGTCAACCTTCAAATAATTATGTTCAGTTATGCACTCAATACTTGGTCGGGAATCCTTTTGCAGAAATGACTGCTTCAATGCGGCGTGGCATGGAGGCAATCAGCCCGTGGCACTGCTCAGGTGTTATGGAGGCCCAGGATGCTTCGATAGCGGCCTTAAGCTCATCCAGAGTGTTGGGTCTTGCATCTCTCAACTTTCTCTTCACAATATCCCACAGATTCTCTATGGGTTTCAGGTCAGGAGAGTTGGCAGGCCAATTGAGCACAGTAATACCATGGTCAGTAAACCATTTACCAGTGGTTTTGGCACTGTGAGCAGGTGCCAGGTCGTGCTGAAAAGTGAAATCTTCATCTCCATAAAGCTTTTCAGCAGATGGAAGCATAAAGTGCTCCAAAATCTCCCGATAGCTAGCTGCATTGACCCTGCCCTTGATAAAACACGTTGGACCAACACCAGCAGCTGACATGGCACCCCAGACCATCACTGACTGTGGGTACTTGACACTGGACTTCAGGCATTTTGGCATTTCCCTCTCCCCAGTCTTCCTCCAGACTCTGGAACCTTGATTTCCGAATGACATGCAAAAGTTGCTTTCATCCGAAAAAAGTACTTTGGACCACTGAGCAACAGTCCAGTGCTGCTTCTCTGTAGCCCAGGTCATGCGCTTCTGCCGCTGTTTCTGGTTCAAAAGTGGCTTGACCTGGGGAATGCAGCACCTGTAGCCCATTTCCTGCACACGCCTGTACATGGTGGCTCTGGATGTTTCTACTCCAGACTCAGTCCACTGCTTCCGCAGGTCCCCCAAGGTCTGGAATCAGTCCTTCTCCACAATCTTCCTCAGGGTCCGGTCACCTCTTCTCATTGTGCAGCGTTTTCTGCCACACTTTTTCCTTCCCACAGACTTCCCACTGAGGTGCCTTGATACAGCACTCTGGGAACAGCCTATTCGTTCAGAAATTTCTTTCTGTGTCTTACCCTCTTGCTTGAGGGTGTCAATGATGGTCTTCTGGACAGCAGTCAGGTCGGCTGTCTTACCCATGATTGCGGTTTTGAGTAATGCACCAGGCTGGGAGTTTTTAAAAGCCTCAGGAATCTTTTGCAGGTGTTTAGAGTTAATTAGCTGATTTAGATGATTAGGTTAATAGCTAGTTTAGAGAACCTTTTCATGATATGCTAATTTTTTGAGATAGGAATTTTGGGTTTTCATGAGCTGTATGCCAAAATCATCAATGTTAAAACAATAAAAGGCTTGAACTACTTCAGTTGTGTGTAATGAATCTAAAATATATGAAAGTCTAATGTTTATCTGTACATTACAGAAAATAATGAACTTTATCACAATATGCACATTTTTTGAGAAGGACCTGTATATGTGCAACTATTCCACTTAACCATCTTCCAAACTTGGTCTGTTGGACGGTTGTTGGGTGGGTGTGTAAGCGACAGTCGTGTACCTACCATAAGGCTGCAGGTGCTCACAGCACCTGGTGTAGCCATGGCTAGGGGTGCCACTGTAGTGCTCAGTCACTGTGTTCTTCCACCTGGGACTTTTTTTTTTAATAGTTTGGGCAGGTTCAGGAAAGTAACAGCAGGCAGTGTAGGGTACTGTACTACTTCCTGCACTAGATGTAGCACCCTCCCCCTTCCTATCCTGTGGGCAATGTGTCTCCTCACTCTCTACATACAGCCTGCAGTGAGTGAATGTGCAGAGCAGCAGGGTGAGTAGAGAGAATGAGGGAGAGGGGGCAGGATGTGGTTAGTGCTTCAGAAGTTGCCTGTCATTAGTAGCCATGTGCATTTGCTGCTGTAATACGAGAGTGCCCTCCCACCAGGCTCTCTGTCTTGTGCCTCTACCTCTTTATCCCCCCCTCATCTTATGCATCCCCCTCTTTCGTATGTCCCATTTTTCTGACTGTCTTCAGAGGAGCTCACAATCTGATCGTACCATAGGCCATAGTCTAATGTCCTACCATATTATTATTGTGTATTTATATAGCCCTAACAGCTTCTGCAGCACTGTATAGAGTTCAGAGTTTCATAACGTTAGCTCCGTCCACATCCTGACGACTCCTTTTCCCCAAAAATCCTCCAAAAATTGCAGCAACACGCTCGGCGCCGCAACCCATCAATCCTCCCATCACATAAAAAAAATTTCACTTCATTGGCGTTCCAGGAAAAAAAACATGCAGGTTCCAAATATACATTCCACTCAACAGATCAAACGGATCCGTTGCAGCCTGACAAGTGTGCACAGGTACTATAGATAATATAGGATTCATGAAGATGTCCGTTCCTCTGATGCGAAACTGTACTTTTTTTTTCCCTTTCGGGAACCTAGCCTAAAGGTGGCCATGTACTTACTAATTATCCTGTTGATTCTCATCAGATTCAATCACTGTAATCGAATCTGCTATAAATCAATGCCCCAACCTTTCGGCCCAATCGGTTGGCAGTGGATTGGGAGCGGTGGCATGTCTACATCCTATAACATTGCACTACATGGAACAGTGAAAAACTGTGATTTTAAATAGATGTTTAATAGATTTCCTGCTAAAATATATCAGAAATCTATGCCTAGTATGTGTGGAAGGATTTGATCCCTCTGTGATCAGATTTGACCTAGCACGGTTCTATCTGATGGTCGAATCTGGTGGTGGCCATTTATAAGTGTATGGCCACCTTTACAGGTTATACCAGTGATGGCTAACCTTGGCACTCCAGCTTTGACAAAACTACAAATCCGATCATGCCTCCGCCTCCCCGAGTTATGTTTTGAGCTGTCGAGTACTGCAATGCCTCATGGGACTTGTAGTTCCACCACAGCTGGAGTGCCAAGGTTAGCCATCACTGGGTTATACTGTATATCACTGTTTTTCAACCTTTCCACCCTGGAGGAACCCTTCAAATACTTTTTTGGATCTCAGAGAACCCCTGTATAAGTGGAGAGAGCAGGGCCGGCGCTATCATAGAGGCAAAAGAGGCAGCTGCCCCAGGGCCCCAGAGCTTGTAGGGGCCCCCAGTGGCTACAAGAGGAAAAAAAAATTCAAATCGACCTTATAGTTCCTGAGAAAATCTATTTTAAAGTTTCAAAGGAAAAAAAATACACATTTAAAAACCAGCCGACTTTAATGGTTAATAGCAAATCCAACTTAAAGTCTAGAAACCCTAAATTTGCAGGATATGTTAAGGAGATCATTGGGAATAAGAGGAAAAAACTATTTTTTCAAAAAGACCTTATAGTTTTTGAGAAAATCAATTTTAAAGTTTCGAAGGAAAAAAGTATACTTTTAAATGCAATAAATGTCACTTTTAGTACCTAACGGTAGTGTAATTTTACATGTATCAAAAGAAAGAGCAATACATTTCCTGACAGGGTTTCCAGAGGCTCCATACGCAGCCGCAGCGCTTTGGCCAGGGATCGCTATACAGCCGCAATATGGCTGTATGAAGATCCCTGGCATTTTTTTCCTATTTTCCCCCCAAAAAAATTTATGTTTAGAGTGTGGGATTTTTTTTTTTTTTTAATTATGTGGGGTCCCCCTCCTGAAACTTTTTAACCCCTTGTCCCCCATGCAGGCTGGGGTAGCCAGAATGTGGAGCTCCGACCGATTGGGGCTTCAAACCCTGACTTTACCAGCTGCAAAAAAGGTCCCTTAATGCCAATTTTTGCTCCAGGGTATCTGTTGGGGGCCCCCCAGGTTTATTTTGCCCTGGGGCCCCATTGTTGCTTAAACCGGCCCTGGGAGGGAGTAGGGATTTATTTTGCAGGAGGCACAGTCTATTGCGGTTCAAAAAGTTTGCAGGTTCGCATACTTTTGCGGAGGTTCGCGTTCAAGGTGGGCGAACCTAAAATCGGAGGTTTGAGCCATCTCTAGTGTGGATGGGCCCAAACAGGCTCCTTGTTTACCCCAATTCCATGTTATTCCTCTGTAGTGCTCCCTATTATAGTAGCCAGTGTTAGTGTTTCTACTTATAGCTCCCACAATTATAGTTCTCCCCTATATGGTTATCTCCCCTATGTTTATGCCCCTTCTAAAAGTCTGAGCAGAGCACCTGCTGGACCCACACCAGTTTGCATACAGAGTGAACAAGTCCACCGGCGACACCATTAACATCTGCCTGGAGTCAGTCTACGAGCACCTGGACAGAGCGAACTCATACGCCAGGATCCTCCTCCTTGACTTCAGCTCAGCATTTAACACCATCAGCCCTAAAATACTTCAGGAGAACCTTGCTGTGCTCAAAGTCCACCCCTCCCTGTGCCTGTGGATCACTGACTTCCTCACAAATAGATCCCAGGTCGTCAAGCTAGGTACTATCCTCTCTCACTGACAAGGATAAAAAAGTAGTAGTATGGTTCCACCCCTACAAATTATGTCCACAACTCAATATATACACGCAAACGGGTTTTTTTCATGAAACAAAGTTCTCTTTTATTCTTCAATTGTTTCTTCAGAAAGCAGGTGATAAATGTAGATACAACATCAGACCTTCATTTTACATAAATGTGAAATTTATGTGAAATGAAGGTCTGATGTTGTATCTACATTTATCACCTGCTTTCTGAAGAAACAATTGAAGAATAAAAGAGAACTTTGGTTCATGAAAAAAAAACCCGTTTGCGTGTATATATTGAATTGTGGACTAGCCTCTCTCAGCCAAGGACCACCAACACAGGGGCCCCACAAGGCTTCGTCCTGTCACCGATCCTGTTCTCCCTGTATACATACAACTGCAGATCCACTGAAAGCTCCGTCAAAGTTATCAAATTCGCGGATGACACCACCATTGTTGGCCTCATCACCAACAAGGATGAGGAGGCATACTGTCACCAGGTTGAAAGTATCTGCAACTGGTGTAGGGTGAATGGGCTAGTCCTCAACACCGCAAAAACTGTCGAACTGATCATAGACTTTAGAAAGCGCACCCCCACCCCTCCCCCAATCCATATAGAAGGCACAGAAGTCACACAAGTCCCCTGCACTCGCCTCCTGGGCACAACTATCTCCAACGACCTGAGGTGGGAGGCCAACACCATCTCCATCCAGAGGAAAGCCCAGCAGAGACGAGAGACTATTCTTCATTCGCCAACTGAGGAAGTTTGGCATGGACCAGAAACTTCTGACAAGCTTCTACTCAGCCACAATTGAATCTGTCCTGTGCTCTTCTATCCTGGTCTGGTACACTGGCTCCTATGCCAGCGACAGACACAAGCTACAGAGGGTCATCAGATCAGCGGAAAGAATCATTGGAAAACCTCTTTCCCCGCTAGGCCTCCTCTACAACACCAGACTGAGCTCCAGAGCATTGCGGATCGCTAATGATCCCTCACACCTAGGCTCCCGCTTCTTCAGTCGGCTCCGTTCGGGCCAGAGGTATCGGTCCATCTACACCAGAACCTCAAGACACAGGAACTGCTTCTTCCCCTCAGCAGTCAAATCACTGAACTCTCAGGATTAACTCCCCACCCCACCACCACCACCTCCCCATCGCCCTCTCCTCAGGCTGTTCTTCCTCGACTAGCCAGAACCGTCCTGTGAACGAGGTTTTTTTCTGTTATGTATTACTGTATTGCATTTGTTTGATGTATACTACCCTGTTATCTCTGCTGTCTGTCCTTTCCTGTACCTGCTTTGTGTCAAGCCCAATTCTGGGCATGACCAAGTCATGCTTGGTGGTAATAAAGATGATTCTGATTCTATAATAGGGCTTTTTTTTATTATACTGCCTCTCTCTAAGATACTGTATGTTTTTTTCATTGCTGAGCTCCTTATTATACTGACCCAAAAAGTAGCCCTTGTTTTTATAAAGTAGCCAAGGAGGTACTTTTTCACCTCACTTTTCCGACCCTGACCCTGAGCTGTCATTAAAAATGAAATTGGGACTTACCTGGGGCTTCCACCAGCCCACGGTAGGCCGCGAGGTCCCCCGGCGTCTTCTTGGCTTCTCTCACGGTCCTGCTGGCGGCTCAGCTCTTCAGCGACTTTCGGGCTGAAGTCACCTGGACGAACACGTTATGCGTCATCACGCCGGCTGCTACAGGTCATTAAGTTGGCGGGCGTGAGAGTCCTGCACATGCATATTTCTCTAACTCTGAACTGCGCATGAGCAGGACTCTCACGCCAGCCGACTTGATGACGTGTAGCGGTCGGCGTGATGACGCATAACGTGCTCACCCAGGAAGTGTACTGGCAACTTCAGCCTGAAAGTTGCTGAAGAACTGAGCCATTCTGCGACTGAGCTGTTAACGGGGCTGATCGTGGCTGAACGGCAAACCGCAGGAGGATGGTATGGGACTCAGACGAGCTTATGGGGCTGGAGGAAGCACCAGGTAAGTATAAAATCTTAAGGTTGTTTGATCTCTGGTACACTTTAAAGGGTGTTTGGGCTTACAAAATGTTTTTACAGATGTATCTTATTTTTCTGCATATAAGACGCTCTGGAAAATAAGACGCACCTAGGTTTAGAGGGCAAAAACTAGGGAAAGCATATACTAAACCTGGTGGTGCGTCCCCTTGTGTCCTCCTCCGCTCCCCCTGAATAAAGAGACCCTCACTGCTCCCCTAGTGCCAGCTTCTGCTGATGACACGATCATCATCCCAGCGCAAAATGGTTGCTACAGGCAACAGCTCCTGTTCTTTATAAGTCCCCATAGCAACCAGTAAGACTACTTTCATCCCAGTGCAAAATGGTTGTTACAGGCAACAGCTTTTGTTCCTCCCAAGTCCCCATAGCAACCAGTAAGATTACTTTCATCCCTGTGCAAAATGGTTGCTACGGGCAATAGCTTCTGTTTTTCATAAGTCCCCATAGCAACCAGTACACATTGATGCATTTTTTAGTCGCAAGGTCTTTTAAAAAATCATGAAAATCATGAAGACCTCTACAAACTGGTGCAATGCGATTTTTCTATTTTCATGAAGGCTTTGCGATTTAAAAATCGCATGCAATTTTAAAAACACAGCACAAGCACAGCAGTGTTTACAGGCCCTAAGACTAATTTCATCCCAAAGCAAAATGGTTGCTACAGGCAACAGCTCTTGTATACACCAGCAGTTCTGGATGCAAGCCTGGTTTCAGGGACATGTCCTAACTGTGGTGCAACAGCATGGGCCCTAGAGGACATTGGGCCCCTGTGTGGTTGCAGGGCATGTGCCGTCCTATGTCCCCATAGCAACCAGTAAGACTACTTTCATTGCTTTTTTAAAATGGTTTCTATAGGCAACAGCTCCTGTTCCTCATAAGTCCCCATAGCAACCAGTAAGACTACTTTCATCCCCATGCAAAATGGTTGCTACAGGCAACAGCTCCTGTTCCTCATAAGTCCCCATAGCAACCAGTAAGACTACTTTCATCCCCATGCAAAATGGTTGCTACAGGAAACAGCTCCTGTTCTTCATAAGTGAGCTCCAGCGCTGTGACTGATCTAGGCTGGGTGCTTCCAGCTGTTCTTGTCACAGTCTTATTTTTTTTTCCCTTCCATCGTGCGGCACAGTTTTTCCGGCCAGTGTTCGGACTGCTAGTTTTGGTGTCCCATGTGGCCGGCGGCGCTGTCCCTTTCTGTCACCCTTCCCCACCCCCCCATCCAACCCCCCCACTCCCCGCTGCGTTATGACTTCATTCCCAGCGCAGGCGGCATGCAGGAGGAAATAAATCTTCATAAAGGCGCTTTGTGATTAATGGCGGGTCCCAGGCTCGGTGCTGGACCTTTCCCATTACCCACTAATAGAAAGATGGAGAGCCCCTGTCTGAGACACTTGCCTCCCGTCATTTGTTCCACTTTGCAGTCCATTTGCTGGGGAGAGTACAAGGCACTCCATCAAAAATATTTTCAGAGTTAATTTCCGTCCCTTAATCTGCTTGATTCTTATTTTGTATCGAATGGCAGGATCGATTTTCATTGCGTCTAAATTAAATAAGGGACTTTCCATGCATGGCTGCCCCCCGGAGAAAGGGGGGGGGGAGGGAGGGAGAGAGGGAAGGGGACACAGAGTATAGAAGGAGAGCGAGAGAAGGGACACGACTGAAAGAGGAAGAAAACAGGGAGATGTATAAATACAGAGAATAACCCCGAGAGCCGGACGGAAACGCAGGATGTGATATTATCACATGGCGAATAATCAGAAGATACGACCAACAGGATCAATACACAGATAACTGCAGCAGATATGGAATAAATACAAACAGATAAATATCTGATGAAATACAGCAGCTAGCCTCAGACAGCGAGGCTCTCATAGGGACAAAGAGACCCGGGAAACTAGCTTACAGGGAACCTATAGGGATTTATTTGGGCGTTTATTCACTTTACTAGATTTAAGAAAAGTTTTTGTTTTGTTTTATTTATTTTTTTTCGACCTGGAAAACTTTAAATGTTATAAATGAAATGTAACATTTGTTTGCAGCTCCCCCTTGTGGTTTGAGTCCCAAGCCTTGGAAGTACAAAAAGGGTTGTGTTTTACCGTTCTATGGTAAGAATAATAGAAATCATTATTACAGTAAAACCTCTGTTATCCAGAACTCAGTTAACCAGAAGTCTCAAGCAACCAGAAAAAAAAAATCCTGGCCTTGCAAGATACATAAATCTACTTTTACACTTCTTTATACAGTAATAAACCTTTGCTACACTAAGTTAAAGTGTAACTGTCGGGCATAAAATCAAAAATCAATTTTTTTAATATTTTTATCTGGTAAACAAGTAATAAGGATGCTAACCAGGCAATCCAAAAGTTAAAATCTCTATTACTTTTCTTGTTTATAAATGATCATTCCCCAGTTTACCTGACTCTTATTTGGTACGTTGCTGCAAAAAGAAGTTGCAGGGCATGCTGGGTTGTCTTTTTTGCTACTTTATTTCCCCTCAGACTAAACTAATGTACAGAAGCAAAAAAGGACAACCCAGCATGCCCTGCAACTTCCTTTTTGCGGCAACGTATCAAATAAGAGTCAGGTAAACTGGGGAATGATCATTTATAAACAAGAAAAGTAAGAGTGATTTTTAACTTTTGGATTGCCTGATTAGCATCCTTATTACTTGTTTACCAGATAAAAATAAAGAATTGATTTTTGATTTTATGCCCGATAGTTACACTTTAAGTCTGTCCTTTGTCATAACTTGTTTTTAATCACTGTATTTTAACAGGAATACAGAGTTTATGGTAAGTATACAGTGTGAGGTATATTACTGTGGTTTTTTTTTTTACCTAGGCCTATTTTCAACATTGACTCTCAAGCAACCAAAAACTACACTTATCTGGCATCAGCCAGTCAGCCAATTGGTGTCGGATGATTATTTTTTCTTTATTTCCTATTATTTAATCCCCTTTTTGTAGTGCTGTACAAAGCACACTATAGGCAATAATGGGTATCAAAATCACGGCGAGTAAAGTAACAACACCCAACAATACAAACATATACGGAGCAGTGCTTTTCAGCGCTGCTAGATTTGGGCGCAGCCGGTGCCACCATAGACTGTAATAGGAATTACGGCTACAGCGGTGCTCAGTGAGTAACGTTGGCGCCGTCAGAAGACGGAGCTGAAGTTGCTTTTAAAACACAATAATTTGGCCTCCAGCAATCACTGGAAGCCGAATTATTTCATTTCCCCACCATCCAAGGCGGCCTGGAGGGGGAATAGTAATTAACATGGCCGGGACTTGTGCAGAAGCAGGATCAGCCATATACCGGATGTATCCTGCGCCCAAGTCTACCGGCGCCAATTTCAAATGTTTGCAACATATAAGAGCCTATTTGTAAAAAGTGAAGAATAGAAGAAAAAAAAAATCACAATTTTTGTTCTTCACCTTTTAAAATAGGATCACAACTTTTATACTGCTGTGTTTGTATATAGGAGATTATATTTTTGGTCGCTGGTGATCAGTACTTTATTACCAGTGTTGTAATTCCCCTAAATTGCGATCAGCTCCATTTATTGGAAAGAAGTTATGGTTACGGCACACTAGAAGCACTTTTGCAGCCCTTGCGGATCACCGGGGATCAGCAAACCTGCTACACCAATAGAGCCTAACCCCATAGGGATAGTTTCACTGCGGAGGTGCGATTGCGGAGTGGTTGAAAAAGCACTGCCAGCAGACATTTTACTATTGACCACTATACAAGGTTATGAGTGCCTTTTCTCGATCACCTCAGGAATCGCAGAGAAAAGCGCAGGACTTCCATGATTTGGAAATCACAAGTGATTTTGAACCGCTCTAGTGGGCGTCTGGCTTAGCGGTTGCGGTTTTCAGAATGATTTTTGAAGGAATGTGCATTTTTGCATATTCCTTTCAGCTGAATCGCTCTGAAAAATGCTACAAACAGCAAGATTTCAGTGTGAACCAGCCCTTCTTGCTAGAAAGCATAACCATATGCAGGCCATGGTTTTTCATTGCAGCTGCACACCGCTAGCTCTGTCACGTGGTGTATGCAACGTCATTGGGTCTCTACTGCGCAGTAGAGACCCGATGACGTCGCATACACCATGTGACCCCTCCGCCGTGGAGCATGAAGCTGACCCGGAAGCCGACCTGGCGAGGTCGGCTTCTTCAGCGCAGGACGCTAGGAGTGAGAGGAGCTGCGGCGAGGGCACAGATCGACTGGCAGGGGCTGGAGGAAGCCCCAGGTAAGTGGAGTTTTTTTTTTTTTTTACAGCTTGGATGTTTCCTTTAACCCATTAGCAGCTTCAACAGAGTACTAATTTTGACTGCTTTTGACCAGAGTAGGCAGAACTCGTGTGCTGTAAGTTCTTGGAATGCTTTGATCTCTCTCTGCTAACAGAAAATATAGAAACTGATAACAGAAGTCCTCTGTTATTGTCTTACACTGCCCCCGAGTGACAGGTGACCATAAATACACATTACAGCAGTATTAAAAGCAGGGAAATGTAACAAATAAGAAAAAAAAATGTGCTAAAATAAATTGGCCTGGAGCACTTGCAAGCCTCTAAATAAATTGACTGTAAAAGGGGCAATCTGCAGCAAAACGGCTATGGGGTGTTTCAGTCCAACACCACCTCCCTATTGTAGGATACCAAATAGATGACAATGAAAGTGGTGACCGCTGTTGGGCAATCTGCAATGTTTACAGATGTCCCCAGATCCTGACTCACTCTTTTTTAGCCATCCACAAAGTTGCTGAACACTGTTATGTTTCTTACTGTGGCTGCAGGGGTGTTTTTAGGCATAGGCATTATAGGCCACTGACTGGAGTGCCATTGGTCCTGGGGGGCACCATGCCCCATCCCCTGCATTAAGCCCCTCCCCTGAACTGAGCCACAGCTTCCGAATGAAGCCATGCCCCCACGGGTGTTTGTACCTCCTTCTGTCCCCCTGTGGCTACTTTTGTCTCCTTGTGCCACCTTCAGTCCTCCTGTGCCACCTCTGCCCCCCTGAGTATCACTCTGTCCCCCTTTGTGCCACCTTCAGTCTGCCTGTGCCACCTTCAGTCCTCCTGTGCCACCTCTGCCCCCCTGAGTATCACTCTGTCCCCCTTTGTGCCACCTTCAGTCTGCCTGTGCCACCTTCAGTCCTCCTGTGCCACCTCTGCCCCCCTGAGTATCACTCTGTCCCCCTTTGTGCCACCTTCTGTCCCCCTTTGTGCCACCTTCAGTCTGCTTGTGCCACCTCTGCCCCCCTGTGAGTCCTGAAAAGGATTAAAATGAAATGATGCCCTAGGCAGGCAACGACTTTGGGCCCACACTTGATGGCCAACTATCTTCTTGGCAAGATTTGCTGATGGGTTAGCATAAACCGGGCCCCTAGACTCTCTCCATGCCCTAGGCACCTGCCTACGTTGCCTTGTGGATGATCTGGCTCTGTTCGTCCCTCTGTCCCACTGTGCTTCATTCTGTCCCCCTTTGTGCCTCCCTCTGTCCCCTTGTTCCACTAACTGCTTCCATCCCCCTCCTGCATTACTCCAGACCAGTTTGTAAAGGTAGAGTATAGCGCAGCATAAGCTGTGCCCAAACCTCCCCTCTGGAGTCTAGTGCTGTGACTGTGTGACCATTCTGTCTGTCTCCTGCTCCCTCTAGTGCTGGCTCTCCTCTGTAGCGTGTAATCACGCAATAGGAGATGCTGGGCACTTGGGCACAGGCCGAAGTACAGCATTGGACTCCAGCAGAGAGGTGAGAGCACAGCTTGTGCTGCGCTATACGCTGCCTTCACACACTAAGCTGGGGTAGTGCAGGAAGGGAGTGTGCAACAAAATGCGACAGTATCTGTCAGTTGTTTGTATACTCCCTGTAGTAGGTATTTATCCTATACGGCTCATGGTTTATATTCTCCAGTGTCTGTTTTTCGGGGAAGGGGGGGGGGGGGGGGGTGACACAGGACTTCTTGCCTGGAGTAACAAAAAGGCTGGAAACGCCCCTGACAACGGGAATTAACGCATAGAGAAATAATCATTCAGTCTGTGTAAAGAGCAATAGTCAGTCAGTCTGTGTACTAATTAATAGTGGTCACTCTATTGGCATAAATGGCTGTCATCACTCTACATTATTGGCGGTAGTCATTCAGCCTGTATAAATCATATACACGTTAGATTTTTATTGCCCAAGGTGATCATTTGTGTTCATCTCAGGAAATCTAGCATGAGTACAGGTGTCTCAAGATGTCACTGACAATGCTGTCAGGGATTTGTTATGTTGGGATGCCTAAAGCCTGGTACACACATCCAATTTTGATTGGCCAATGATTGGCCAATTTTATCACTTCCACATAGTATAAGAGCTTACCTACTCAATCTGTTCATAATATTCAAAGTCTGGCTCTCACACTACACGGAGGTGGTAAAATTAGTCAGTGATTTGCCAATCAAAATTGGATGTGTGTATGCACCTTTATAGCTCCTCTATATTGCTATTCTTGAAGTTTTCTCAGCATTATCCTCCTTCCCCCTCAATATAACAAAAAGGCTTGTTCAGCCAATACCCAATCAGGGTGTCTGTACAGCATTCGTAGGAATGAGGTGGTACATATACAAGTTTACCTCAACATTTCACGTCAGGTACCCTTTAAGGTGCCAACAGACAAGACACTTTGATCAAACAAACAGGATGAGAACAATAGTTGCGCAACAAATGTTCAGAACTGGCTGAAAACCTGATGTGCTGGGTAGGATTGCTTTGGATGAGCATCAAGGGCTCCATATCTATGCAGAGCCGGATTTGGACATTTTATCGCCCAAGGCGCACTGTCACCAACCCCTCTCCCCTCCCCCCCCAACTGTACCGTTCCCTGCACCACCCATCCTGCGTGCTCCCCCTGTCCCATTTGTTCCCCGTTCCTGTGCTCCCCACATCCTGTGTACTTCCCTGTTCCTGTAGTCCCCTCCCCACATCCTGTGTACTTCCCTGTTCCTGTAGTCTCCTCCCCTTGCCCCATTCTGTGCTGTGCTGTTGGGGGGGGGGGGGAGCACAGCACAGGATATGGGGGGAGAATAGGACCAGTGCTCCACTGCTCGGCTCTGTGGATGAAGCATGGACGTAGACTGGGTTTGTGACTACTGAGGTTTTCATGTTTGGCAGTTTAACTGCCTTAGTGTGCCAGCCCACTGTCCGCCCCTTGCTTCCCGGTGCCCTAGGCCAAAGCCTTTTAGGCCTTGCCTCCAATCCGGGCATGTATCTATGCAATGGCCTACTGAAAGGCCTTCACCCATTCATGGGTGCACAGCTTCCTGCCATCTTCTAAACTAGTATGCCTAGGCTATGGCGTCACCAGATAGCAGTCAGCTGCTCAAAGGCAGCCAATCCAAAGGAGCTACCAGCCCAGCCCGGGCAGCCAGGCCATTTGTAAGTGGCCACCTACAGACAGATAAAGAGCTCTGCTGGACAGAGATGTGCACAGAAGGACTCCAGCTATGTGATTGATCTGCAGGAATGGAGCTATAGATGGGTGTATGAGTGATTGATTGGATGCTTGGCTATAGATATGAACCTGACCTAATGGATGGATTGGAGGGACGGGAATAGAAAGTGTCTATATAATATGGAACAAGTCGATGTGGTGCGCCGCGGAGGAGAGTTTGTTCGGCAGCACTGCGAGAATCACATCTTTCCAAACTCATTTCTTTTACCATTTTTTCTCATCATTTGTGAGTGCCCCCCCTCCTCACCCCTCTGCTGGTTTAAGGATTAAATCTGTCACTTTGTATTCCTCAATCCCCAGAGGATCTCCCCCCCCCCCCCCCTCCCCTCCCATCACCAGCAAGACACATTGGTAGCTGCTTTCTCTGTGACCCCAGGCGGCCTCTTAACCCTTCCTCCGCCAGGCAGGGCAACATCGCCAAAGGGAGCAGAAAATCGCCCCTATAAGCTGCTAATTCTCTATTTTTATTTATGCAATCGCCGGAATAATCACAGATCGCTTATTAGCATAGCAGCTGATCCGAGGCGTGTGGCCGCGCATGCAGAATGGACGGTTTCAGCCGAGACGACTACGCTAGAAAATTTGGGAATTTCATCAGAAAAGTTAGTATAGAAATTAAAAAAAAAAATAAGATAATCTTGTAGCAGAAAAAAGTTTTACACAAACAATGTTTTGGGGCTTGCTTAGCGTTGGTATTTGTACCGTGTTTCCCCGGAAATAAAGTGTTTTATATAAATTTTTGCCCCTAATGTTGTGCTAGGGCTTATTTTCAAAGGATGTCTTATGTCTCTATGGACACACAAGTTCCTGTGCTGTGTGTCCTCCTGACTTACCCACTGAGCCACCTCTTCCTCACCTGGATCCACCTCTTGTGTGCCCCTGTGTCCCCCTTGTACCTTTAGTGTCCTCCTGGTGTCCCCCCCTGTGCCCGTGTTCTCCTTTATCCCTTAAAGGGAACCTAAACTGAGAGGGATATGGATGTTTCCTTTTAAACAATACCAGTTGCTTGTCAGTCCTACTGATCTCTTTGGCTGCAGTAGTGGCTAAATCACACACCTGAAACAAGCATGCAGCTAATCCAGTCTGACTTCAGTCAGAGCACCTGATCTGCATGCTTGATCAGGGGCTGTGGCTGAAAGTATTAGAGACACAGGATCGGCAGGAGAGTCAGGCAACTGGTATTATTTTAACAGGAAAAATCCACATCCTTCTCAGTTTAGGTTCCCTTTAACCACTTGACGCCCCCACAGTGCTACCCCCCCCCCCCCCCCCTAAAGACCATGGGGACATGCCGATGGAGGGTTCCGATTGCTGCAGCAGTTTGTTGTTTTTTGGGGGTTTTTTAGCCTCTATGAGGCTCTCTCTCCCTCCCTCCTCCTCCCTCCCCTTTCCTCCTCCCCTCCGTGCACTGTAATTGGAACAGGACGGCGATTCATCCTGTTCTGCCTCTAATAGGCATCAGCCTATGAGAGGACGGCGATCCCCGGCCAATCAGAGGCCGGGGATCGCCGATCTCGTACAGCACTGCCGCGGACCGCAGCGCTGTACGCATGTAAACAAAGGGGATTTCTTTCCCCTTTTGTTTACAGGCAGCCTGCTAGCCGCGGTCGATGGCTAGCAGGCTAATCACGGAGCAGTGCTCCGTGAACTGGCAGGGAAGGATCGCGCATGCGCGCGGCCATTCCCTGTGAAACTGCAGCCCCAGGACTTGATGTCAATTGCCGTTAGGTGGTCCTGGGGCTGCCGCCGCGTTCACGCCCATTGGCGTGAGGCGGTCTTTAAGTAGTGAAACCCCTGTTTCCCTCCCATGTAACAGTATGTCCTCCGTTGTCCCCTGTGTCCTCCGATGTCCACCTGCATCCTCCTCTTATCCCTAGCTCCATGTCACGCTTTACCCCATGTCCTGCGATGTCCCCCTAATAATCCTCTTTTTTCCCCCAGCTCCATGCTGCTGTGTCTCTGATCTTCAGCCTATGGGGAAGAAGTATGACAACTTGTGTTTCTGCTGGAGCCGATGATCTCGTAGGCGGGACCATGGCTCTGTTATTGGGTTGATCACTGTACTAGCTGAGTAGCAGTGAGTACAGTGATTGGCCTAATGATGGAGCCATGGTCCTGCCCGTGAGACCATCGGTTCCAGTACAAACACAAGTTGCCATACTTCTTCCCCTTACTGTCCCTAGGGATTACTTTCAGGGTAGGGCTTATATTTTGAGTATGCTCAAAATTCCTGCTAGGGCTTACTTTGAGGGGATGTCTTAATTTCAGGGAAAGAGTGGTATGCCACGGTGAGCTGGGCGCAGGGTGAGCCAAATGAAGGCTCATCCTGCTGCCCCTCAAATCCTTGGCGATGTTAAATACTATTACCCCTCCAAGTCATAGCAACTCGAAGGGAGAAGTAATTCGGGGTTCGGTTATTGCAGTAACCCTGAATTGCCCTTATGCACTCCACACAATATAACATTTCTGCTTTGGTGGTGCCTGGTTCACTAGAGCGCATTGTGCCGAAACCACCTGCTTCGCTTGCTCAGGTCCCATTTGTAGGGCATGTGGCAGGATGGCGTGCCTGCGTGTGTGGCAGTATGACAAGATGTCTACATGTGATGTCCAGTGAGATACCGCAGACACTCCTGCCCCGCCCGGGATAGCGCATATAATAAATGCTTGAGGGGCAACTGGATGAGCCTATAAATACCTTCCCTCTATGCTTTTTCCAGGCATTTTAAAAATATCTGTGGAAACAAGGCCTTATAATGTCAGATCGGTATAACAGATAGATGGAACATTTTGGTGCCAGCTTGGTCTAAGGAGGGAAAAGACCAGGTATAAGACCCAATATAAATATGGTAGAAAAATGTATTTTTCTTAAAGAAAAACCGGCAAAATTATTCAAGGGGGAACCTCAGAGAAACTCCCTTCGTGGCAAAAAAAATGGGAAAGGGATCTAGGAAATAACTGGGGAAAAGAATTATGGCAAAAGATCTACCATATTATCTGAAAATACCCAAACCGTAAATTACAACTTACCCAATATAAAATATTGTCCAGATGGTATCTTACCCCGGCAAGAATGGCTAAATTCTCCAGAGACGGTGTAGATGGATGCTGGAGGTGTGACCAGGGGGGAGCTGATCAGACCCATATGTAGTGGGGCTGCCCTCAGGTGAACAAGTTCTGGCAAGTTATTGAAGGTTTTTGGAGTAGATTCATGCAAAAAACTGTACATATAATATGCCTAGAAGCTGTGTTTGGAATAGTAGAAACAACCAGTTAAAAGAGCTGAGAGGAATTGGGATCCTGGTAGCACGTAATATCCTAGCAAAACGGTGGACAGATAAGGATCCAATAGACTTGGAGACTTGGTTTACTGGGATGTGTCTTCTGGGAGGAGGCCATTGAGGAGGGGACAGAGAATATAGGGGAGCTGAGTAAGATAAAAGGATTAAAAAATCTTTGGATGGACCTGTGATGGAGGGAGGAGGTCTGGACTGGAAATAGAAGGGATGATCTGGCTGATAGGTAAATGAGAGTGTGATGTGGAATAAATGAGGGAAGAATGGACGGAATAAATGAGGGAAGAATGGTTAAGTATGGGACTATGCAGATGGGGAAGGTAGCAAGGACATGAGTCATTAGTTTAAGGGAGGAGATTGAGAGCTGAAGGGAGGGGGGGTGAGAGGGAGTGTGTTTTGGGGGCTCATAGTGTACTCAGCCTTAGTAGGGTTACCTGGTGTCTCTCGGGTGTTTTTTTCTTTGTTTTTTTTTCCTAGGCTACTGATTGGGCTTAGTCGTTTGGTTAAATAAAAATTAGCTGAAATTATCGAACTATGATGCAAACCAAAAGCCAGACACAAGAAGTGTCTCAATGAAGCCCAATTTAAGGTCTGACAAGGGCAAGGCTGAGCTGAGTTCGAAGAAAAAAATATAAAAAGAGGGTATACTATACCTAATTTATGGGCTTGTAATTACACATGGGCCGAACGGTTCACCAGCGAACAGTTCCAGGCGAACTTCGGGTGGTTCGCCTTCGCCGGCGAAGGCGAACTTCCCCGGAAGTTCGATTCGCCCCTTCTACATCACAGTCAGCAGGCACATTGTCACCAATCAGACTACACTCACTCCTGGAGCCCCCCCCCCTTATAAAAGGCAAGGTTTTGCAGTCATTTTACTCACTCGTCTGCCTCCAGTAATTAGTTAAGGGACAGCTGCTGACAGACTCTGCTAGGGAGAGTTTAGTTAGGATCTTGTCGGTTTGTTCCTAGCTGATTGTTATTCCTTATACTCACTCCCTTCTCCCTCCTCCCTCTCTCTCCCTCCTCCCTCTCTCCTCCCTCTCTCCCTCTCCCCCTTACTCCCGGAGGGAGGAGGGTCTCATCTTCCAGGGAATTCCTAGCTGATTGTTATTCCTTATACTCACTCCCTTCTCCCTCCTCCCTCTCTCTCTCCTCCCTCACTCCCTCTCTCCCTCTCTCGCTCCTCCCTCACTCCCTGTCTCCCTCCTCCCTCTCTCCCACCTCCCTCACTGCCTCTCTCCCTCCTCCCTCTCTCCCTCACTCCCTCCTCTCGGAGGGAGGAGGGTCTCATCATCCAGGGAATTCCTAGCTGATTGTTATTCCTTATACTCACTCCCTTCTCCCTCCTCCCTCTCTCCCTCCTCCCTCACTCCCTCTCTCCCTCACTCCCTCTCTCCCTCACTCCCTCTCTCCCTCACTCCCTCTCTCCCTCTCTCCCTCCTCCCGTCGGGAGGAGGGTCTCATCTTCCAGGAAATTCCTAGCTGATTGTTATTCCTTATACTCACTCCCTTCTCCCTCCTCCCTCTCTCCCTCCTCCCTCTCTCCCTCCTCCCTCTCCACAAAAACTGTGCATGCAGTTGCTGTTGGATGATTTTATGGGGATGTATGTGTGTCTTTTGGAGGGAGGAAGTAAGTCTGCTCCAAGAAGTTTCAGCATGTAGTGTTGTTGGTGATATAGTGGTTAAATTAGTTACCTACCGCACACTGCGACCTGGGTTCAATTCCCAGCCACGGTATGTAAGCTGGCTTTTGATATAGTACAATTACGTGCATTAAGCAAGCTAATTTTTCTCTTGGATTGATCATAATGGTACATGCTAGGCTGGCTTCAGCATGTAGTGTGGTTGGTGGTATAGTGGTTAAATGAGTTACCTACCGCACACTGCGACCTGCGTTCAATTCCCAGCCACGGTATGTAAGCTGGCTTTTGAAATACTACAATTCCCTGGAAGATGAGACCCTCTCTGGGAGGAGGGAGTGAGGGAGAGAGATTCCTGATGTCATAAAGCAGTGTAGGCCTGCAATTGAACTCAATGAGATTTCTGACCTTAAAACACTGCTTCTGGGACTTTTGATGTGTATTTCACTCAACCATGTCTTCCTCCAGGTATTAGACCCCATGAAACACCTTTTCTATCATTTTTGCAGTCAGCAGAAATTTTTTAAAATTTTGAAGTTCGCCTCCCCATTGAAGTCTATTGCGGTTCGCGAAAGTTCGCACGAACTGAACCTTCCGCGAATCGGAGGTTCGGCCCATCTCTACTTGTAATTAGTGATGGATGTAAAACTGAAAAAAATGCACCTTTATTTCCAAATAAAATATTGTCACCATACATTGTACTAGGGATATAATTTAAATGTTGCAATAACCGGGAAAAATGAGCAAATAAAATGTGTGGATTAACCAGGACAAATAGGCAAATATAATGTGTGGATTTTAATAAAAGTAGCATGCATTATTTTAGAAAATATAATGGCCCAAAACTGAGAAATAATGATTTTTTCAATTTTCTTATTATTATTCCCATTACAATGCATTTAGAATAAAAATAATTCCTAGCAAAATGTACCACCCAGAGAAAGAAACAAAATTAGTGAAAAAAAAAGGTATAGATAATTTTGTAGTGATAAGTAGTTATAAAGTTATTGGGGAATGAAAGGGAGGAGAGCCGAAATGTGAAAATTCTTCTCGTCCATAAGGTGAAAACAACCCGCGGGCTGAAATGGTTAAAGTGATATGAAACTCAGCGTTTTATCTATGTTCTAAAAGATTATTCACAGCATCAAATCTACCACCACAAAAAAAACTATTTGTATGAGAACAGCATTCAGTTAAATGCAGCGCTTTGTTTTTCAGTGGAAAGCTCCTTGCTTCTGGCAGCATCCGAAAACATCATCTTTTGTTTACATTCCTAACTGTGCTGAAAATGAGCTGAGAAGTGATCACTAGATGGAATTTTAATATATAAATACAGCAGCTATGCAAGAAAATGCAATGGCAGCTTTCAGAGCAGATAAATTGTACTTTGGTAACTTGGAATTTGTAGACAGACAATACTACTTGTGCACAAAAGCAAATATGGTAACTGTATGGGTAATAAAAAGTAGGAAAATGTATTTTTATTGACTGTTATGTCAGAGTTTTATCCCACTTGAACCTTAGCGAATGAGGCCTGGTGCTTCCTCCATGGACTGTGCGGTGGAAGTTGCTGTGTAATGCATCAGTATATAACTCTTGGGCTTGTACCTTTTGGAAGCAGCCCTGGTAACCACATCACTTTGGAAGATCTGATGTGCGTCTTATTTTAGCCTTTCTTTCAATCGCAAGTCCTGCGAGCACTGATGGCATAATATGCGCTGTGGAATCTTCGGGGTGAAACGCAACTCCCGAGACGTAATAATATTAAGCTGTTAAGATAATTGTCAGACGCTGTCTTGGCGGGGTTGCCCTGACAACCTTACAGTGCTGTAGCTTCTTTAATGCAAAGAGCTGTGAGGTCATTTAGAAAATGACAGCTCAGAAAGGAGAAAAACATGCCCAGCGATTTGTAGCCATTCGGAAAATTGTTGGCAGGAAAACAAGTCTTATTGTAGACAGCATAAAAAAATAAAAAATCAAGCTTTCAGCAGGGCGTCAAATGCAGAGCTGTGATCTGGGCTTACAGCTCTGTTTAAATGTTTTTTGTAACATTTCCTGTCATCCCTCTAACCTAACCATGTACTCCCAATACTCTCTGTGTACTCACCCACGGGGGTCCCCAGCTTAACGTGAACTTCCGGACTAAAATCAACTCAGCAGAACTGAAAAGGCTTGGTGTTTCTTTAACAGTTTCACAGCATCAGAACTTTGTTTTTCTTACCTAAGCATCATTTTTAGCTGCATTTTTAGCTAAGCTCCACCCATCAAAGAAAACTGCCCGGGCTTTTTTTTCCCTGATGTTGTGCAAAGCATGATGGGATTTCCTATGTTGTTATTCACATTGCCTAGCAACTGGGAGGGGTGATCAGCACACAGGACAGTTGGAACGGTGTCTCATGCTCCCTGTCACCTCCTTTCAACCAAAAAGATGGCTGTCATCATGAAATCAAACATTTGCCTGTTCTTTTAAAACAGGGTGGGTAAGAAATTATATTACCTATCTATTTTAATTAACATAACTAATGTAACTTAATGACAGTATGTTTGTTTAGGCTGGAGTTCCTCTTTAAGCCTTCTGCTGTCCAAAAAGGCGCACATCCCCACCTTACCAATGGAGTTTGAAAGATATGCTGTCTACGCCTCTTCTTACAACCACCTGATCAGGGGCGTAACTAGAAGAGAGCAGTATCTGCAATAACCGGGGGCCCAGACCAGTGAGGGGCCCCCAACTACTACTTTACTCTCTCTGATACGGGAGTCCATCCTCCAGATCCGGTTTTCGGGATTACACTTGTTAGGGGTGTGAAGATCATGATGAACTCAATTGTTTTATGACCCTTGCAAGACTTGCCCCCAGGTTGTGAGGGTCGCCAAGGGGAGACAAGGGAGAGGATGTGAGCATCGGTGGGCCCCATGACTTGTAGTTACGTCACCAGTGTCACAACCAGGATATTCCATTATAAATCTCCCACATGCTGCACCTCCTATTGCATTGCCAAATTGTAGTCACCCCCCCCCCCATCATTTGTCATAATGACAGGGCATGTTTTTTTTCCATAACAGCCACGCCTCCCTCCAACTGGCATTAAAGGGCAACTGAAGCAAGAGGGATATGAAGGCTGCCATTTTTATTTCCTTTTAAACAATACCAGTTGCCTGGCTGTCCTGCTAATCCTCTACCTCTAGTACTTTTAGCCATAGACCCTGAACAAGTATCATACCTCTCAATTTTTTGAAATGAGAAAGAAGGACACTTAAGCCACGCCCCTGACACACCCCTGATCACGCTCCCATCACAGTCCTAGTCACGCATACCATAAAGATTTCATAAAAAAATATGTTGTATTACAATTCAATCCACACTGGTCCTTTCTATCCTGGTTCATTTTCCTTCATATTAACATTTTAAAATTAGTAATATATCGATTTTAAGGATGGGAATAAAGTTGCAAAGAGTCAATCAAACACATTTTTTAGTAGAGAAATATTTGTATTTACAAAGAAAGAGGGACAAAGTTCTGAAAGAGGGACAAATGAGGAGGAAAGAGGGACAGAGGGACAGTGCTCCCAAAGAGAGACTGTCCCTCCGTATGAGGGACAGTTGGGAGCTATGCAAGTATGCAGCAGATCAGGCGTTTCTGACATTATTGTCAGATCTAAAAGATTAGCTTCATGCTTGTTTCTGGTGTTATTCAGAAACTACTGCATCCTTATAGACCAGCAAGACTGCCCGGCAACTGGTATTGTATAAAAGGAAATAAATATGGCAGCCTCCATATGTGTCTCACTTCAGTTGTCCTTTAAAGAAAGAGAGGAAGTCAGTGGTGTGAGTACCACACCTCCTCCTAGAAGTGACAATGGGAGACAGGGTCACTGGGATGGGTGGCAGTTTTTCTCCTGAGGTCAACGGAAACCCAACAAGTAGATCCATAGTGATGTCATCACCATAGCTCCCCTCATACAGTAAAGTAGTAGTATCTGGCCGCACTCCCCTAGTCATATGTAAGGTGCAACGATCCAGCCACCAGAGCACCAGGTGGCAATCAACAACTTGTATAGCAGAAGGATCAGCACACTCAGTAATATGTTGATAGATCCACACCTCCCAGGAAAAATGTGTCTCACAGGAGTGCACATTTATCCCCTCCGCAGCGCTTTTGGCGCTCCCTTCCTCTCCGTCCCTTCCTCTCCCTCCATGGGCTGCGCAGGACGGATATCCGTCCTGCGCATTGTAGGATAGGCTTCAGCCTATCATATGCCGGCGATGTATGATGTAAACAGCAGGGAATTCTTCCCCACGTGTTTACATTTTGCCGGCGAGCCGCGATCGGCGGCTCTCCGGCTGTTCACGGAGACACCCTCCGTGAACTGACATGGAAAGGCCACTCGATCGAGCGGCCGTTTCCATGGAAAACCACTTAAGACCTGCCGACACCTATCGGCGGTCGTTAAGTGGTTAAGGAATCAAGCCCATATGTGTTTTATATGGAAGAGCTGTCTTTGTGCCCCGGGACAGATCTTGCATGAAGCAGCCTAAATCTAGTGATTCAGGGCGAGTTCTTCCAAGGGGCGGCGCTGGGCTACAACAGGAAGTGTGCTTATCACGGATACATGCGCCAACCGTCCTGCCCACTGTTCACGGAGGGGGGTAATAAGTTCCTTCCAGGGGGGCTTATTAGTTGCCCACCATGGGGTGGTGGTGTTATTAGTTAAATCCAGCATTTAACTCAATGGTTGGGTTGCACCTTCTGATACGTATACCTTTAAAGGGAACCTGAATTATTTAAAATAAACACATGACGTAGCTGCAAATGAATCTTAAATACTAATCTCACCATCAGTTCCTCTCAGAAGCTCACCATTTTCTTCTTACAGTGATCCCTTTCAGATCTGACAATAATTTGTCAGAACTGAACTATACCAGTTGCTGTCAGTTATATATCAGCAGCTGTCAGTTACAACTAATTGTGCAAGGTAATGTCCATGTTTCCCTATGGCTCAAGTGGACAATATGACAGTTTAACAGTGTGCTGACCTGGAAGCTGTTAGGGGGTAATGGCCATTTTCAAAATGGAGGACAGAGAATTCCATTGATCACAGTGGACAAACAGGACGCAGGAGAGGAGAAAGAGATTGATGAGTAGACAACACAGGAGGTAAGTATGACGTGTGTATGGTTATTTTGACTTTTAATTTTCAGTTCAGGTTCTCTTTAAATGAAGGCAACTGGTTACAAAATAGCATTAAAGAGAGTCTAAAGCAAGAATAAATCTCGCTTCAGACCTCATAGATAGCAGGGGCAGGGCCGGTCCTGGACTTTCTGTTGCCTGAGGCAAAGATCGTGAAGGCGCCCCCCCCCCTCCCTGGTCGACCCCCCCCCCCATCCTTAAAGCAAAATTAAAGAAGACCGCTTCAGTCCGCCCCTCTCTCTCGTGCATCCTTCTTTGCCACTCTCCTGTGCCTTGCTTCTGTGCCCCTCTCTTGTGCATCCTGTCCTTCCCTTCTGTGTCCTTTCTCCATGTGCCTCCCTTCTGTGGCCTCTCTTGTGCCTCCTTCTTTGCCCCCCTCTCTTGTGCCTTCCTTCTGTGGCCTCTCTCTTGTGACTCCTTTGCAACTCTCTCTTGTGCCTCCCTTCTGTGTCCTCTCCCCTGTGCCTCCTTATTTGTCACGCTCTCTGAGTCTCTCTGTCTTATGCCCCTCCTTGCAGTCACTGCCCTCCTCCCTCTCCATGTTTTGATCCCCACTCCCATGTCACCATCCTCCTGCTCCCACTTAGCCCCTTTCTTGTGCCCCTTCCTTTCGACTTTGTCATCCCCTTCATTGATTCCTGCCCCCCTTGCCAAGCCCCCCCCCCCTCAATATGTCTTCAATACTGATTCCATTCCAATTCCATCCCCACAGTACGCCCACCATTACTAATTCCCTACTGTACGTCCATTACTGCCGGTGATGCCCTGTATTATACACCCCGCCCCATCTGCTGTACATAACATCCCCCACACGACCGACCAACCGACCATGAAGAAAGCCTGAGTGAGGCAGCAAAGTGACTGACTCACCGGGGATGGGTTCTCCCTCCGGGTCTGGCGGTGGCAAAGGCGAAGGGCGGGCGGCGGGAATCCGCAGGCATCCAGCATGCATCCTACACTGGCTGGCACTGGCAGGCAGGGGACAGACGGCTGCGGCGAGCACGGGCATGCTCCACCCATCTCGGATCTCGCACTGGCGGGCAAGGCCGGTGAGCGGCGGCTGGCGGCAGCCAGAAGCCATCATCATAGTCATGGTCACGCCGGCGGCGCTCAGTGACTGACCGTGACAATCAGGCAGGGCAGCAGAGCGGGCAGCAGCCGCCGCCATCAGCAGGCTTAGGCAGCGTGCAGCCTTGGAGGAGACAGGAGAGGCCGTAGAGCTCGGAGTCATCGGACTCGGAGCCTGAGGCCGGCGGCATCATGGGGGTGGCACCAGAACTGGCGGGCGGGCGGTGCACAGCCTAACGGGTGGCGGGTCGGGTCCCAGCCAGAACACAGTCCGGGCGGACTCTGTCTCAGCGGCGGAGGGTCACTCACGGTGTGTGCAGCCAGGCATGGGGTCGGAGGCACGGTCGGGCACCACAGGAGCAGCCGGACTTCACTGCAGAGTCTGCACTGCAGCCTGCACAGCACTCTCTCCGGCTCTGCAGTCACTTCCTCTTTATGTCTGGTGGCGCCCCTCCACTTCCTGCCACCTGAGGAACCCGCCTCACCCCGCCTCATGGGCGGGCCGGCCCTGAGCAGGGGCATGTGTGCCCCTGCTAAAACGCAACTATCCCGCGGCTTAACGGGGGTCCCTGACCCCCCAAATCCCCTCCGTACAGCGGGGGAGCGCTTCCGCATTGGGGCAGGGCTACCCGCCGCAGCCCTGCCCCACACGCATCTGTCAGACGCGTATCTCCGCCTCTCCCCCGCCCCTCTCAGTCTTCCTTCACTGAGAGGGGCGGGGGAGAGGCGGCGATGCGCGTCTGATTGACGCGACTAGAGGCAAGGCTGCATGACCAACTTTGCGACCAAGTCTTGCGGGGGTGGGTTTGGGGGTGAAGGGACCCCTGTTTAGCCGCGGGGATAGCGGCGTTTTAGCAGAGGCACACATGCCCCTGCTAACTATGAGCTCTGAAGCGAGATTTATTCTCGCTTCAGAGTCTCTTTAAGTTACAAAAATGTTCACCACATAGGCCGTGTTTGTGCAGCATTGCACACTCTGCATAATCAAATGTGAAGGTTGTTATGTACACCTGGCACCAGAGAAAAAAAAAACGTTTTCAAATAAGATAATAGAAAGAATACACAACAGCATAGATTCATTTCTAACCATGTCTTGTGCAGAAACAAAGAGCTAATTCGTTTTTATGTTCTCTTCAAGTTTACCAACTTGAACTTTTAACTGGCTTTTGTACAAAGAATTGATAAGAAATGTTGTGCCTGTTACTTACCGCTGTCTGCTGAGAGGCTGCTGTGACTGCAGAGCAGAACTGGCTAAATGTGCTGTTATTTCCCCTCTTCCCTGCACAGTGCTGTCATCATCAGGAAGATGGCAGCAACCATACCAGCTAGAAAATCAGGCAGGAATCAGCTATGAGGAAATAATAAAAATAAAAAATAAAAACTTTGCATGTCTGTTCAAGGTGCAGGTGTCACATTTATTTTAAGAATGGCATAAACAAAGGTTTACTTTAAACCTCCAAGCAGTAAATGGACATCTTAGCAGAACATTCCCTTTTGCTGTACCAGCGTTAAAGAACAAGCGACACCCATGCTAACCTACAAATAAAAAAACACATATATAAGTAGAATAATACTACTTCTACTTACATAACAGATGTATTGTGCTATCCACGTAATGATTCCTGTGAATTTTATAAAGGAAAAGCAGAAAATCCTATTCTGGGCAGTGGCCATCTTGCCAAGCTAATGCTGACATCATATCCTCCCTGACTCTTGTTTTCCCCCTCCCTTCTCTTGCTCATTGTGCATTCATTAGCTGCCCTCCTCCCAGAGTCTTCAGACACTCCCACTAAGGTGTATACTAACAACTGCACTGTCTTTTTTTATTTACACATCCAATCACCGAGTCACCTCAGCCTTGCTTATAAACACGAGGAATCAGAGGGTGTTTCTGATAAGCAGCAAGGCAGGAAAATAAATGGAAGAGGAGGAATATATTATAGATAAAAAGAACTCCCAGCATTCAACTGTTTGGCACTGTTTGGCACTAGGGCCAGTGCTCCTAAAGTATGTGATAACTACACACCATAACAGCAGAAAAAGTTTGCAAGTTTTGAATGCAGGATTAGCATTTTTATCACTTAATCAACTCAGACCAGTTGCTGTTGAAATTAGATTTTTATAGTGACAATACCGCTTTAAATTACAGATCCTGTTCTGTGTTCCCACATGTCCCTGTGGGTGATGCTATCAGTGGGGCACAAGGAAGCCTGCAGCCTCAGAACCAATCAATCTGATCATGTCTGATCATGTGACCTCAGTGATCACCACGACTGGCTAATCATTGTGATCAAAGGGAAAGTTTGTATTGCAAAACAAATCTCCCTCAGTCATTTAAAGTTTTAAAGTTAATTTCACTCTTGTTGAAAATTTGCTTCAAACTGTGTCAGTGCTGCACACATTTACTAAATTAGCATTTTATTGTTATCAAAAATGACTAAAACTGTCTGTAAGTAGTGATGGTCCTGTCTAAGAGAAGCATATGCAGTGGCGTAGCTAAGGAGCTCTGGCCTCTGGGCCCCGATGCAAGTTTTACAGTGCCCAATCTCCCCCCCCCCCCCCCCCCCCAAGCACTCTATACATGACAATTGACTCGGTGCACTAAAACCTGCCGATGGCAACTACAGTGTCAGAGGTGCAAGAAGGGGATGGGGAACAGCTTGTTAATGATTACCACTATTCAAAGTATTTATAGAAGTGATTATTATGAGCACAAGACCATGCCATGCATGGTTGCGTGCAATTTTGAGCAAAAGCAGTGGGATGCCATTCATAATAAATTAAAGGGACAACAACTGCATTAGAGAGAATCGCATAGCAATGCAAGTGCCGTGCGTTGCTACAGCCACCAGTGTTGCACGCAATGTGCAAGTGGGAAACAGGCCTAAGTAAGCATTCCCTCTTCATGCATGAGTAATCAACTGCACAAAGCAGGAAGCCTGTTTTTTTTCCACAACTGTACTGAGTAGCTGGCAGCAGTATAATCACTCTCAAGTGCACAGACTGTGTTAGGATCATGGTAGAGGTGATTTCTTCTTGAGGTATGCAGTTTGAAATAACATGTCATTAATCATAGAAAATTATGTGTAGATGGTCAATGTGATAAAGATAATTCCAACTGGATGCAAATTTTAAGCAATTGCATGCATCTTGGACCAATCACGTGCAGCTGCCATAATTGTGCCATATATATATATATATATATATATATATATATATATATATATGTCACGTTGTTCGGGTATGTATTTGGCTGGTGTTGGCTGCGCCCACATTTTCTAACCCTTGCACACAATTACTTAGCTACTCAATGACCAAGTTTGTGAGCATTAAGGTCTTTGGCATCAATAATTTGTATTGGAATGAAACAAATCTGATTGGCTGTTTGTGGCTCCACCCCCTTTTCTGAATTTGAACCCCAGTCACCCAATGACCAACTGTACCAGGTTTGAGGCTTGTGCCATTAACAGTGTAAGAATGGCAGCAATGAAATATTCCCCTTGACAATCAATAGGTGAATTTTGATTGGCTTTTGTAGGCCCCGCCCACTTTTCTGAATATTAATCCCAGTCATCCAGTGACCAACTGTGCAAAGTTTAGGAACCCTGGCATTAACAGTGAAAGAATGGCTGCAGTTTACATTTTCCCAGTAAAATTTGGATTTGTCTCCGCCCACCTTTTGGTTATGGTGATAAAAAGTATCCTATACTTTATTCCAGGTAATGTACTATGTGTGTGCCAAATTTCATTCAAAAAATCCGTTCAGCCATTGTTACGTGATACACACACACGAACACACACACAAACACACACACACGCACACACACGCACACGCACGCGCACACGCACGCACGCACGCACGCACGCACGCGCACACACACACACACACACACACACACACACTATATTTATATACTGTATATATTGATTAAAGGACAACAGAATGAGAGGGATATGGAGGTTGCCATATTTATTTCCTATAAAGCAATAACAGTTGCCTGGATAACCTGCAGATTCTCTCTATATATACACAGGGCCGGATTTACCATAAGGCACTGTAGGCACAAGCCTACAGGCGCCTGAGGATAGAAAGGTGGCTCACTCCCCTCCCACATGCCTATAGGTGCCTGATAATGGAAAAGCGGCTCACTCCCCTCCTTGAGCGCCTCCCTCCCTCTTTCCCTATGCAGAGTCCTGATGAGAGCGTAAATGAGAGGTTACTCACCCTGCTCTCAGCATTCCACTGACCACATCTTCCTTCAGTCAGACTCAAAAGCACCTCTAGCTACTTAATACTGAGGGTACTTCTGGCTACCTAATACTAAGGGGCACCTGTAGCTACAGGAGAAGTGACAGCAGGACAGCCAACACACTCGCGATGCAGTTCGGTTCAGGTTTGTAGGTTCATGAAGGACAAAGTATAAGGTGCCAGGGCATCTGTGCCTATAGGCTCCTGTGAGGTAAATCTGGGCCTGTATATACATATACACACACACACGAGGGGCTATCGTAAAGTTGTAAGTATCAGTTATTATGGTATATTGAGGATATTTTGTCAGTGGTGTCAATACTGGTTTTTAATGATGTTGAGAAAATCAATTCATTGTATGTTTAATTTCTTTTTCAGATTTGGCCAGAAGTGACTAAAATGTAAGATGGAAAAGATTGAGGCTTTCTGCGTGATAAAGGTCCTGCATTTGAAGGGTAATAGTGCTCAACCAAAAATGTCCTCTTCATCCAGTTCCAACTGCGTCAACATCTGCCTTGAAAGATCACGCCATGTTTGTTTCTGGAAAGGGGTTAGCAAACGAGGCGCCCAGCGTGCAGGCACCTCAGACATGAATCATTTTCCACACACTTCCATAACTGAGGTCAGTTTCATGCATGATCATTTGGATGGACGTCTACTTTCTTCACTGTGGCCGTATCGTCTGTCAGTGATGGTCTGCCAGGTCTTTGCTGGTCTGTGAGGGACATGTGACCACTTTGGAAATTTCTTTTCCACCTCACAATAGTGTCATAACAGTGGCGTAGCAATAGGGGTTGCAGAGGTAGCGACCGCATCGGGGCCCTTGGGTCAGAGGGACCCCGAGAGTTCCTCCCTCAAGCACAATATTAGCTCTCTATTGGCCCTATGCTGGCAAGTGGCAATAATCACTTCTATAGATGCTTTAAATAGTAGTAATCATTAACAGACGGTTTACCATGCCCTACATGCACCTGACACTGTGGAAATCCTTGGCAGGATTTGGTGCGCCGTATCAGTTGTTATATATAGAGTGCTTGGCATGTAAAACTTGCACTGGGGCCCATAGCTCCTTAGCTACGCCACTGTGTCATAAGATGGGCAATTGTTTCCACTAACTGCCATCATCTCATTATGAATTTGCAGGAGCACTATTACTCTTCACATTCAGGCACTTTATCACACTGAGAGCCTCAGTCTTTTCCATCTCACATTTTAGTCACTTCTGCAACAATCTGTAGAAGAAATAAAGGATACAATGTGCTACAACATCATGCAATAATTTTCTCAACATCATGCACGTAGGGACCAATAATGACAAATTCATCAATTTAATCAAAACTTTATGTGTATATATATATATATATATATATATATATATATATATATATATATATATATATATATATATATATATATATATATATATATACACAGTGGTATATATATATTTGAGGGAGTAGGCTGGAGTTGAGGGAGCAGGCTGGAGTTGTACTTTGTACTGGTTGAACTCGATGGACGTATGTCTTTTTTCAACCAAAATAACTATGTAATAACTATGTAACTATGTAACTATGAGTTATTGAGAAATGTAAAGCAGGCTTAGGCTACAAAAAGATTTCTAAAGCCTTGAACATCCCACGGAGCACTGTTCAAGCGATCATTCAGAAATGGAAGGAGTATGGCATAACTGTAAACTACCAAGACAAGGCCATCCACCTAAACTCACAGGCCGAACAAGGAGAGCGCTGATCAGAAATGCAGTCAAGAGGCCCATGGTGACTCTGGACGAGCTGCAGAGATCTACAGCTCAGGTGGGGGAATCTGTCCATAGGACAACTATTAGTCATGCACTGCACAAAGTTGGCCTTTATAGAATAATGGCAAGAAGAAAGCCATTTGGTAACAGAAAAGCATAAGAAGTCCCGTTTGCAGTTTGCCACAAGCCATGTGGGGGACACAGCAAACATGTAGAAGAAGGTGCTCTGGTCAGATGCGACCAAAATTGAACTTTTTGGCCAAAATGCAAAACGCTATGTGTGGTGGAAAACTAACACTGCACATCACTCTGAACCCACCATCCCCACTGTCAAATATGGTGGTGGCAGCATCATGCTCTGGGGGTGCTTCTCTTCAGCAGGGACAGGGAAGCTGGTCAGAGTTGATGGGAAGATGGATGGAGCCAAATACAGGGCAATCTTGGAAGAAAACCTCTTGGAGTCTGCAACAGACTTGAGACTGGGGCGGAGGTTCACCTTGGGTGGATCGGGACTCCCCCAGACGCAGAGCTGGAGCTGTTTTGCAAAGAAGAATGGGCAAGGATTTTAGTCTCTAGATGTGCAAAGCTGGTAGAGACATACCGTAAAAGACTGGCAGCTGTAATTGCAGCAAAAGGTGGTTCTACAAAGTATTGATTCAGGGGGCTGAATAATTACGCACACCCCACTTTACAGTTTTTTGTTTTTTTTTAAATGTTTGGAATGATGTATGATTTTTGTTCCACTTCTCACGTGTACACCACTTTGTATTGGTCTTTCACGTGGAATTCCAATAAAATTGATTCATGTTTTTGGCAGTAATGTGACAAAATGTGGAAAACTTTGAGGGGGCCGAATACGTTTGCAAACCACTGTTTATATATACACAGTATATTTTTTCTTTGTGGAAACTAAATATATATATATGTGGGCAGCATGGTGGTATAGTGTATAGCACTTTTGCATTGCAGCACTGGGTCCCAGCATGGAGTTTGTATGTTCTCCCCATGTTTGTGGGGGTTTCCTCCGGGCACTCCAGTTTCCTCCCACATCTCAGAAGATTGCTGTTTTTGATTGGCCCATTTTTAAGTTCCATATACTTGCATAATTACCATAAAATGCACCATTTGCAAAGAAAGATACAGTGCATTAAAAAAAAATTCCAAAGTTTTTACCATAAAAAAAAAGATATTTTTTGTAGCACTTCCTGGCTCTTTTTCACCTCAGCAACCGCCTCCTGCCTTCTCACTCCCAGTCGGTCTGAAGCTGTCCTTTCCAACTAGTGTCCACTGTCCAACAGCTATGATAAGCAATTGTTCATTAGGGAGGTGTGGCTTTTACTGGAAGAGCAATCCTTCTCTTCCTGTATGCCCATGTGACTAAAGAGGGCGTGGTTCAGACTGACTGGGAGGAAGCAAGCTGCTGTGGGTCACTGAGAAGGAATTGGGAATCTATGAATTTGTTTAGCAGGTATTTTCCTTCCTTATTTTGTTAAAGTGGATCCGAGATGAAAAACTAACTATAACAAGTAACTTGTCTATATATCTTATCTAAAGTTTAGATAGTTTACACAGCAAATCTAGCTGCAAACAGCTTCAATAGAATATGATTATTTTTTCCTGGGATACAATGACAGCAGCCATGTTGTTTGTTAACATTACACAGAGGCAGGCTTATCTGTATCTTGAGCACTCAGCCTGTGAAAAAAACCTACCGGTAATCCCCATCCTCCTCCCTCCTCCCCTCTGCCTCTGAAATCTCTGGCTAGTAATACCTCCCCTCCTCCTGCCTAGACTGAGCTCCCATGAGCCCTTGCTACTGTCTGAAAATGCCTTGGCTCTCTGAAAACCTGTGGGCGTGGCTTGTTTAGTTTATAGGGAATTAGAACTTAAATTTAAAACAAAAACAAAAAAGTATTTGGCTTGAGGAATGCCCTATAAACAATAGGAAAGGAACACAATTATGCAATGAGTAAGTTCATCTCGGATCCACTTTAAAAGTACTTTTTTTTTTTTACAAAATTTGTTTCTGTGCCTACTTAATTTAAAATAATGTGCTACAAAATCAATATTAAAAAAACTGTGCCGGAACTTAGCTTAATAGCTTATTTCTCAGATGGGCTCCAGGCATATATAAATGTATGCACTATATTAATTTTTTTCAAACATAACCCTTTATATTTACATTCATAAAGCAAATTTAGGGATTAATTTGTGTACGCAGCCCTGCGTAGCGGGTGTAAAATGAAATGCTGACCCATATCCAGCCATTGACCTCCTTCTCCCTTAGCTGCTTAATTGATCAATTAGCCGTTAATTGGTGAAATTGTAAAGCGGTGTCACGAGCCAGAACAGTCACACGACTGATTGGGCAGCCGCCAGCTACAACATGGAGACCCAGAGACTGTGGAAACTGCAGCTACCAACCAGCCCACACACTGCTCTGGCCCTCTGCAATGTACAGCAACCCTGAGCTCACAGTAATGCTACGTACACACATGCGACAACGATCGTTCGTTGAGAACGATGAACGAACTTTTAATTGATGAAAGAATGACCTAAGTAAAGATAGTTTTAAAAGGTGTGTAATGATCTGATCGTTAGAACGAACGTTACATCACGTAAAGCAACTATTGCGCCTGCGCATAAAAATGAGAAGTTTCACAGAGAAATAGTGAAATGCGCATGTCAAGCCTAGTACGAACGACCGTTCCAACAATGTACTACTTTTGCAAACGATCGTCGTTGGTTAAAATCCGCCAAAATAGAACTTTCTTTTGTAGCGATTTGGCTCGTTCGTCGTTTGCCTTAATAGTCGGTGGTTCGTTTTTGTAACGATCGTCGTTGGTAAAGATCGGGGAACGATCGTTACAAACAACTATAGTCGCATGTGTGTACGCACCTTAAGCTTTATTATCTAAGGTCTTATTTACAAATTATGGCTAACCTTAACCACCCCCTACCCTCGCTTAATCTTGACACCCCCCCCCCCCCTCTCACACACACACACTTTACTAACCTTTAAACACACCCCTCCCCCGCTAACCCTAACCACCCCCCCCCCCCCCCCAGCTATCCTTAACCTCTGCCCTGCCACACCCAACCATAATTCCCCCACACACACACACCTAACCTTAGCCACACCCCAGCCCACCCCAAAAAACGGCTGAAAAAATGATCATTTTCGGGCACCAGCATAGGCCCCATTATAACAGCAGTTACACTGTGAAATAGAGGTGCCAGTGGCGCCCGATATAGTGAGCACCAGGGCCGTCCACAATGCAAAATTGGATAAAATATAGATACAAATTGTGGGCGCTTGCACCCACTATTTCTATCTGTATTTTATTGTATTGTGCATTGCGGACAGCCCCAGCACCCGCTATTTATTGGGTCAAACTCCACTGTGTAACCACTATTTATAATGGCTTTATTGCTTTTGTGGTCATTTGGGGGTGGGCGGGGGTGGTTAAAGTAAGGTGTGGTGGGGGGAAGGTTAAAGGACACCTGAAGCGCAAATAAATGAATGAAATAAACAATTTTATCTATCTTCCTTCTCCTAAAAATGACTCTTTAAGATATTCCATCGTTTTATTTTATGTTTAAATCTACTTTTTAAGTTGTAGCTGTTTTATTGTTTTTGCTCAATGACACATTCATTGAAGTATGCCAGGGCTAAAATCTATGATCCTTTTTATCTCTTCCCTGTTCTCAGAAGCCATTTTCTGCTAGGAAAGTGTTTTGTAGTTGGAATTTCTCATCAGTGAGGGTCACACTGTAGTCACTTCCTGTCTGAGTCAGGACTGAGTCAGCCACTTACATACCTGATACTTAACGCTTTTCAAACAGAGAAAGAAAAAAAGGAACACAGTATAGTTATTTGTGCTTGGCACTGTACATGCCCATGCCTATCTCATCATGTCACATGTCACCTCGGGTATCCTTTAAAGTGGATCCGAGATAAACTTTTACTCATTGTATAATTGTGTTCCTTTCATTTCTCAAGCCAAATACTTTTTTGTTTTGTTTTAATACTCTAATTCCCTATAAACTAAACAAGCCTGGCCCACAGCTTACTAGAGAGCCTTGGCACTCTCCGCCTTAGTAGCAAGGGCTTATGGGAGCTCAGTCTGGGCAGGAGTAGGAGGAGGTTACTAGCCAGAGATTTCAGAGGCAGAGGGAAGGAGGGAGTAGGAGAGGGGAGTGGGAGATATGGATTTGTCACATTACACACAGGCAAGCTGAACATGGCTGCTGTCATTGTATCACAGGAATAAATAATCATAACCTGTTGAAGCTGTTTGCAGCTAGATTTGTTGAGTAAAATATCTAAACTTTAGATAAGATATATAGACAAGTTACTTGTTATAGTTAGTTTTTCATCTCGGATCTGCTTTAAGGTTGGGCGGGAGGGGGTAGGTTAAGGTTAGCCGTGGTGGGAGGCATTTTTTGTTAGTGGTTAAGGTTAGCTGGGGAGGGGGGGTAGTTAAGGTAGGGGGTGGTTAAGGTTAGGCATGGGTAGAGGGAGGGTTCTGTGTGAGAATCGGGTTAGGTTTAGTTGTAATAAAATATTGGTAAAATTTACTGATACTTTACTAACAAAAAATACCACTGTAAAATAATAGAATAACGGAAAAATACCGGTATTCTACTAACAGCTATTCCTGGGTGCCCTGATTTAGTGGCACCTCTATTTCATGCACACCTTATTTTTATTGTCGATTATATTTCAGCATATATACAGTATATCCTCCCTGGACAGCATCTCCAGTTCAGTCTAAGCATTCAGTCCTGAATTAAGTGCACCATTTCTTTACACTGTAATTAATAAAGATTTCTTGAATAAAACAAGAAACATATTCAGTTAAGTTATAGAGGAATACTGTATATACTCGCAATAAGCCTAATTTTTCAGTACAAAAAATGTGCTGAAAAGTTACCCTCTCGGCTTATATGGGAGTCAGTGGAGCAGAACGGATGGTGGAGCAGGTTTTGTTACTGGCAGAGGAGCGTAAGGATTGTACACTAGTGATGCAGCTCTTGCCAGCTGGCTCCCTGCTGTGTTGGTGCCCTCCATCCCCTGCAACATGGTGTACAGAGTGCGCTGCTCAAGACTACCTGTGTCAGCTGCCTTGTGGAGTGGAGCGTGCAAGCAACGTGTCAGTAGTGCAATGATTGGGGATTACTCCTGTGTGGCAATCACTGTCTCATATCTATGATGCCATTTAGTGACATCTTAAGACACAGCTGTATTATCTTTTGGGCACATCTGGCTATGGGGACAGGGCTGACTTGTACTGGGGGCACATCTGGCTACTGTGGAGGGGGCTATAATGGCGAGCGGCCTTATACATGAGTCAATCACTTTTTCTTGGTTACTGAGGGAAAAGTGGGTACCTCGGCTTATACGCAGGTCGGCTTATATGCGAGTATATACTGTATATAAGAATTTGACAGAGCTGAAATATAGCAGTTACTGCCAGTTATAACCAAAAGGACAACTGATGAGCAAGGTAATGGCCACGTTTCCCTAGGGCTCAATTGGGCGATGGTACAGTTTAAAGGGAAGGTTCAGGGACAGTTGGTAAAAAATAAAAATCCGAATCCACTTACCTGGGGCTTCCTCCAGCCCGTGGCAGGCAGGAGGTGCCCTCGGCGCCGCTCCGCAGGCTCCCGGTGGTCTCCGGTGGCCGACCCGACCTGGCCAGGCCGGCGGCCAGGTCGTGCCTCTTCTGCGCTCCATTGTGCGTTCCACGCCGGCGCGCTGACGTCATCGGACGTCCTCCGGGCTGTACTGCGCAGGCTCAGAACTACTGAGCCTGCGCAGTACAGCCCGGAGGACGTCCGATGACGTCAGCGCGCCGGCATGGAACGCACAATGGAGCGCAGAAGAGGCCCGACCTGGCCGCCGGCCTGGCCAGGTCGGGTCGGCCACCGGAGACCACCGGGAGCCTGCGGAGCGGCGCCGAGGGCACCTCCTGCCTGCCACGGGCTGGAGGAAGCCCCAGGTAAGTGGATTCGGATTTTTATTTTTTACCAACTGTCCCTGAACCTTCCCTTTAACAATGTGCGCAGGGCCGGCGCTACCATTAAGGCAAAGGAGGCAGCTGCCCCAGGGCCCCAGAGCTTGTAGGGGCCCCCAGTGGCTACAAGAGGAAAAAAATTTTTTTCAAATCGGCCTTATAGTTTTTGAGAAAATCGATTTTAAAGTTTCAAAGGAAAAAAAAAACACATTTAAAAACCTGCCGACTTTAATGGTTAATAGCAAATCCACCTTAAATGCTAGAAACCCTAAATTTGCAGGATATGTTAAGGAGATCATTAGGAATAAGAGGAAAAAATAATTTTTCCAAAAGACTTTATAGTTTTTGAGAAAATTGATTTTAAAGTTTAGAAGGAAAAAAATATACTTTTAAATGCGGTAAATGCCACTTTTAGTAGCAAACCTAACGGTAGTGTAATTTTACATGCATCAAAAGAAAGAGCAATAAATTTCCTGACGGGGTTTCCAGGGGGTCTATACGCAGCCGCAGCGCTTTGGCCAGGGATCGCTATACAGCCGCAATATGGCTGTATGAAGATCCCTGGCATTTTTTCCTATTTTCCCAATTTTTTTTAATGTTTAGAGTGTGGGAATTTTTTTTTTTTTTAATTATGTGGGGTCCCCCCTCCTGAAACTTTTTAACCCCTTGCCCCCCATGCAGGCTGGGATAGCCAGAATGTGGAGCTCTGACCGATTGGGGCTTCACACCCTGACTATACCAGCTGCAAAAAAGGTCCCCTAGTGACGATTTTTGTTCCGGGGTATATGTTGGGGGGGGGGGGCCCAGGTTTATTTTGCCCTGGGGCCCCATTGTTGCTTAAACCGGCCCTGAATGTGCTGACCAGATAACTGTTATGGGGTAACAGCTATTTTCAAAATGTAGGACAGAGAATTCCATTGATCACAGTGGACAAAGAGGACGCGGAACAGGAGAAAGAGAATGATGAGTAGGACCAGGGCCGTTTCTTGGGCAGTGCGGGCAGGGCGACCGCCCTGGGCGCAGACCAGCAAGTAGAAGATAGGGGGCACAGGCAGAAGGGCATAACCGTCAGGGAGCTGGTGACGTGCGGTGCAGCCAAATGGAAGAAGAAATATTTCCAAAGCGATCACCTTCCTTGACTCCTCCTGGGCTGCCTGCAGCAGACGTCAAGTCATCATCAAGTCACCACCTTGTGATGACACCTGATGTCCTGTAGTGGTACTGCAGGCTGTCAGTGCGCGGCGCCAATGGAGGAGTCGGCTTTCTGGGCTCTCTTCGCCTGTTTTCCTGGTCCCTGCTTCCTCTTGGATGAGCAGTTGGTCATTAGTAAGTAGGCAGATCTACTTGTGACCTGTGGCTGTGTGACTGTCCCTAAAGAGTAAGGGTTCGCGGGGAAGGGGACGCAATTTTTACACCCTCGCCCTGGGTGCAATTTAGCCTAGAAACTGCCCTGTGTAGGACTATAGACGGAGGTAAGTATGACATGTTTATGTTTGTTTTGACTTTTAATTTTCAGTTCAGGTTTGTTTTAGGGGAGGTGCACACATAACATAACATGAAAGGTCGCGTTTTATGTCATGTGCGTTTTTTGTGTGTGTTTTTGGTGCGTTTGCGGTTTTTACCGCAGATGCGTCTTTCAATCGGTTTGCGTGTGTTTTAATGCATTTGCGTTTCACATATACACACGCATATGCGTTTTGTATGCGTTTTCCAATTGCGTTTTATGCAAAACACTGAGAGGACAACAAGAAGCGGAAAATACATCAGAAAACAAATTTTTTTATATAAAAACGCATAACATTGTGTTTCCATTGACTTTCATTATGTGCGTTTTTTATGCGTTTTTGCATAGTATGCAACAAAACCAGCGTTTTTAAAAACACACGCATACAAAACGCATATGCGGTTTTTATATGCGGTTTTTCCTACGGGCCATAGACTTCCATTACCGGCAAAAACGCAGCGTTTTCCGCCACGCTAGCGTTTCTGCTAAATGTGCACCTAGCCTGAGAGATTATTATGCTGTTGCATATCTTTTAGAGCAGATTACAAACCACACATGTGGTTTTGTTGCATGTGTGAGAAGAAGGAGCAGAGTGAGAATGAAAAAGGTACAGATGGTTGGGGTGGAGGTTGAGGTAAAATACTATCAGGCAACCATGCTTCCACTGTGAGTTACAAATATTAGGAGTGACATAATTCCTAAACAGGGTGTCATGTGACCAGGTCTGGATATCTGAGAAGACCACAAGGCCATGGCCTAGAGAAGGTATTGCCCAATCTGAGGACTGGATATGGAGTAGAGTTGTCGCAAACCTCCGATTTTGGTTCCCGAACCTCGAACACGCGCAAAAAGTTCGCGAACATGCAAACTTTCGAACCGCCATAGACTTCAATGGGCAGGCGAACCTTCAAAACTAGAAACATTAATTGTGGCCACTAAAGTGATGGAAAAGATGTTTCAAGGGGTCTAACACCTGGAGGGGGGCATGGCGGAGTGGGATACATGCCCAAAGTCCCGGGGAAAAATCCGGATTTTACGCACAGCAGGGTTTAACCCCCTTGCCGGTATGAAAAATACCGCCAGGGGGCAGCGCAGCAGTTTTTAAAAAAAATTTTTTTTTTAAATCATGATAGCCGCTGCTCAGCGGCATCCCCCCGCCCGCTTCGATCGCCCTCGGCGATCTCCGATCAGGAAATCCCGTTCAAAGAACGGGATTTCCTGGAGGGCTTCCCCCGTCGCCATGGCGACGGGGCGGGATGACGTCACCGACGTCAGCGACGTCGGGACGTCATTGGGAGACCCGATCCACCCCTTGGCGCTGCCTGCCACTGATTGGCCAGGCAGCGCAGGGGACGGGGGGGGGGGGGCGCGCGCCGCACCGGATAGCGGCGATCGGGCGCGCGGTGGCGGCGATCGGGGTGCTGGCGCAGCTAGCAAAGTGCTAGCTGCGTCCAGCAAAAAAAAAAAAATATTTAAATCGGCCCAGCAGGGCCTGAGCGGCACCCTCCGGCGGCTTACCCCGTGTCACACACGGGGTTACCGCTAAGGAGGTTAAGGGCAGAAATCACATTTAAAACATCTTGCATTTGTATACATCAATCAGGTAGTGTAATTAGTGTACTGCTTCACACTGACAGACTAAACTCACTGTGTAACGCAACGCAAACAGCTGTTTGTGTAGTGACTGCCGTGCTGGACTGGTACGCACCATGGCGAGAGTGCAGGCGATGGCGGTTTTCAAGACCATATGGTCGGGCTGAGGTAGCTAAATGACAGAACAACAGTGACTGAGTGTCCAGCTGATCAAATTTGGTCTGTCCACAATGAAGCAACAACCATATTATCTATTTTCTTGGGTTAGGTGTGCCCCCCAACCCCAACACACTCATTTAGCCGGTTATTTCTTCATTGTGATACGCATTAGAGATGGCCCGAACCTCCGATTTTCGGTTTGCGCGAACTTTCGCGAACCGCAATAGACTTCAATGGGGAGGCGAACTTTGAAAATTAGAAACACTTATGTTGGCCAGAAAAGTGAAAAAGATGTTTCAAGGGGTCTAACACCTGGCTGGGGGCATGGCGGAGTGGGATAGACGCCAAAAGTCCCGGGGAAAAATCTGGATTTGACGCAAAGCAGCGTTTTAAGGGCAGAAATCACATTGAATGCTAAATTGCAGGCCTAAAGTGCTTAAAAACATCTTGCATGTGTATACGTCAATCAGGTAGTGTAATTAGAGTACTGCTTCACACTGACACACCAAACTCACACTGTGTAACGCACCGCAAACAGCTGTTTGTGTAGTGACGGCCGTGCTGGACTGGTGCAAACCATGGCGAAAGT
This sequence comes from Hyperolius riggenbachi, assembly GCF_040937935.1. Lineage (NCBI taxonomy): Eukaryota > Metazoa > Chordata > Amphibia > Anura > Hyperoliidae > Hyperolius > Hyperolius riggenbachi. Next base: position 331,199,610 of record NC_090651.1, read on the forward strand.
GCAGGCCGTGGCGGTTTTCAAGCCCATATGGTCGCCGGGCTGTGGTAGCTCAATGATAGAACAACAGTGACTGTCCAGCTGATCAAATTTGGTCTATCCACAATGAAGCAACGACCTTATTATCTTCGATGTGCCCCCCCCCCCGAGACACTCATATAGCCGGCGGTCATTGCTTCATTGTGATACGCAAGCCCCTTTACCGTGGCAAGGTAGTGATCACGAAGGGGAATTTGGCACATGTACATGCCTTTTGTTTTGTTGTTGCAGCTGCAGTGCAGCCAGAAAAATTAGGCAGGCATGTAAACGCACCAGAAAAATTATTATAGCGGAGTCCTGGACCCTGTTGGTGGTGGTGGAAAAGGCAGTCAAGCGACCTGCGGGCAGAGATGCTGTGTGGGGAGCGACTTAGTCTTGGCCGGGGCAGGCAGTCACATGGCGTGCAGGCAGAGATGCTGTGTGTGGGGACTGCGGGATCCATGCCTCATTCATTTTGATAAAGGTGAGGTACTGAACACTTTTGTGACCTAGGCGACTTCTCTTCTCACTGGCAATGCCTCCAGCTGCGCTGAAGGTCCTTTCTGACAGGACGCTTGAGGCAGGGGAAGACAGAAGTTGGATGGCAAATTGGGACAGCTTTGGCCACAGGTCAAGCCTGCGCACCCAATAGTCCAGGGGTTCATCGCTGCTCAGAGTCTACATCCGCACTTAAAGGACTTCCGAGGCCAACTCTAAAAAAAAGGTTAAATACCTGCATCAAATTTGAAGGCACGAAGGACGTCCACGCCCTCCGTGCCGTTTTGCCGGGTCCCCGCCGCTCAATAGCCCCCCCGGGCTGCTCCCGACCCCACGGCCTGGGTCGGGCTCTCCTGCCTCCACTAACATGGCCGCATGAGCTGGCCGCGGCTGTGCGGACTGCGCAGCTCTAGGGCCTACCCCCCGATCCACGCTACAGGTTGTCTCCTGCAGCGTGGATCGGGAGTAGGCCCTAGAGCTGCGCAGCCACACTCGCGGCTATGCGGACTGTGCAGCCGCGGCCAGCTCATGCGGCCATGTTAGTGGATGCAGGAGAGCCCGACTCGGGCCGTGGGGTCGGGAGCGGCCCGGGGGGCTATTGAGCGGCGGGGACCTGGCGGAATGGCATGGAGGGCGCGGACGGCGTCCTCCGTGACTTCAAATGTGATGCAGGTATTTAACTTTTTTTTTAGCGTTGGCCTTGGAAGTCCTTTAAGGCCAGGTAGTCGGCTCCCTGTCGGTCGAGGCATTGGTGGAGGGTGGATCCGGAATGGCTAAGGCGAGGCGTTGGACTAAAGAATGTCCGCATGTCCGACATCACCATGAGATCGCTAGAGCGTCCTGTCCTTGCCTGCGTGGACATGGGAGGAGGAGGAAGATTACACAACAATGTGTGGTTACACAGGTGCAGTGAAAAGGTTGCAGTGACTGCTGGTACAACAATGTGCGGTTACACAGGTGCAGTAAAAAGGTTGCAGTAACTGCTGGTACAACAATGTCCGGTTACACAGGTGCAGTGAAAAGGTGACTGCTGCTACAACAATGTGTGGTTACACAGGTGCAGTGAACAGGTTGCAGTGACTGCTGGTACAACAATGTGCGGTTACACAGGTGCAGGGAAAAGGTTGCAGTGACTGCTGGTAGAACAATGTGCCATCACACAGGTGCAGTAAAAGGTATGCAGTGACTGCTGGTATATAATACAATGTGCAGTCACAGGTCCAGTTACAGGTATGCACGGACTGGTATTACACAATACAATGTGCAGCTGTCATACACACAGGTGCAGTGAACAGTTATGCAGTGACTGGTATTATATAACACTGCGTGCTGTCACACAGGTGCAGTGAACATGAACAGGTATGCATAGTCGGACTGGTATTACAAATGTGCAGCTGTCACACGCAGGTGCAGTGAACAGTTATGCAGTGACTGGTATTATATAACACTGTGTGCTGTCACGCAGGTGCAGTGAACATGAACAGGTATGCATGGTCAGACTGGTATCATAAATGTACAGCTGTCACACACAGGTGCAGTAAAAAGGTGCTGGGCCTTGCACAGTATAGCAATTAGCAAGAGCCAGCTGCGACACACAGGGCTGTATAATGCAGTGTCAGTGGCACACACACAAAAAAAAACTTCACAAGAACATTAGCTCTGAAAAGAGCTCTTTTTGTGGTGCTTTTCAAAAACAAATATCAGCTAGGAGCAAGCTATAAGAGCCTGACTAAGCTTTCTCTATCTCTGCAGCAGGTTCCTCTCCCTTCTCTCACTACTGCAGCAACACCAAGTGAGATAATGGCAGACGCAGGTCCTTATATAAGAGGGGGGAGGGGCTCCAGGAGGGAGTGCAGCCTGATTGGCTGTCATGTGTCTGCTGACTGTGATGTAGAGGGTCAAAGTTTAGTCCAATGATGTAGTATAGGGGCGGGTTGAACCACCGATGTTCGCGCGAATAAGTTTGCGGCCGAACCGTTCGGGACAACTCTAATATGGAGGAGGTACATTTCACCGATGTTGCCTTGTAATCAATCAAATCATCAATCGGGCATGCTTGTTGTGGCACCGATTTTCATCTGATTCAATAAAATTGTCGAAACGGATGGTCAACTGGGCGGCAAAATTGGTAGATGTATGGGCCACCTAATCTACACTTAGGTGCAAATGTATAAGCCAGAGATTGGCCAAGTGTGCGTGTATTGGCATGAGGGAGAGATGGAGGGAGAAACTGCTGCTAGACTGTGCCATGCAAGCAATAAGGCTATGTTTCCACTAGGGGGCTGCATCTGCTTCCAGGACAGACGCAGCACCCAATGAAAAATCGTGCCGAATCAAGGAGCCGGATGCTGCAAGCACTATTCCCCCCCCCCCCCCCTTCCCCCATGTGTGCATTGGAAGCAGCCTAAGGATTTCAATAGGCTGTGATTCTGCTTACGGCACGCTGAAAATCATCTACAGTGGAAATGTAGACTAAAATCTAATATGGCTCACAGCTTTTATCCCCAAACACGAGCAGGACAGGGGCTCAGATAACCTCATGTATAGATATCCATCCAGTGACGTAACTAAGCAGCTTGGGGCCCCGGTACGAGAATTACATGGAGTTCCAAGCACTCTTTTAATATGAAGCCAGTGCCAGGCAAGGGGTAATCAGAGTAAAAAAATAGCTTGTTAATGATTACCACTATGCAATGCACATATGGAGGTGTTCATTATCAGCATAGCACCAATAAAATGCTAATAAGATGGGTGAAGGGGGGGGGGGCCTCTGGCCCAAGGGCCCCGGTGCGGTCGCTACCTCTGCCCCCCTATTGCTACGCCACTGTACCCATCACAATGCTGTCTACAGTCTTTCCTCATTTTCCTGCAAACCCCCAAAACTGTTGCTGGAACGGCGTGCTGTGTGCTAGACTAGAGTTCCTTATGTGAGCTGTGCTGTAGTTCACAGGGAATGAGCCCCCTCTGGTGGTTCTTTTGTCACATTGCAATCGCCGCCCAAAATATTTCAGGGTCAGCGACTGGCAAAAATTAAAGTGCGTTATGTTACAGTTCTGTCATGCATTCAATGTTCTCTTACAAGTTATACAATTCATTTTAAACAACTTTTATCCTTTGCTTATAATCTGCTTTGGAAGATCACTTCACAAACTGCGTACTTAAAGCTTACCTAAACCCCAAACTGAAAAAGACAATTTACAATAGTAATCAGGATGATTAGTGAATCCAGAGCAGTTTCTGGGCCAAATTAATCCCAGAGCAAGGGTGTAAAAATTGTATAGGTAGCCAGGTATAGATGCCTCCATTATAGGTAGTCAGGTATAAGTACTCCCAGTATAGGCAGCCAGGTAAGGGTGCCCCCCAGTATAGGTAGCCAGGTATAAGTGCCCCCAGTGTAGGTAGCCAGGTATAAGTACTCCCAGTACAGGCAGCCAGGTAAGGGTGCCCCCAGTATAGGTAGCCAGGTATAAGTACTACCAGTATAGGCAGCCAGGTAAGGGTGTCCCCAGTATAGGTAGCCAGGTATAAGTGCCCCCAGTATAGGTAGCCAGGTATAAGTACTCCCAGTATAGGTAGCCAGGTATAAGTACTACCAGTATAGGTAGCCAGGTAAAGGTGCCTCCAGTTTAGGTAGCCAGGTATGGATGCCCCTAGTATAGGTAGCTAGGTATAAGTGCTCCCAGTATAGGCAGCTAGGTATAGGTGCCTCCCAGTACAGGTAGCCAGGTATAGGTGCCTCCCAGCATAGGTAGCCAGGTATAGGTGCCACCAGTATAGGTAGCCAGCTATAGGTAGTGGGCACACTGACACAGTCATGGGGGGGTTTACCTTCTGTGTCTCCTCTAACGGGGGGTTGCAGAGTTTTGGCAGCAGGCGCAGGTTGCAGGGAACATTCATCTCTTCCGGGCTCCATGCTAGAGAGCTCCATGTGCCGCCAGTCATCTCTGGGACCTTACTGTCAATTTAGGTTCCCTTTAAGTGCTTCCCACTGGAATCTACGATTGCTATCTGCTATCTTGTACTGATCGCTATCTGCCCACCACTAAAATCTACCAAAGAATACCTGATACTACAAGATACTACAATTTATCAGTAGTGATGGGCCGAACCTCCGATTTTCGGTTCGCGAACCACAATAGACTTCAATGGGGAGGCGAACTTTGAAAACTAGAAACATTTATGATGGCCACAAAAGTGATGGAAAAGATGTTTCAAGGGGTCTAACACCTAGAGGGGGGCATGGCGGAGTGGGATACATGCCAAAAGTCCCGGGGAAAAATCTGGATTTGACGCAAAGCAGCGTTTTAAGGGCAGAAATCACATTGAATGCTAAATTGCAGGCCTAAAGTGCTTTAAAACATCTTGAATGTGTATACATCAATCAGGGAGTGTAATTAGAGTACTGCTTCACACTGACACACCAAACTCACTGTGTAACGCACCGCAAACAGCTGTTTGTGTAGTGACGGCCGTGCTGGACTGGAGCGCACCGCGGCCAGAGTGCAGGCCGTGGTGGTTTTCAAGCCCATATGGTCGCCGGGCTGTGGTAGCTCAATGTTAGAACAACAGTGACTGTCCATCTGATCGAATTTGGTCTGTCCACAATGAAACAACGACCTTATTATCTTTGGTGTGCCACCCCCCGAGACACTCATATAGCCGTCGGTCATTGCTTCATTGTGATACGCAAGCCCCTTCACCGTGGCAAGATAACGATCACAAAGGGGAATTGGCACATGTACATGCCTTTTGTTTTGTTGTTGCAGCTGCAGTGCAGCCAGAAAAATTAGGCAGGCATGTACACGCACCAGAAAAATTATTATCAGGAATCCGCCTGGAGTCCTGGACCCTGTTGGTGGTGGCGGAAAAGGCAGTCAAGCGGCCTGCAGGCAGAGATGCTGTGTGGGGAGTGACTTAGTCTTGGGGCAGGCAGTCACACGGCGTGCAGGCAGAGATGCTATGTGAGAGGACTGACTTAGTCTTTGGGCAGGCCTGACCGTGCTTTGCAGACCACGTGGTCAGATGGACCCTTGACCCAACGCTGTGTGCCAGAGATGACACCACTTGCCTTTCAACATCACGGTACAGTTTGGGTATCCCCTTTTTTGAGAAATAATTGGTATCTTCCACTACGGTGTGTGGCTTTGCTTTTGTGTGCTGCTTATCCTCAGGTGGTCATCCCATTGCAGTTTGTGCTTTGTCATCATGTGCCTTCGTAAGGACCCTACGCGGGTCTTGGTCTTTCCACGGTTCAATTTCTGGTGGCAGAGAGTACAGATGGCATAGCTCTCATCTGAGGCAGACACACAACAAAATGTCCACACCGCTGAGCCCTGGGGTGATGGCACTTTGGTGGTGGCGGCCGTCTGAGTGTTTAGTGGGGTGCCAGAATCAGAGCAGGAGGAGGAAGATATGTCACGGTGCCCACCACTAAAATCTACCAAAGAATACCTGATACTACAAGATACTACAATTTATCAGTAGTGATGGGCCGAACCTCCGATTTTCGGTTCGCGAACCACAATAGACTTCAATGGGGAGGCGAACTTTGAAAACTAGAAACATTTATGATGGCCACAAAAGTGATGGAAAAGATGTTTCAAGGGGTCTAACACCTAGAGGGGGGCATGGCGGAGTGGGATACATGCCAAAAGTCCCGGGGAAAAATCTGGATTTGACGCAAAGCAGCGTTTTAAGGGCAGAAATCACATTGAATGCTAAATTGCAGGCCTAAAGTGCTTTAAAACATCTTGAATGTGTATACATCAATCAGGGAGTGTAATTAGAGTACTGCTTCACACTGACACACCAAACTCACTGTGTAACGCACCGCAAACAGCTGTTTGTGTAGTGACGGCCGTGCTGGACTGGAGCGCACCGCGGCCAGAGTGCAGGCCGTGGTGGTTTTCAAGCCCATATGGTCGCCGGGCTGTGGTAGCTCAATGTTAGAACAACAGTGACTGTCCATCTGATCGAATTTGGTCTGTCCACAATGAAACAACGACCTTATTATCTTTGGTGTGCCACCCCCCGAGACACTCATATAGCCGTCGGTCATTGCTTCATTGTGATACGCAAGCCCCTTCACCGTGGCAAGATAACGATCACAAAGGGGAATTGGCACATGTACATGCCTTTTGTTTTGTTGTTGCAGCTGCAGTGCAGCCAGAAAAATTAGGCAGGCATGTACACGCACCAGAAAAATTATTATCAGGAATCCGCCTGGAGTCCTGGACCCTGTTGGTGGTGGCGGAAAAGGCAGTCAAGCGGCCTGCAGGCAGAGATGCTGTGTGGGGAGTGACTTAGTCTTGGGGCAGGCAGTCACACGGCGTGCAGGCAGAGATGCTATGTGAGAGGACTGACTTAGTCTTTGGGCAGGCCTGACCGTGCTTTGCAGACCACGTGGTCAGATGGACCCTTGACCCAACGCTGTGTGCCAGAGATGACACCACTTGCCTTTCAACATCACGGTACAGTTTGGGTATCCCCTTTTTTGAGAAATAATTGGTATCTTCCACTACGGTGTGTGGCTTTGCTTTTGTGTGCTGCTTATCCTCAGGTGGTCATCCCATTGCAGTTTGTGCTTTGTCATCATGTGCCTTCGTAAGGACCCTACGCGGGTCTTGGTCTTTCCACAGTTCAATTTCTGGTGGCAGAGAGTACAGATGGCATAGCTCTCATCTGAGGCAGACACACAACAAAATGTCCACACCGCTGAGCCCTGGGGTGATGGCACTTTGGTGGTGGCGGCCGTCTGAGTGTTTAGTGGGGTGCCAGAATCAGAGCAGGAGGAGGAAGATATGTCACGGTTCCGTGCGGAAGCTGAGGAAGATGAGGTGTTCTGTGTTAAATAGTCAACTATGTCCTGACAATATTGGGGGATGATGGCACACGCCTTCTGAACACTATACTTTGGTCCAGGGCTGCACGAAACCCCGACAGCACGACCTCGAACAGACCTGCCACGTGGCCTGCTTCTGCCTGTTTTGCCCATATTGGGGGGGGATGAAGTGAAAGGTATGCACTGATTTGACTAATACAATGTGCAGTCACACAGGTGCAGTTAACAGGTATGCATGGAGTGGTATATCACACTGCGTACACTCACGTAGGTAAGTGGGTGCACTGAACAACAGGTAAGTATATGCAGTGCTGCTGGGTATTACTAATGTGCACCTGTCACACACACGTACCGTGAACAGGTACAGTGACTGGTGGTATTAAATATCACACTGTGTGCGCTCACGTGGGTAGGTGGGTGCACTGAACAACAGGTAGGTATATGCACTGATGGGTATTACAAATGTGCACCTGTCACACACACGTACCATGAACAGGTACAGTGACTGGTGGTATTAAATATCACACTGCATCTGCTCACGTGGGTAGGTGGGTGCACTAAACAACAGGTAGGTAGGTATATGCAGTGCTGCTGGGTATTACAAATGTGCACAGTAGGAATTATGGGGCCAAAGGCCAGCTGCGACTGACTGACAGGGCTGTATATAATGCAAGTGGGCCACAAAAAAAAAAAAAAATAGATCACAAGGACAAGATTAGCTCTCAAAAGTGCTGTTGAGGGGTGCTATTTTAGCAATAAGAATCAGCAAGGAGCAAGCTAACAAGCCTACAAAAGCCTAACTAAGCTTTCCCTATAGCCCTTTCTGCAGCAGCTCTTCCTTCTCTAATTACTGCAGGCACACGAGTGAGTGAAAAGCCTGACACTACCTGCATTTTATAAGGGGGGAGGGCCTCCAGGAGGGAGTGTAGCCTGATTGGCTACAATGTGCCTGCTGACTGTGATGTAGAGGGTCAAAATTGACCCTAATGATGTACTATGGGGGCGAATCGAACTTCCGGAAAAGTTTGCGGTTTTCTGCGATCGCGAACCACGGAAGTTCGCTTGGAACCGTTCGCCGGTGAACCATTCGGACCATCTCTATTTATCAGTCACTAGGGATGGTTGGAAATGCCCATTTCCAATTCTGCAGAAATTTCCAATTGCCAATGCCAATCTCTGCTTTTCCGATTTTCTGATTTCCAATTTTCTGTTTTTTTATTTCCGAGGAATATTTTATTAACGATTTTTTGCGTCAGATAATGCAAAGAAATGGGGAAAAAATCAGAAAAACCTATACCAGAAAATCAGTCTTGTGATTGGTCTAAAATTACCGCGGCGATCCGATTTTTGCAGAAAAAATTCTGCATTCTCTGACACTTCCAGTCATATCATTCCTGCACTTCCAGCCACACCTCACACGTCCAGTCCCACCACCTGTCATTCCATCACTGCTCTTCCAACCACACCTCACTCCTCCAGTCCCACCTCACACTTCCAATCCCACCTCACACTTCCAGTCCCACCTTACACTTCCAATCCCACCTCACACTTTCAGCCACACCGCCTGTCATACCATCACCGCACTTACAGCCACACCTCACACTTCCAGTCCCACCTCCAGTCAATACCATCACCACACTTGCAGCCACACCTTACACTTCCAGTCCCACTCCAGTCAATACCATCACCACACTTCCAGTCACACCTTACACTTTCAGTCCCACCTCCAGTCAATACCATCACCACACTTCCAGCCACACCTTACACTTCCAGTCCCACCTCCAGTCATACTATCACCACACTTCCAGTCCCACCTTACACTTCCAGTCCCACCTCCAGTCAATACCATCACCACACTTCCAGTCACACCTTACACTTTCAGTCCCACCTCCAGTCAATACCATCACCACACTTCCAGCCACGCCTTACACTTCCAGTCCCACCTCCAGTCATACTATCACCACACTTCCAGTCCCACCTTACACTTCCAGTCCCACCTCCAGTCATACTATCACCACACTTCCAGTCCCACCTTACACTTCCAGTCCCACCTCCAGTCATACTATCACCACACTTCCAGTCATGCCATCACTGCACTTATATTGAAATGGCTTAGCCCCTTTGAACTCCCAGTAGCAAGAAGTGAGGGGAGATTCATTCATTGTGGACTAACATAACCATAAAACCTCCCAAAAGTTTCTAGCCCTTTCCTTATTATACAAAACTTTACTAAAACTTCCATACTAAAATAAAGAAAACAATCTAGAACAGTGGTGCTTTTGGCCTCAAACCAAATACAAAGATAACTTCTCTTGAGCCCATCATCAGGAACACCATACTTCCCATTTGCTAGTTCTAGCTAGATGGCTTACTGGTAAGGCTGTTGTTGCCTTTGATGTGGGATTTGAGCCTTGGACCAGGATTCGACTGGCTCAAGCCAGCATGTAAAACAGTAAGGGGTCTTTGGGCTTCCTAATGACCCTGTCGCCAGTGGAGCGTGCTCTAAAACTCAATACTCTCCTGAAGATGAGTCAGGGAATCTCACAGCGATGCCACCCCATGAAGAGCGTTCCCCCAATCAATCCCCAACCCATGGGAACGTGCGATGGCAAAGGACAGCGCAAACAAGGGTTTAAACGATTACAGTACTTTGCACGGGAGTCGTCTGGGATCCTAAACATCTGATCCATTGTGACAGTCAAAATTGCTGCATGCCACTAAAGGGCATTTGTGTAATCAGGTGCATGTATCCACATTGCGAGAACGCGGAAATGATGGCTTAAGAAATCACTGGTCGTCAGAAGAATTGCGCAAACAATCGCAATGTGGGTATGAGCCCAGCTCTGGTGAGTCCACCAGGAGAAAAGGGTGACTTAAATGTTCTGTGTCTTGTCTAGTATGGCGTACCTAAAGCTTTGTTTTTAAAACAATTTTATTAGGTGGAAATGCGATATACATTATTATTTTCAGATAACAATGGTAATTTACTGCCTTTTTTCAGCTGCATAATGACAAATCTAACATATTTTACATTTATTAGCGGAACCCCCTCCCTTCCTTTTATATTGCCGGGACAGAATCCGGCAGACTGGTGGAGGAGATAAAAAAAACAAAAACAAAACACAGGCTGCTACTGATAATGTCACAGGGGAGGTGATCTAAAACCTCCTACTAAGGTCAGAAGTAATGGCTGTCACATGTATAACCCTAGTTATGAAAAGAAAAGGGTGAAAAGCATGCACTGAAATGCTCATAGGCTTGAAGGAGTGTTTATTTATCTTTGTATGTGTCAGAGGGGTGCAACTAAATATCTTGAATTAAAAAAATATTTGCTTTCGGTCCGCTTTAACTAAAACTAAAAACAGTGGCCCATATGCAATCAACTTTTTCTCCTCAGTTTTCTCCTAGGTGAAATTTTCACACCTTGCCATTAAATGCATTTAAACCACCAGCAAGCAAGAAAATACTCAAAATAATCTGATAGTACTTTTTCACCAACTTTTATGTATTTTTTCAATTGTAAAATGCTTAAAAGTTATTTTAAAAAGAGTAAGAAAAATTATCTCCTAGGAGATAACTCGGGAAAAAGTTAATTGCATACTGGGTCTGGCCTATAAATCTATCCACAAAACCTGCCCAACCTACATTTCTGATCTTACTCAGAGGTACACACCTAGCTGCTCCTTCACTGAAGTTCGCCTGACTGCCCCCCGCATCACCCAGTCCCATGCACGCCTCCAGGACTTCTCAAGAGATGCTCCAACACTATGGAACTCCTTACCTCCCCCCATTAGGGTTTCCCCCTCCTTCAACATCTTCAAGAAGGCCCTCAAAATGCAGCTTTTCACTCTAACCCTAAGGCCCGGTTCACATTGGCGTTTATTTGTGGACCGCAGCCAGACAGCAAAGTCCGCAAACGGAAAGGACGATTAAGGGTCTATTGTTAATCAATGGACCCGTGCGCACTCGTCCGTTCCTCCGGATGCGGTCTGCGGTCCGGCCTGCGGTCCGGAATTTTCCAACATGCTCCAATTTTCCGGACCGGTCCTCCGTCCACCGCCGCCGGACCAGATCCGGACAAGAAATCCAGCACAACAATACCTGAGGGGAAACGGAAGTGCACAACACACTTCCGGATGAAAGCCGGACGTCCTACCCCACTTCCTGTGGGGTTCTCTATGGTGCAGGCGGCCATGTGGATGTACCCAGCGCCGGACAGCCCCCAGCCTCTCCACAGCCACCCCAGAACACAGCGGAGGACGGAAGGACCCGACCATCCAGACGCAGGGCCCCGCGGGAGGAGGAGGATGATGTCCGCACAGCAGGCTCTCCCCAAGAAGGACTCCAGCGCTTTTCCAGAGCTTCCAGGCTGATCTTCGAAAACCGAAACGGATCCAGGACGCATGAAGAACGGAAGAGGATCCGGATGAAAACTGAACGTGACCTGACCGGATCTTGATGGCCTCCTCATGGCGAACGGATGTTTTCAGAAAGGACCGGACCCGTGCCACCGTAAGTATTTCATCAAAACGCAAGTGTGAACCGGGCCTAACCCTAACCCCTCACTGGAGCTCTATACCCGCAGCTGAACTCTGGTCCCCTACCTTTCGTGTCCCTACCTCTCCCTCTAGATTGTAAGCCTTTGGGCAGGGTCCTCCTCCTTGTGTTTCCTACCTATCATGCACCTCCATCACCGTACACCCACCCTATGGATCTGAGTGAACTCAACTTGCCTAATCTCCATGCTCCCATCCAGTGACTGACTAAGCATTACGCTGTACTCTTACTCTGCTGGGTTTGCATGTATTCCTGTATTGCTGTATGTCACCCCTAAATATTGTCTGTAACCTAAATTAATGTCCAGCGCTACGTAATATGTTAGCGCTATACAATAAATAAATAAATATGGGCCAGTATGTCTTGTTTAAAAATAGACATCATCATCCAGTACTTATTTTCTTCAAATAACCTGTCTCTATATCTTGTTTCAAAGATGCAGGCCAGGTCAAAGTTACTAGAAGTTTGGAATGCAATTTACAGTCCTATCCTTCCAATTTGTGCTAATATATTTAGAAGTGAAAATGTATAATTGGAGAAGCAATTTAGTCATTTTATTTGGCTGATGATCAATGAGTACGACAGACCCCTTAATTCTCGGTATTCCAGATTTCCCATTGATTTTGTAAGAGCAAGAAGTTTCGAATCACGATGATACAATTTACACATAATACTCCACTGCTGTAAAATTTGGGAAGTTTGATTATTTTCTCTTCGGTTTCAATGCTGCCACCTGGTGGTGAAATAGGAACTAACTTACCACCAACACGAGCCTTCGACTTTCTGCTTCTCATAGAATTTCCAGACCAGTTACCCTGCTGTTGTGAATAATAAACGCTTCTTCCTTATTGACGTCACGTGGCTCAGGTTGCTATAGGGACAGATAGAGCGAATGTTTCCGTACAGACGTCTTCCTCCCTCTGCCAGATCACTTCCGGTGGGGAGACAGAGGAGGAGGTAAGATGCCACATAGGGGTTGTTGTGCTGCTGGGTGACGAGGCTGGGGGAATATCTCACACATATTACACATTTTGTGAATATATGATTTGTCTTTTAAGTATTTTGAGGGAACCCACATTAGTGCCTATAAGGAAACCCCGTAGTGATAGGAATATGAATGTGTTTACTGAGCCTGTCTGTGGACTTGTTTATGTTAAACTAAACCATCCTTTCTGATCTCACTATTCCTGTATAATTCAAATTAGTATTATCCATGCATAGCGCCCAACTGTCCCTCTTTTGGAGGCACAGTCCCTCTTTGGGACCCCTGTCCCTCTTTCCTCCTTATTTGTCCCTCTTTCTATGTAAATATATATATTTCTTTACTAAAACATGTGCTTGATTTACTCTAAACTTTATTCTTCTCCTTTAAATTGATATATTACTAATTTTAAAAGGTTAATATGAAGGAAAATGAACCAGGATAGAAAGGACCAGTGTGGTTTGACTTATAAAACAACATATTTTTCTTATGAAATCTTTATGGTGTGCGTGACTGGGGAGGGGGGCATGATGGGGTGTGATCAGGAATGTTGCAGGGGCGTGGCTTAAGTGTGCTTTTTTTTCATCTCAAAAAGTTGGGATGTATGTCCATATAGAGTGTTTATATTTTTCACAGGGATCACAGAACATTTTATGTTAGTAACTTTCCTTTTCTTGACATATTTAGTTCCTTTTAAAGGATACCAGATGCAAAAAATATAAGAGAAACTGGGAGGGATTACGTCACGGCCGGGAGCGCTCTGCACATGTGACATCACCCGCATGCGCGAGTTTGTAAGCTTTGCAGGGTCTCCCCCCTCCCGTAGTGTGTCCTCCTTCATTTTACTACCCCGGCAATTACACCCTTCTCATGGACTAACTCGGACTTGTTTTGCCGGGTCTCTGTAAACCGCATTTTATACCCTGATTGTATGTATAACCTTGTGCTATGTTGTATAACCGTTTGCTACCTCTCTGTCTGTCACCCCTTGTTGCAATGTATGTATCCCTATTTATTGTCCAGCGCTGCGTAATATGTTGGCGCTTTATAAATACAATAAATAATAATAATAATAATAATGCGCAGATCGGTCACGTGCTGTGTGATGCGTGCAGTCAGGCCAGCGCAGCCCGACTTCAGACAATTGCAGCAAGAGAGATCAGACAGACTGCCATGCAACTGGTATTGCTAAACTAAATAAATATGGTAGCCTCCATATTCTCTTCACTTCAGGTTCCCTTTAACATCTACACTTCACAGGGCATCCAATATCACAGTTCTCCGATAACGTGGTTCTAGAGATAAGTCTCCCACTTGGGGGCCTATAGGCTTAACTGTACAGTGTTTACTCCAAAAACTGTTACCTGAAATGATCAACAACAATTGTTTCAGGCCAAATTATTCAGACAGTTTAAATCTGTAATTGCAGATGCTAAAAGATAATCCAACATTTCATACCATAGATTCCCTGAATGTATCAGTTGGCCCTACTATGAGCTTCCTGTGTGTAATGGCTGCACTATGGGAGTCGTGCGTCAAACATCCAGTTCTTTACAATCCTAAAATGATGGACGAGCTGATTGGTCACCATGGGTGATGCTGGCTCCCCTATTAGTGCTGACACTTTGTAATGACATAGGGGGTGATGATGCAGGGCCTGGTGTGTTGCTGCTGGCAGTGTCCCTGGCCTGTGCTCAGCTGACACTTTGTAATGACACAGGGGGTGATGATGCAGGGCCTGGTATGTCGCTGCTGGCAGTGTCCCTGGCCTGTGCTCAGCTGACACTTTGTAATGACATAGGGGGTGATGATGCAGGGCCTGGTGTGTTGTTGCTGGCAGTGTCCCTGGCCTGTGCTCAGCTGACACTTTGTAATGACACAGGGGGTGATGATGCAGGACCTGGTATGTCGCTGCTGGCAGTGTCCCTGGCCTGTGCTCAACTGACACATTTTGTGATGATGCAGGGCCTGGTGTGTTTCTGCTGGCAGTGTCCCTGGCCTGTGCTCAACTGACACATTTTGTGATGATGCAGGGCCTGGTGTGTTTCTGCTGGCAGTGTCCCTGGCCTGTGCTCAGCTGACACTTTGTAATGACATAGGGGGTGATGATGCAGGGCCTGGTATGTCGCTGCTGGCAGTATCCCTGGCCTGTGCTCAGCTGACACATTTGTGATGATGCAGGGCCTGGTGTGTTGCAGCTGGCAGTGTCCCTGGCCTGGGCTCAGCTGACACGTTTTGTGATGATGCAGGGCCTGGTGTGTTTCTGCTGGCAGTGTCCCTGGCCTGTGCACACAGGATGCCCTGCTGTTGCTATATCCTGAAATGTAGGAGTGTAATGACATCACTGCTTAGAGTCACGTGTGACCTCTCCCTTCTCATTTATATATTAACCTATAAAGATCTTATGTGCGTCAAGTCCTTGGAATGTGTGCTTGTCCAGCTAACATACCTGAATTTTTATGCAGTATTTAACAGGTAGTGTAGTTAAAGGTTAGTTATGAAATTTTGTATATGTAAGTTCCTCTTACAGGTGACACTCCGGGCTTTTGCTGTGAGCTGAACTTCCTGTTCCTTTTCCCCTGGGCTGCGTGATCCATATACCACAATGGAAAATGTGCTCATGTATCCCAGTGCCAATAAGAATTCCAGCAGGCCTAGGTAAATTGTCCAGAGTAGGAAGATATGGAGAATACACTTTGGGGGGGGGGGGGGGGGGGGAGAGACCTATGGCTGAGCTCCGGGTATCACAGTGTACAGGAAATGACGGTGAGTAAATGTAGCGAAAGAGAGTTTGTTTTACAGGATGTGCAGCACAGCGCTGCAGTGTGCAAGTAGCCTGGGCCCCTCTGGGGATCGCTCCTGTGCTTGCAATATCTCAAATGCATTATGCAGCCATTCCCGGCACAATTTGTATGGTGATCGAAAGCGCTATTCAATCTATCGCCACCAATTTTACAGCACCTCCGTTTGCAGTGGGGTTTTTTCGTTGCCCCCAGTATCTAGTGCAGTGTTTCTCAAATCTTTCCTCATGACTCCCCAACAGTGCATGTTTTGCAGGCAGCCTCACCTCTGCACAGGTGGGGTAATTAGTGTCTCAGCTATGTGAATTCCATGTTGCTGACACAGTAATTGTCCCCACCTGGGCATAGGGGAGGCTGCCTGCAAAACATGCACCATTGGGGAGTCACCAGGACAGGTTTGAGAAACACTGATCTAGTGTAAATAAAGTGTGAAATACTTAACAGGTGTCCTGGGGTTAATTTCGGCCGTTTTCCAGTGCGTAGCCCCGACCCCTAGCACAAGAGTACATAGGCACTTCTCTGTCCCCAATTACAGAAGCGCCGATGACCTCTTGCTTTTGGGGGCAGGGCTACGGCCAGAAGCTGGACATCATGAGACCTGGCAAGTAGTTTAAACTTTATTTAAACATTAAAATCGCCCACGAAGTTATTGCAAAATGAAAAGCAATTTTGCCATGTTCCTATCTCTTGCATTGAAGCTCAATAGCTGCAAAATTGCTGCAGGACCCTCGATTGCGATTTGGCCAAATCTTGGGCACGGGTTCACCACCAATGACTTTTAACAGGGTAGCGCTCGTCGGCAAGCCTGAAAGTGCTCAAGTGGGCCCCAGGCCTAACTGTCCCTCAGAGGAGCTCACAGTCTAATCTCTACCCATAGTCTTTGGTTAGTTTGGGTGGAATACCAGGTACACTACCAGTATGTATTTTAAAGGGACTCCGAGCACCTCTTATGGGCATGCCTTTAAGACTCCGACCAGTACTGCAAATACTTATGCATACCTTTCTGTAGCTTGTGCTCTCCTCTTTCATTTGATGCCTGAATCGCCATTCTACACCAAATAGTTTTCATTCTATTTGAATTTAAAAATTGCGGCTGCCATCTTGGCTGTGTTATAACTTCCAGGTCACCCCTGTCTTCTCTGTTAGAGAAGTGCATGACTGAATGAAGCAGGAAGAGGAAGTGACACGCATGGCTCCTCTAGAGGAGACACATCACGACTTTGTTGGAAGTCGTCTGGTTTAAAGGCATACCCATGAGAGGTGCCCGGAGTCCCTTTAATGTGAGAGGTAACCCAAATAAACACAAGGACAACATCCAAACTTCAAGTGCCATCCTAGCCGAGTGTTGAACCCATGACTCTAGTGCTGTAAGGCAGAAAAAAAATGGAATGGTGACAGGAGTACTTTGAAGAGGAACTTTAACCCAGGATTGAACTTCATTCCAGTCAGTAGCTAATACCCCCTTTCCCATGAGAAATCTTTACCTTTACTCAAATGGATCATCAGGGAGGTCTGTATGGCTGATATTGGGGTGAAACCCCTCCCACAGTGTGATGTCATGACCTTAGTCCTGACAGTTTGCTGTCAACCTCATTGCATCGTGGGAAATAACAGCTTTTTCCAACTGCCAAGCAAGCAGCATCTCCCCAATGCATAGAACTCTCAGTAACAAACATTCCATAAAAATCACCTGACAGGACATAGGCCTCGATTTATCAAGACTTATCGAATTGGTTAACGACAGTTTGGTAAAATACCGAATTCGTTAAGTTGATTTCAGGATTCATCAAATTTATCTACAGCTGTTAGCGAGCATTCGGTAATAATTCGGTAATAATTCGTTAGTGATGTGTTAAAACGGAAGAAACTGCAATTCATGAAAATGAAAGTGGGCGTGTTTTATCGTTAAATTTAGGATTAGTTATCTCCTTCACTGCTCTGTCGTTATTCCTGTCAGAGCCTTGCTGACAGAGAAGATGGAGCCATTTGAAGTGGTTATGTATCAGCTGAAAGTGATTCAAAGGTGCAGAAGGGCAAGAATAAGGTCTAGAACCATATCAGTCTGCAAGAGAATAGATTTATTTGCTATAACAGGACATCTGCATTTCTCTTGAATCATCTTGTAAGAGAACACAGGCAGTGCCAGGGTTAACTAATTTGCTAGCTGCACTATATTTTTTTTTAGGAAAAGGCTCCGATCAAATTGTGGGATTGTCCCAACCACTTTCAGAATCCTGGTCCAGGTGTTAAGCCCTATTCAGAATGTTGCTACGTAGTGTTCAAAGGACTGCCTTTTACCCACAATTCCATGGGAATCTTATGGCCTTGTGTTAAATTACCGCTGTAAAATGGAAATGTCAACACGTTACCGAATTGTTATCGAATTCACACCGAATGAGGAAAAACCTTGATGAATACAACTAGAAATCACTAAACTTCGAATTCGGTAATTTAACAAACTGGAAAAAGTTATCTCAAAGAGAATGATGAATCGAGGCCATGTCTTTACCAGTGATACATTTCAGAGTGTAAATCAGGGAGAGGAAAGACTTTGCAATGGGCAAACACTGTCTAAATAATAGCAATTTTATTCATTGTTATTTTCACTACATTTCCTCTTTAAACTCTACAATGCACTGTATATCAGTCATTGAAACAAATGTTTCAACATCTCTTCTACCTTGTTTATAATGTGATTTAAAAAAAAATTGCTGGAAACTGTTTTTTTTTTTTTTTTTTTTTTTTTTTTTTTTTTTTTTGCTACAGGTAACATACCTATAACATATATTAGTTGTAAGCACACTCAAAGCCAGTGATGGCTAACCTTGGCACTCCAGCTGTGGTGAAACTACAAGTCCCATGAGGCATTGCAATACTCTGACAGCTCTAAGCATAACTCGGGGAGGCAGAGGCATGATGGGATTTGTAGTTTTGTCACAGCTGGAGTGCCAAGGTGCATCACTGCTCTAAGCCCATATCACCATTGACCACCTGACAACTCTGTAAGCAGAGACACAAATGTATCTTCCCAGAGTGAAGAGGCTTCTACATGTAAACATTCCTGTTGTAACATTCCATCATGTGTTCCGACTACAAATTACTGAATGGGTTAATGGCCAGCTGTGTGGGCGGGGCAGCTGCTTGGCTCAGCATCATTATGCAGATCCCTCTGGAAGGGAGGGAGACACAAGACAGCTGTAGGAGAAGATTGATCCATTCAGCTCTAGAGGTCATTGTTGCTGGACATGGCTGGAGAGGGGACACCCGATCAGGTACTTGGCAAGTATTTTACCTTATATCAGCCAATCGAGGAGGTTGTGCAGCAAAACACGAGCGTTGCTGCTGATTGCTGCATGTCTAGGAAAACCTCTCCGTCTGGAGCTGGGCTTTCATCTACACTTATATACACTTATAGCACTGTATTCAGTTATATTTTTATTTCTATCTTGAGGTGAATTCATTTTAGTGGCAACCATTGGCATCATTGTGGTGTGATGGACGGCCAGTTCAGCAGGCTGCATTGCTGAGTGTAGTGACACACTGCCACATACTAACTGTCACCAGGCTGGGACGACTGTGGAGAGCCGGCTACACACGGACTCGTGATAATGGCCCATAATCAGTCGTTGGACAGTAGTGATAGATTTACCATAGGACTATTTTAGCAGAAATGTAGGCGCCAGTCTAGTTTAGGGGACACAGCAGGAAACCTCATAGGTAAATAACACTAACCGGATTGGACGGACAGCACCCTCTCGAACTGCTAGGTTTCCAATAGGTTGTAGTAAATTACGTCCACACTATTCAGCCAATCACAACACTGCATGCCGTGGAGGGGGCTGTAATTGTAGAACTGTTCCCTATGAGGTTCCCTGCTGGGTCCCCTAAGCTAGAGTAGCAGTGAAATCTGAGGATGGATCAGAGTGTTGTCTCTGATCAGAGTGTTCCATACATACAGCAGTCGACCCCCTCCTCCCCAACCCCACCACCCACCCACTCAGTTCAAATTTAATGGTGGGAACACACTCTGCAATTTCCGACCTGTCCAATCTGTTTCTAATCAATCAAGGGATTGATTTTGCAAAGTTATCATCGGAAAATTGATCCCTTTATCAATCGGGAGCAGGTTGTACACGTACACACGATACAACTTCCCATCAGATTACCCATCAAATCGGACATGAAATTGCATCGTGTGTTGCCAGCATAACACCTGATCCGATCACATGTCCTATCAACTGGCAGTCCAAAATCAATAGTAAGCTTATCTGTTGAGCCTGCAGAAGTTAGTAGATTAGGTGATTTTAGGCTTGGTTCACATAGGATCCAAGACCACCACCAAGTGCACCACTGAACGTGGATAGGTGCACCACTGAACTGGTGGTGTTTTATGGGGAAAAAAAATGTGAAATGATCTTGAATACCTTTAAGGGCCTTTTTCCACTAGCCTGCGATTTGCGATTTGCTTCTGACTGCAAATCGCAAGGTACATTAAACTAATGGAAACTGCAGCAGCAATTTCCATTAGTGCGATCCGATTGCGATGCGATTTTGGTCAAAGCGCAATCGTCGTCCTGCTGCGTTTTGTATGCGATTGAGCTGGACTATGAGTATAGTAGCTCAATCGCAATCGCATGGTGGAAATTGAAATGCGATTGCGATCGCGATCGTAATCGCGATCGCAATCGCGATCGCATTTCATAGTGGAAAAGAGCCCTAAAGGATACCCAAACTGACATGTGACATGAGATAGACATGTGTATGTACAGTGCCTAGCACACAAATAACTATGCTGTGTTCCTTTTTTTCTTTCTCTGCCTGAAAGAGTTAAATATCAGGTATGCAAGTGGCTGACTCAGTCCTGACTCAGACAGGAAGTGACTACAGTGTGACCCTCACTGATAAGAAATTACAACTATAAAACACTTTCCTAGCATAAAATGGCTTCTGAGAGCAAGAAAGAGGTAAAAAAGGGGAATTTCTTATCAGTGAGGGTCACACTGTAGTCACTTCCTGTCTGAGTCAGGACTGAGTCAGCCACTTGCATACCTGATATTTAACTCTTTCAGGTAGAGAAAGGAAAAAAAAGGAACACAGCATAGTTATTTGTGTGCTTGGCACTGTACATACACGTCTGTCTCATCATGTCACATGTCAGTTCGGGTATCCGTTAGGGGACATCTGAAGTGAGAGGGATGTGGAGGCTGACATATTTATTTCCTTTTAAACAATGCACATTGCCTGGCTGTCCTGCTGATCCTCTGCCTAATACTGTTAGCCATAGACCCTGGACAAGCATGCAGATCAGAGGTTTCTGACATCACTGACTGGTTTTGCTGCATGCTTGTTTCAGGTGTCGGAGTCAGACACTACGGAAGCCAAAGTCATCAGCGGGACTGCCAGGCAATTAGTATTGTTTAAAAGGATATAAATAAGGCAGCCTCCATATCCCTCTCATTTCAGGAGTCCTTTAATTTTATTTGTTAAAAGTAGTGGTCATGTAACCACCATTGCGCCTAACCAGGATGTGGGAGGGGCTTGGCCAGACTGCCACTACCCTTCCGTTCCTCCCTCAATGGAAGGAAGTGGCAGAGTTAGCAGAGGTAGATGGAAGAATCGCGCACCTGTGCAAAGAAGGGGTCCGCACACAGACTTGTACAGGAATAGTGTACTATTTACTGTCCCATCACTCACTATTACACATCTGACCGTTCTCCGATGATCGTTTTGGGGCCAATCCGGTCCCCTTTGTCAAGGCTAGGATATATCTCAAGGCTACATTAATGTCTGTCCTAGCCTTGACAAAGGGGACCGGATTGGCCCCAAAATGATCGTCTCAGTCAGATGTATAATCGTGTGTGATAGGACAATGATAAATTGTACACTATTCCTGTACAAGTCTGTGTGAAGACCCCTACTTTTATTTTGTGTTTTACAGTTAGCAGAGGGGCAGAGTTTGAAGGACAAAGGCGGGAATGTGGCTACTGCTGTTAACACAAACATTACGTTTTTTGCGAATCATTTTATTCATGTCTCATGGGGGACAAGGATGTTACGGATCTTCACCAGATCGTCTAAATTCATTACAAATAAATGGATAAATCCCTGGCAGGTATTGTGATTCAGTGTAAATACATATCCACGTGCTATTTTAGCCACATACTGATTTCTGTAGCATTGATAAATGTGTTGTTATTTTTTTGTGGCCAGTGTGGAGTTGCCCTTTAAGCCAGATGTGTGGCAGAAAGAGTCACGCTAGTAGGAAGTGGCTGGGGGGCAGATCACATTGTAACGGGGGTCGGTAAATATAGGAATGTACATTATCCTGGTATGTTTCTCTCTGCATGCTCCTGATCTGCACTTCTTGTGATGCGACCACTTGAATAAATCCCCTCCTTCTCCCTCCCTTTCTTTTGTCTTTCTCTTCTCCTATCGCAGGACGTTACATTGCCAGAGTTCCTAAACATGGCAGGGAAGAGTGGGGAAGTGTTAACTGGAGGAGCAGAGGAGGGACCTGCTGGCATTATTAACAAGTATGATATCTCACTTACTATTATTTAACATGAAACCCCACTTTGGTTGCAAAAAGGCAAACGATGCCATTAGATTGGCTCTATATATTACACAAATGAAGGGAACACTTCATCTAGTAGTATATGGCAGTGAGGGGGGGGGGGGGGGGGGCTATGCCCACCAGGAAGTCATGGCTGCACTTGCACAGCTGAATTCAGTGTCCTGGTCTATAGCAGCCATGCCTGCCACACTTGCGCTTTGCAGCTTCCTGCCCATCCGATTGGTCAGTCAAAGGACTGTGAGGGTCAACAGGAAGCTGAAAACCAGA
This sequence comes from Hyperolius riggenbachi, assembly GCF_040937935.1. Lineage (NCBI taxonomy): Eukaryota > Metazoa > Chordata > Amphibia > Anura > Hyperoliidae > Hyperolius > Hyperolius riggenbachi. Next base: position 331,222,145 of record NC_090651.1, read on the forward strand.
CGTGAGCGAGGAGCACCCAAAATGGCAGCCGAAGACCAGGATTCTCATTCCAATAGCAGGAATCCAGCGCTAGTGGTGGTCATGAAAAGGGAAACGCATGGAGAGGCATGGGATTTGTTTGATTAGCTGATAGATATGGAAAGCTCTGATTTGCTGGGATCACATCCTGCTGCAGCACATAATCATAACTAGCAAATCAGAGACTTATATATCTATCACTTGACCAAACTGATCACATGCTTCTCCATGAGTTCTCCTAGGCATGACCATCACTATCTAGTGGGGGAGCATAATTACCCACACTGATCTGTACCCACACCTCCTTTCAGCTTGCCTTCATTTACTTCCCTTGTGCACAGAAAACACAGCCATTCCACACTGTTCCTAATGCGCAGTACACACCGTACAATTTTCTGTTAAGCTGGCCATACACTGGCCCGATTTGCCGCCGTTTCGACAGCAGATTCGATCACTGGGATCGAATCTGGTGCCAATCGTTTGCGCTACACGCCGAATTTCGATCCATTTCGTCCGATTCCGTCGATCGCTCCGTGCGGAAAATTACCGTCGATCGCCTGCGGGTAGGGAGCGCGTCGCTAGCGCCGTTCGAGTGCCTGACGACCGACGCAATAGAGCGGCAATACATTACCTGCTCCGCCGGTGTGACTGCCCCCGGTCACCGCTGCTCCGTCTCCGCTCTGGTCTCCGCCATGCTTCAGTTCCTCCTGCCTGGCAGGAAGTTTAAACAGTAGAGGGGCGCTCTACTGTTTAATTTTCCTGCCGGGCAGGAAGAAGTAAAGCATGCCGGACCTGGAGACCAGAGCGGAGACGGAGCAGCCGTCACCGGGGGCAGTCGTGCCGGCGGAGCAGGTAATGAATGCGGTCATGGGGGGGGGGGGGGGGGGAGCGGCAGCACCACCACCACAACAGATTGTGAACGGTTTCAGGCTGAAATCGGTTCACAATCTGTTTGCAGTAAAGGTAGCCCCCCCCCCCCCGCATACATTACCTGCTCTAGCCGGCGCGACTCCCCCCGGTCTCTGCAGTCTTCTTCTCCGCTCTGGTCTGGTCTCCAGGTCCGGCAGGCTTCACTTCTTCCTGTCTGGGGGAAGTTTAAACAGTAGAGCACCCTCTACTGTTTAAACTTCTTGCCGGGACAGGAAGAAGTGAAGCCTGCCGGAGACCAGACCAGCGCGGAGAAGAAGACAGCGGAGACCTGGGGAGTCGCGCCGGCGGAGCAGGTAATGTATTGCAGCTGTATTGCGCCGGTCGTCATGCACTCAACCGCCGCTAGCGACGCGCTCCCTACCCGCGGGCGATCGACAGGACCGATCTATTTCAGGACGAAATAGATTGAAATTTAGCGTTAACGATTTGACAACAGTTTCGATCCAAGTGATCAAATCTGCTGTCGATCGGCGGGGAATCGGCCTAGTGTATGGCCAGCTTTAATCTATCTGTCAGGTAAATCTAATGCTAAGCATACACGGCATATTATGCGCCGGATCGAGCCGCTGGCTTGATCCCGGCTCGTCCCCGCCGTCGCCTGTATCGATCCCCGCTCGTCCCCACGGGCGCTCTTTATCTTCCGAGCGGAGAATCTATCCGGCAGGTCATCAGCGGCTCGATTACACGGTATGAAACGTACCGTGTATGCCTAGCATTACAGAAAATTGTATGGTGTAAACCCAGCATAATGCTGGGAATACAAGGGTCGATTCTGCGCCTGGTCGTTTTGCCCGCTCGATTCTCTTATCTTTTTTCACTTCATTTAAATGATGAATCGAGCGTCAAAATGAGCGAACGGTGATCGGACATGTCGGAAATTATCTATCTAACCATCTTATCAGCTCAGAATCGAGCCGTGTATGCCTGGCATAACAGAAAATGTAACAGGAAATTGTATGGCGTGTACCTAGCATAACAGACAAGTGGGAGTGACAGAGCCTCCTGCAGATTACTGGAATAGGGCCTGTGTGGATTATACATAACACGGGCTTGTGCTTTGCGCACGAGGGCAAGTACTGGGCATTCAGTGCTGTAGAGACACTGAAAGAAGAGCAATCTAAACTAGAAGTCAATTATGGAAGTTCACAGGTTTCTCCAAATTGCAACAGTCGTTTTTAATAGTATTAAATTACAGAACAGTTTGTGCATCACTGATATATGTTCACAGCAATTCATATTTGAAAGGGTACCTGAGGGGACAGGGATACAGAGACTGTTTATTTCCTTTTAAACAATACCAGTTGCCTGGCAGTCCTGCCTTTCTGGCATCAGTAGTGTCTGAATCATCAATTCAGTCAGAAACATCTGATCTGCATGCTTGTTCAGGGTCTACGGCTTAGTGTTACGCTGCGAACACACCATGCAATTTTCTGTCTTGATAGATAATTTCCGATAGGTCTGATCTGATTTCGATTGATTTTCTGTTCACTTCTATACAAACCAATCAAAAAAAATCAAGAATCAGATCGCACCAGTTGACAATTATATATCGACCCATTTATCTGATGCAAAATTGCATGGTGTGTTCCCAGTATTAGAGGCAAAGGATTTGGAGAAAAACCAGGGAATGTGCAATGTTTAACAGGAAATAAATGTGTCAGACTCCATAACCCTCTCACTTCAGGTTCCAATTAAATTGGACTTTCTTTTTTACACCCATTTGTGCTGTACCGTATCAGAATACATGGTCAGTATGACCTGCTTATGTGGGGACAAACTGTCCTGATCACATGTCAGCTTCCTGCCAACAATGTGTCCCAACAGCACAATGGGATTATGTACTGTGCAGTAATATACAGGATGTGGGATCCTGCTTGCTGCACATTTATGATGCCGTAGACTGTCGCTTTACTGACACCTGCAGCCTGGAAATACTTATAACCCTTAGAAGTTGCAATGTTAATAAGTAAATTATATGGCCCTTTTCCCAGACGGCTTTACCTCTGCTGCTTTCCCCCACTGCTGAGGTATATTAGAGAATAAAAAAAAATAAGACCAACCTATTTTTGTGCCACAAAATCACATTTGTATTATCTCAGCTCACAGAGTGTACATTTTAACCTCTCTCCACTTCCTAACTAACAGCTACTTTCTGTTTTCTGTAAGCTCAAATGAGTTTTGTAAGGAGCAGCTGATGAGAAACAAAGAAGTTGCTTAGACAAGAGAAAATAACTCAGAAGTGAAGCTTGCAGGGCATTCCTCTGACTATTATTGTTCATGAGGGGCTATGGCATAAACAGGTGTCAGGATATAATGGATCCATTTCTAATGATAATGCTATCTGGTTTCAGCCCGGCTTCATGGAAAGCAATCTCTCCCCTCCTTCCCATTTAACCACAGTATTTTTACATCTAACTTGACCAATGAACGGGCTTTCTGTGAGTGAGGCAGCCAATCAGGGAGCTTGTATACCTCCCACCTCTAGGCTGTACCAGCTTATTTTCAGCAGGGCTGTGGTGTGGAGGAGTCGGAGTCAGTGGTTTCATAAACTGAGGAGTTGGAGTTCTAGTCGGATTCTTCTTGTACCCACTTTATAGCCCTGCAGTGGCTGTGGAGTCGAGGAGTTGGAGCAATTTTGGGTACCTGGTGTCTGAGTCGATGGGTTCATAAACTGAGGTGTCGGATGATTTTTTATACCGACTCCACAGTCCTGGTTGTCAGTATGACGGCCACCAAGATGGTGGGCATGTGTAGGAGATTGTTGACGATCACCCTGATCACAATATCCCATTAAAAAAATGATTAGTAAAAATCTGGGGTCTTTATATTCCCAGTGCTTTGATTGGTCCAATCGGCTGCCTGTCACTTGACAGGCAGCAGATTGGGCCAATCAACGTGTAGGGGTCACGTGTACAGCAGCCCCCGATCCTTGTCGACAAGCAATCAGCCTGGTAGATCAACTCAGCCGAGTGCTTGGCCAAGGGCACATTGTCTTCTGAGGGATCATCTCCTGATCTCTGCCAAGCTACGTCTCATTCATTAGTGTACAAGGCTTAAAGAGAATCTGTATTGTTAAAATCGCACAAAAGTAAACATACCAGTGTGTTAGGGGACATCTCCTATTACCCTCTGTCACAATTTCGCCGCTCCCCGCCGCATTAATAGTAGTCAAAAACAGTTTTAAAAAGTTTGTTTATAAACAAACAAAATGGCCACCAAAACAGGAAGTAGGTTGATGTACAGTATGTCCACACATAGAAAATACATCCATACACAAGCAGGCTGTATACAGCCTTACTTCTGAATCTCAAGAGATCATTGTGTGTTTACCTTCTGTCCCCTTCTTCTCTCATGCACTGAACATTACAGGCTTCCTGCAGACAGCTCTGCCTGTGCCTGTGTTTGTAATCCCTCAGTATGTGTCAGCCAGCTACTTTCACAGCCTAACAGAGGAGGATTTTTATCCAGCTCTCTTCTATCACTGATAAGATAGCAGAGAAGCTGCTGGCTTATGTAAATAAAACACACACTGGAGTGTGAATAGAGGAACAGACCAGCACGGAAGAGTTGGCAGCTTTCCAGACACAGGCCGACAAGTCTGACAGGGGAAAGATACATTGATTTATTACAGAGACCGTGATAGTACAAAGTGCTGCAGTGAGCCAGAACAGATTAGAATAGGTTTAGGAACTTGTAGGATGGTAGAAAAAACGTTGTAATTTTTGTTACAGAGTCACTTTAAATGTTGTTTACGCAGCATTGATATATCTGTCTTTGTGTCAATAAAGTTGTATCAGTAGACCAAGCCATAAGCCACGTGTAGCTACAGTTGAACTGTTGAGCATCTTCAGTAGTCCGGTATGTCCTGCTGGCTCGGTGCTCTGGTCATCACCTTAGCTGGAAGCTGTTTCCCTAGGCCTGGATGTCTCCTCACTCTTCCCTTGCTCTTACTCTCTAGGATGTTCCCCAAGATGATCAGCCCGAGCACAGCCAAGGACTGGTTTGACAAACGCCGGGCTCAGATCCGCCCGTGGAATAACTTTGTGGATCAGAGGCGTTTCACCCGGCCACAGAACTTCGGGGAGCTGTGTAAGCGAGTGACGCGGAATGTGGAGCACTTCCAAAGCAATTACATCTTTGTGTTCATGGGCCTCATCCTCTACTGCATGTGAGTATCCGATATCTCGACAATGTCATTTCATAATGGTCATGTGACGCAGCCCTTTATTCTGAGCCTGCGACCCATTTCTGTTCTGCACATTTTCTAATTCTAATGTCGGATCATAAGCCCAGGAAGCCCTTGCTATGCATTTGCCTTCCTTAACGCCACTTCACACTACAAACACAAAACATGAATTGCAATTGTGAATTTGCCACGATTTGCTTTGTGATTCCTGTTCAATAGAACGAGATTCACATCACAATCACCTCCAAAACGTTGCAGCACATTTCCGATTTATGCAAATCGCAAACACTACGACTAGTGTGCTGGTTAAGGGCTCTGCCTCTGACACAGTAGACCTGGGTTCAAATCTCAGCTCTTCGTGTACAGTAAGCCTACATCTATTCAGTGAGGAGACCTTGGGCAAGACTCCCTAACACCGCTACTGCCCTAGTGGCTGCAGCTCTGGCGCTTTGCGTCTGCCAGGAGAAAAGCCAGATATAAGTGTTATTTGTCTTGTCTACAGTGAGAATGATCCCATAGGGATACATTAGCAGCAGAGCTTTGCTGATTGCCGGCGATCAGCAGAGTGCTAAAAAGCACCCAAGTGTGAACCAGTCCTTAGTGTATTCCAGCTGCATTTTGCTCCAGTTCTTGCAGTTTCTGTGATAAACATGCCCTACATCACTGTCACTGAATAACCTCTTATGCTGGACCTACCAGAGGTAATATGCCAGTATTCTAGAGAATCAGTATCTCAATTATATTAGATTGACCAGGGCCCTATTTTATAGCGTACCTGAAGCACATTTTTAAGATAAAGTTAGGCTACTTACCCCAGTCGTAGGAAGCCTCTGGGTAGGCCAGACACTTCCCCGATCCCCGAAACACATTCCTCAAGGGCTTGTTGAATATAACAATAATGATAATCCTAACATTTGTACTGCGCTTTTCTCCTGTTGGCCTCAAAGTGCTCAAGAGCTGCAGCCACAAGAATGCGCTCAAGAGGCCACCCTGGTGTGTTAGGAAGTCTTGCCCAAGGACTTCTTACTGAAGAGGTACTGACCCTTGTCAGGATTTGAACCCTGGTCTCCCATGTCAAAGACAGAGCCCTTAACCAGTCACCATCCAGCCATATGTTTCTTGTAGTCCTGCTTCTGTCTTGTACAAACACATTTGTACTTAGCATGCAGTGGAACGGTCCCCACAAGCCCAGTAGAATGAAGCTGATTGTGGACAGCTTTTCCTTCCATGCACGAGCGGCTTCATTCTACTGGGCTTGCACGTGCTCAGTATAAATGCACTCATACACATTCGGAAGCGCGGCCAGAAGAAGAAGAGGGTCTTTGGCAGCAGTGGTGGGCTCGAGGAAGGTCTGGGAACAGAGGCTTCCCACTACTTGGCCAAGGATCCAAATCTTCCCTTTCCTCTGGTCCACAGGTCTGCTCTAAGGCACTGGTTGATTCACATGAAGGGTTATTGTGGTGACTGATCTTGTGAACAGGTTCTCATGGTGTACATCCTTGTCTCATTATCTCTTCCAGCATCACAAGCCCCATGCTGCTCATTGCTTTGGCTGTCTTTTTTGGAGCCTGTTACATCATTTACCTGAAGACCCTCCAAGGGCCCAAGATGGTTATGTTTGGTAAGTTGAACATAGCTCCTGTAGCATGTGTTGTATTGTTCTTATCGCTCCCAATGTTGTACACATTCCTCATAGTTTATTTAAGTGATATACGCCTCCATATATTGCATTACACTTAACTGGAACGAACCAGCTTTTTTTCCCCTGCAGCTTGTACTGGTTTCTAATATGTCTAGGAGCTGCCATCTTCTCCCCTCCCCTTCTATCTGCCCTCATTTATCCAGGGCTTCCCCTAATGTGACTTCTCCAAACTGTTTGAAGAACAGTGTCGTATTTCTCCCCAGCTGATGAAAGCTTTTATTTGCTCTTTGCTACTGCTAATTACAGCAGTTTATATCTGCTTACGTTTTCTACAGATGGCAGGCAGTGGAAGTAGGGTAATACAAGCCTCCAACCAACATTTAAAACGAACCTAAACTCAGAACTTCCTCTCTGCTAAAAGATAAGCAATAGCATAATAACCTTTAAAGAAAAACATTTTTGCTCAACCAAACCCCCTGATTGCTGTCTGATTTTGGTCTGTTGGACGACAATCAGGCAAGTGTACGCGTGGCAACTGGTAACATGCGGTTTGCCCGATCCACCTGGCAGATCAACTCCGACTGTTGGGATGATACCGTGCAGTGGGCCACACGCGTTGCAAGTTTTTAAAATGACGCACTTGTTTTTAATGCGGCCGTGTCACGCAGTCCATCATGTCGCTTGCATGTACAGTATGTAAATGAATTGGTCATTGGTGCATTGGAAAATACAAGTCGTGTAAACGGTTTGTCGTGGTGTTGGTTGTGCACTTTGTTGAATGTGTGTATGTAGCTTTACATTTATACTTTTGTGTGATTACAGGCCGGGAAATGAGTGCAGCCAATCAGTATGGCCTGGCTGGGGCCGTCTCCTTCCCTTTCTTCTGGCTCGCAGGGGCCGGAGCTGCCGTCTTCTGGGTGTTAGGTAAGAACATTTCCTGTCTTCCAGGTGTTTTACGGTATCTACCAGTGTTTGGAGAATCCGTTTTGGTGAAACTAAACCCCCCTCCCCCCCCCCCTCCCCAATAACGAATGAGCACTTTTCGAAATCACACAATGCTCTTAGACGACTCTCCAAACGTGTCACCCGGAGACATCAAAGAAAATATTTAATAAATGGTTCACCTCCCGAAGATTGTTGCCCAGCTTATCCCCCACTTGCTCTCCTTTGTGCTGGACAAGCTGTGGTTCCCTGGGCACGATCTACCATCTACAGTTAGGTCCAAAAATATTTGGACAGAGACAACTTTTCCTGATGCAGATGGACAACGACCCAAAACATACAGCCAAAGAAACCCAGGAGTTTCTTAAAGCAAAGTGGAAAATTCTTGAATGGCCAAGTTAGTCACCTGACCTTAAAGGGGAACTGAAGTAAGAGGTATACGGAGGCTGCCATATTTATTTCCTTTTAATCAATACCAGTTGCCTGGCAGCCCTGCTGGTCTATTTCTCTGCAGTAGTATCTGAATAACACCAGAAACAAGCATGCAGCTAGTCTTGTCAGATCTGACATTAAGGCTGCTTTCACAGTGGGACGTTACAGGCGCACGTTAGAGCAGCCTGTATTGCACCCCACCGCACAGCAATGAAAAATCAATGGGCTGTTCACAGTGCCCACGTTGCGTTACTTAGTAACGCTGCGCCATTAGACAACGTACTGCATGCAGTACTTTATAAGCGGCAGAGCCGCGTTAGACTGCTTGCACATGCTCAGTAATGTTGGGGAGGAGCGGAGAGCGGCCAGGCACATGGCTAATTAATATTCACTGCGCTCAGTGACGTGCAGTGTTTACTTCCTGGAGCTGCCGCTCTGTGCGGCGATTGGCCGGGCGGGACCACATGATGCCGCATGCGTCCAAGAGTACGCATCACAGACGCCAGAGTGAGCTGCACAACGCGGCTCACTCTGACATCCACATTAGAGAGCACCAGGCGTTGCGTTAGGGGCACATTATGTGACCATAACATCCCCTAAAACGCAACATCCTGGTGTGAAACCAGCCTACAGTCTGAAACACCTGATCTGCTGCATGCTTGTTCAGGGTCTATGGCTAATAGTATTAGAGGCAGAGGATCAGCAGGGCTGCCAGGCAACTGGTATTGCTTAAAAGGAAATAAACATGTCAGCCTCCATATACCTCTCTCTTCAGTTGTCCTTTAACTCAATTGAGCATGCATTTCACTTGTTGAAGACTAAACTTTGGACAGAAAGGCCCACAAACAGCAACTGAAAGCCGCTGCAGTAAAGGCCTGGCAGAGCATTATAAAGGAGGAAACCCAGGATCTGGTGATGTTCACGAGTTCAAGACTTCAGGCTGTCATTGCCAGCAAAGGGTTCTCTACCAAGTATTAGAAATATTTTATTTCCAGTTCTTTCGTTTGTCTAAGTACCTTTGAGGCCCTGAAAGGAAGGGATTGTGTTAAAAAAATGCTTTAGTTGCCCAACATTTTTAAGGGGACCCTGAGTGCTGAATACAAATGAAATTTGGACTTACCTGGAGCTTTCTCCAGCCCCGTAGCCCACAAGGTCACCCCGAAGTCAGTCATGAGCACCCCTTGCGCGTCAGCAGACTGGCCAGCGTAAGAGTCCTGTGCATGCACGGTTCTCCAAGACTGAACCGCGCATGCAGAGAACTCTTACGTTGGCCGGCATGATGACACGGCGCACACGGGGGACTTCAGCCAAAGTCGCCGGATTACCAGAGCCAGGACCACGGAAGGGACCAGCAGGGGACTTTGCAGGCTACAAAGGGCTGGAGGAAGCCCCAGGTAAGTCCAAATTTAATTTTTATTCAGAGCTCATTTCATCATGTTAATGTACAGAACCATAAATAGGAAAAAAGTTGAAAATTTTCAACTCTGTGTATTGATTTAAAAAAAAAAAAAAAAGAGGTAAAAATCCTCTGTGTGGAAGTGGGAGGGGCTTTTCATCAGTACCTGTTTAGTTGGACAGAAATGTGAACACTGAAGCCAGTATAAGTGGCCGTGTGACTTGTTACAGGCAGAATGAGGATCGGGAAGCAGCAGTAATGGTCTCTGTACATTTTCTATGTTGCGTTTTACATGTTTTCTTTCCCTCTCCCTTTGCTGTACAGGTGCCACCCTCGTTATCATCGGCTCCCATGCTTCTTTCCATGAGATCGAGGGGGACTTTGAGGAGCTGCAGATGGAGCCAGTCTAGTAACCTCACCCTGGGGTCCTGTAGCCGTCTACTTACATGGCACCTCCAGGGTCTCCTTCGGACTGTTCTATTGTTCTTGCCGTATTTTGTTGTATATTCGTCCTTTATTATGAAAACCCCCTCCTTACCTGAGAGGCACTTTACAGCAGCCTTTGCACAATATCTGGTTGACCAGTGACCATTGGAGTGTGACCACACTCAGAATAAAGACCTGCCAAATTAACCTGGTCACAGAATGGACAATAAAAGCACTGCAGATAAGCGTATATGATGGATGGCTGATGATTTCTTAATTAAGTCAAAATGGGGCAGAGTTAAAGTGAAACTTTTACTTTTGTTTAAAAAAAAAAAAAATGACCTAACGCATACAAGCGTTGTACAAACCATTTTATAGCATTAATGAAATGTAAAGATCTTGAAATTGCAGTTATGATATTTTAGGATTTCCAGTAAGTTAGAATGACAACCGTGGTAACAGTCAGAATGCTCCCTTTGTATACAGAACATCCCCAGAGCACCGCTTACCTGCTGATGTTGTTTGCTGCACAGAGCAGAAAGTACATTCTTAGCATCTCTTTGAGTGAGCACAGTATGATCGGATTGGACAAATACCTAAAGGGAAATTTATATCAATCCCCTAGTTCATGGGAGAGCTCACTTTACACTGTAAATAGTTCCAAGGCTAAAAACACAAGTAGACCGCTGTTCATCCGTAGAGTACCGCAATACCGCTGGGAAACTGCAAAAAAGATGAGAAGGAAGCGCTCCTTGGGCCTGATTCACAAAAGCGTGATAACGGCTATCACTGCAGTTATCGCACGATCTGCCGCGCGCGAAGGTTTGTGCGTGTAAAGGATTATGTTCGCGTGTAAACGAAGGTTTCACCCACATGATGGCGTGAAACCTTCGTTTATCATGCAGCGTAATCCTTTACAAGCACAAACCTTCGCGCGCGGCAGATTGCGAGCCCCTGGCGTATAAAATAGATCCTCACTTCTCAATGCAGAGATCAGCTCACCTTATTAGATGGCGTATTAGTCTATAAACCACTGCCGATCTGTCCTCGATCATCCTGTCTGTTTGGAAGCACCGATGAAGCTCTCTAGACAAGTCCTGAGCCAGATCGGGGTATTAATAAATCACAGGCTTTTTGTGCCAGATAAGTAACAAACATGTATTGGACAAAAATATATGCATGCAGTGGGCTAATGCATTTCACAAGGATCACCCTCGCTTCATCAGAAACCTGCCTCTGATGAAAAAAGGATTGATTTATACTTTTTAACACAATAAGGGCTTCCTTTTTATCTTGTTTTTTTAAATCCGAAGGGTAACACTTGCACAGAATGAGGAGCTTTTTTGAGTGAAAAATCATTCTCGCCAATGATCCTTAAAGCCTCAAAACTTTTTGATCTGCTGTCTTGTATTCAGATAGTATATTATATATCATTCATATAGTTTCTTTGAAACGTGTGTAGCCAGCTTTAGCCAAATTGAGATCAGCCAGGGGGATTGCATCTAAAGCGGGTTTTTTGTTTTGTTTTGTTTTTTATTCTCCAATATCACATACTATTCCTCTACAGTAGACAAACACATTCACTTACTTAGCGGTAACCCTGAGTCAGGCTCGGGACAGAAATCCGCAGCTCAGAGCAGTAATCGCGTGCCTGAGTGAGTTATATGCAGGAGCTGCTGCAGATCTCTCTGGGGTATGTTTTTTTTTTTTTTTTTTTCTTATTATTTTTAGGGTCTAAAAGCTTGTGGAAAAAATTGCACGGGTTTTAGATCCTAGACCCGGAAATAATCATAACTCCAGGCAGGTTAATAGTTTCTGTAGCAAGGGAAGGGTCTGGGATCATGTTTACATCCCTTGTAATGTAAAGTGCTGATCTGGAGGAGTTTATTTGCTTTTAAACAATACCAGTTGCCTGGCTGCATTCTTTGGCTGCAATAGTGTCTGAATCAAACACCTGAAACAAGCATGCAACTACTCTTGTCAGATTTTTGCCAGAAACTTCTGATCTGCATGCTTGTTCAAGGTCTGTGGCTAAATCTATTAGAGGCAGAGGACCAGCAGGGCTGCCAGGTAACTGATATTGTTTTTAAAAGGAAATAAATATGGCAGCCTCCACATCTCTCTCACTTCAGGTGTGCATGGAGTCTGGTCATTCTAGAGTTCGGTCTGGTGATTAAGGTGGAAACTGACATGTGTTTTGTACACACGAGGTTGTTGTAATATTCCTTTGTGATATGTAACCTTATTGTTATATAATAAACTTTTATCAGAGGTTCGGCTGGGTTGTTTCTATGCATTGTCTTAATGCCAGGAAGCATGAAGCTGCAATGCAAAGAATAGTTTGATACCATTCCAAGCATGAAGGCCTAATCTCTGTATGAGCGTGCAGCCAGCAGGTAAAGTATACTGCATGGGGCACATTTTACACTGGGCTGTACAGCGCTGGGAGTCCTGTCACATTTGTCGCTCGTCTCGTTATCGCTCGCTGTTACCGCCGCATACCCAATCAAGCACGTCGGCCCAAGATCTTGCAGCATGTCCGATCGATACATGCGACCAATTTTGGCCTGAACTTGGTTGCATCGTTCAGGCATGCTCTTGGCGGCACTGATTTTAATCTGATTATAATGAAAGAATCGGATTGTCGTTTGGCTGCCAAGTCGCCTGATGTATGGCCAACTTAACAGCCCATTGTAGCAAGCAATTTTTCACTCCCTGACTGAAAACTAATCCGGGAGTGCAATCAATTTGTGCTGCGACCGCCTGTGGTGTGCTGACAGAAACAGAACAAGCCACACTACTGTCAGTTCACTGCCATCCCAACCGCTTGTTAAAATTGTACCACCGCACCCATCATCATTTTGATTGAAGTTTATGGAACTGATAGGAAGTTTGAGTTTGTGGGAATCCATAAATCTCTCAAGGTCTATTAAAGAGATGAAGTCCGCTGGTAAATAGAACGTGTAGTGGCCACTTTTTTAGTGATGGTTGGCTATCCCCGAGCATGAGGTTATTTCAGAAGGCTATATATAGAGAGATAACCCCCGTGTCTTTGTGGGTGTCCTCCTACATCCTCCCAAAAACATACAGATAACTAGTAAATTGGTTTACCCCTAAATTGGCTCTTGGCTACAATAGACATGACAATGGTAGGGATTAGATTGTGAGCTCCTCTGAGGGACAGTTACATGAGCCGGCCAACAAATCGACCATCCAATTCGATTATTATAATCGAATTGGATGAAAATTGGCAGGCTGAAGTTGGTTGGTCGGGTGCGCGGTGGTACGGCGGCAGATTTACAAATGAGTGACGAGACAACGGAAGCCCTGCCGCTGCAATATATAAATGTATGTAGTGTGTGCATTTATACATTACCTGTGTGGTGTGAGCCTCCACGCAGTTTCCGTCCATCTCGCCGGGTTCTGCATACACACCGGCGGCGCATAGCGGCTGACGTCAGACGCCATGCTCCACTAGCATGTATGCAGCTGTTACCCTGCGAGATGGACGGACAACGTGTGGAAGCTGCTACAGGACAGGTAATGTATAAATGCACACTACATACATTTTGGGGGCAGCGGCAGGCTCAGCCAATTCCCTGATGATTTCATGCTGGAATCAGCCTGTAGTGTATGGGCAGATTCGATAAGAGATACATTTTTTCTCTTGGTCGAATCTGCCCATAATCTTCTGATGTATGGCCACCTTAAAGAGACTCCGTAACAAAAATTGCATCCTGTTTTTTATCATCCTACAAGTTCCAAAAGCTATTCTAATGTGTTCTGGCTTACTGCAGCACTTTGTACTATCACAGTCTCTGTAATAAATCAACTTATCTCTCTCTTGTCAGACTTGTCAGCCTGTGTCTGGAAGACTGCCAAGTTCTTCAGTGTTGTGGTTCTGCTATGAACTCCCCCTTCCAGGCCACTCTATGCACACTGCCTGTGTGTTATTTAAATTAGAGCAGCTTCTCTCTTATCTTTTACAAGCTGGATAAATCGTCCTCTGAGCTGGCTGGGCTTTCACATAGTGAGGAATTACAGACAAGGGCAAAGCTGTTTGCAGGAAGAAAAGAGCAACCTGAAACTTCAGTGCATGAGAGATGCAGGGGGAAAGAAACACACAAATGATCTCTTGAGATTAAAAAGGAAGGCTGTATACAGCCTGCTTGTGTATGGATGTATTTTCTATGTGTGGACATACTGTACATCAACCTACTTCCTGTTTTGGTGGCCATTTTGTTTGTTTATAAACAAACTTTTTAAAACTGTTTTTAACCACTTTTAATGCGGCGGGGAGCGGCGAAATTGTGACAGAGGGTAATAGGAGATGTCCCTTAACGCACTGGTATGTTTACTTTTGTGCGATTTTAACAATACAGATTCTCTTTAAGTGACATGACTATGTACTAAGTATACGGTAAATAATAACTAGCAGAGCAAGACCAGTGATCTATTATATCTTCAGAAGTGCAGGCAGATATACTTTTTTTGTTGTTGGTTAGGCTCTGTGCTCCCATAAATAGCAAGGTTTAGAGTTATCAGCAGCATCTACTTTTCAACATGTAACCTCCAGTTGATAGTGTCCCAAAATAGAACGTGCACATCCTTATTGCAGATGAAAGCACCTCGTAAAAGCCAAATGTGAAAACAAGATGTAGGCTTAAAGGGACACTTAAGTCAAACAAAAAAAAAATGAGTTTTACTCACCTGGGGCTTCCAATAGCCCCCTGCAGCTGTCCGGTACCCTCGCCATCTCCCTCCGATCCTCTTGGCCCCGCCGGCAGCCACTTCCTGTTTCGGTGACAGGAGCTGACAGGCTGGGGATGCGAGTGATTCTTCGCGTTCCTGGCCACAATAGCGCCATCTATGCTGCTATAGCATATATCATATAGCAGCATAGAGGGTGCTAATGTGTCTGGGAACGCGAAGAATCACTCGCGTCCCCAGCCTGTCAGCTCCTGTCACCGAAACAGGAAGTGGCTGCCGGCGGGGCCAGGAGGATCGGAGGGAGACGGCGAGGGCACCGGACAGCTGCAGGGGGCTATTGGAAGCCCCAGGTGAGTAAAACTCATTTTTTTTGTTTGACTTAAGTGTCCCTTAACACTAAAGATTAGTAACCATCTAAGCAGATATTTCATAATATCAAAGAAGACACTCTCAGATATGCATCAAATACAAAAATATCCAATTTTATTACAGGAACGTATGTAATAAAATTGGATATTTTTGTATTTGATGCATATCTGAGAGTGTCTTCTTTGATATTGTTATATATCTGCCTAGGTGGATACTTCTCTTTAGTCTTATGGTTAATCAGTCCATGGCAGCTGCCCTGTCCGGGGCTGTTTTGCTCGTTGTGTTATTGGTAACAAGATGTAGGCTGTCGTAGTATAGTGTTACAGTATCTCATGAAAGTGATTACACTGCTCACATTTTTGTAGATACTTTATTGTATTTACATGGGACAGCACTGAAGATATGACACTTTGATACAATGTAAAGTAGTCAAGTGTACAGCTTGTATAACTGTAAATTTGCTGTCCCATCAAAATAACACACAACCATTCACGTCTAAACCACTAGCAACAAGACTGAGTACGCCTCTAAGTGAAGAAAGTCATAAGTCTGCCCTATTAGATCCCTCCC
Organism: Hyperolius riggenbachi; assembly: GCF_040937935.1. Lineage (NCBI taxonomy): Eukaryota > Metazoa > Chordata > Amphibia > Anura > Hyperoliidae > Hyperolius > Hyperolius riggenbachi. The sequence continues at coordinate 331,237,766 of NC_090651.1, forward strand.
CATGGGTCATGCCACTCAATAGCGTTACAAGGTTTGTGGTGTATATGTGGAGCAGGTGTGTTAAAGTGAATTGGAATAGTTAAAGGGAAACTGAAGGCAGAGGGATATGGAGGCTGCCATGTTTATTTCCTTTTAAGCAATACCAGTTGCCTGGCTATCCTGCTGATCCTCTGCCTCTAATACTATTAGCCATAGCCCCTGAACAAGCATGCAGCAGATCAGGTGTTTCAGACTCTAAAGTCAGATCCGACAAGACTAGCTGCATGCTTGTTTCTGGTGTTATTCAGATACTACTGCAGAGAAATAGACCAGCAGGGCTGCCAGGCAACTGGTATTGATTAAAAGGAAATAAATATGGCAGCCTCCGTATACCTCTCACTTCAGTTCCCCTTTAAAAAAAAGCCAGATACTTACTTAAGGAGAGGGAATGCTCTGGATCGCCTCTCTCATTCCCAGTTCCAGTGCTGGCTCCCCAGTAGTAGTATTCGACCAATTTTGTGAAATACTGCTCGCTCTCTCTTCACGCTCTGCTGTGAAGGATGCTTCAGAAGCCCGAGTGTTCCCAAAGACTGGCTGCTCCGTACTGCGCAGGTGCGAGCCCCTCTCTTGCGCGTGCGCAGTATGGAGCTGCCTGTCTTCAGGAGGACTCGGCTCCTGAAGACTTCCGAAGTCTCCCTGCGACGGGGGATTCAAACGGAGGACCTGCCGCTGCAACAAGGGCACTGGGAGAGGAGAGGGCAGGCTCTATACTCGCAGTGTTCCCCAACCCTGTTCTCAAGGCCCACCAACAGTACATAATTTGCAGAAAACCACAAACATTCCCAGGTGAGGTAATTAGTCTCAGCAGAGCTGATTAACTACCTCTGTGGATTTCTGCAAAACATGCACTGTTGGTGGACCTTGAGGACAGGGTTGGGGAGCACTGCTCTAAAGGGCCCAGAGCCTTCCCTCTACTTGGGTTCCAGCCCCCCCCCCCCCCCCCCCCCCGATTCCCATTAGCTTTAAATTCTGTGTCATCACTCTCTCATACTGGTCACTGGAAGTTCAACATGGCACCTCTCTGAGGGTCTTTAAAAAGAGAATTGTTGCTGACTGTACACAATTGAGGCCTATACCCACTAAGTGATTTTTTCAGAATGATTTTTAGTGATAAACGGCAAGACAACCACTGCCTTGCTAAAGAAATTGAGGAGGGTAGAGGTGCTGGACTCTCCAGATATAAACTCTTTTGAGCGCCTGTGGGACATCCTCAATCAGAAAGTGGAGGAGATCAGTGTCACTGTGCGGATCTGTCAAACAGTCTTAAAGTGAACCTCCAGACTAAAAATCTACTCAGCAGCACTGAAAAGGCTCTGTGTTTCTTTAACAGTTTCACAGCATCAGAACTTTGTTTTTCTTATAGAAGTCTCACTTTTAGCTGCATTTTTAGCTAAGCTCCGCCCCATCAAAGAAAACTGCCTGGGCTTTTTTCCCCTGATGCTGTGCAAAGCATGATGGAATTTCCTATGTTGTTATTCACGTTGCCTAGCAACTGGGAGGGGTGATCAGCACACAGGACAGTTGGAACTGTGTCTCATGCTCCCTGTCACCTTCTTTCAACCAAAAAGCTGCCCTTATGAAATCACAAACCTTTGCCTGTTCTTTTGAAATAGGGCGGGTAAGAGATTATATTACCTATCTATTTTAATTAACATAACTAATGTAACTTAATGACAGTATGTTTGTTTAGGCTGAAGTTCTGCTTTAAGGCTTATACCCATGTCGGATTTTCGCAAACGACCGGTCGCTTGGACGTCAAATCTGGCGTGTGTACAGTCTTTCGTTCAGCTGATAAGACTGGACTTGAGCGATCCGCTCGGCGGATCGCTCAAATCCAGTCTTATCAGCTGAACGACAGACTGTACACGCACGCCAGATTTGACGTCTAAACGACCGGTCGTGTCGACGTCCAAACAACGGGTCGTTTGCAAAAATCCGACGTGTGTATGTACCTTAGTCTGCCGACAGACTGTATACACATCCTACTGTCGGCAGAACGTCCGCCCAGTGGGAGAGTCTGAAGGACCCTTCGTTTGTTACAATAGTACGTGTGTATTCGCCTTGACATCCACCCTCTTCGTTATGGAGGAGTTGAAGAGGATTCCAGTGGCAACCTGTGAAGCTCTAGTGAACTCCATGCCCAAGAAAGTAAGGGCCAGTTCACACTACGCAAATCAAACAAATCAGTTTTATCGGGCATCAGTTTTTCATCTGTCCATCTGGATTTATTGCAGCCGCCCCAAACTTGAGCTCCATTCAATGTTACGGGCCAAACCAGTCCGTTCAAATGGAGCAATGTGAACGGATCCTTTGATTTAAAGAGACACTAAAGTGAAAATAATAATTTCTATGTGTAGTACAGCTAAGAAATAAAACATTAGGAGCAGAGACATACGTTGAATATTGTTTCCAGTACAGGAAGAGTTAAGAAACTCCAATTGTTATCTATGCAAAAGAGCCATTGAGCTCCACGACTTTCAAAAGTCACAGAGAGCTCTGTCTTCTGAAGGTTGTTATCTCAAGTGTCAGACTCTGTATTTGTTTTCCTGCAGAGGACAGTTCAAAAGTTCATTGACCTCTGTAAAATCATTTAGAATGCTGAGTAGTGTGTAAAGTGCAAATATTAGAGGATTATGCAATGTTATAAAAAAAAAAACCTATATAACTGAAAATAAAAATGAGATTATTTTCTTTGCCACTAATGTTCTAGTAATTATCTGTACTACACAACCAATTCATTATATCATAATTTTTCTATTGTGCGTGCTGAGTTAATTTGATGGGACAGCAAATTTACACTGTTGTACCATGACTACTGTAGATTGTATCAAAGTGTCATATCTGCAGTGTTGTCCCGTGATAAGACATAAAGGGTCCAGAGGCATCTCAGATCTTCCGCGAGCCCGCTGCCCAGGACCATTTTCATCTCCGTAGCCACTCTTTTTTTTTTTCATACGAGCGTTACCATACTGCGCATGCCCAGTGACACAAAGCCACTCATGCACAAGTGGCTTCATTATGCTATTGGGCATATGTAGACCATACTCGCGCATGCGCAGAGAAGTCACACAATCTTGTTGATTTTGCTTAGAGGGGCCCAGCACAGAACATTGGGCTGTAAGATGATTGGGGAATCCTCCAGGGCTATTCAGAAGCTTCCCTCTACCGAGGTATCTGATTTTCTATTTCCAATTCAGCTACCCTTTAAAGTGTGCCTGAGGTGACAAATGATATGATGATATAAACATGTGAATGTACATGTGTTTTTATTCTTTTCCTGCCTGAAAGGGGAAAGGGTTAACCTTCGGGCATTCAAGTGACCACTTCTCTCTTGTTAGACCCTCATTGGGTTATAATGTAAACTAAGCAATTAGAGACATTTTTTTTTTATTTGGCAGGGGAGGGGTGTTAAAAAAGGTTAATAGTTCATGTATTTTAGCTCTGGGACACTTCAAGTGGACCTAAACTTTAAAAATAAATTCAGTACTGTCGGCACAGTCCACAGAAGTTATAAAAGAGTAGCACTAATAAATGGTTAAAAACTGACCTTTAGTGGCAGATACAAATAAAGGTTTTATTGTTTAGTTACACCCACTTCTGCAAAAAAACTGCCATGGCAGTTTTCTGCCCTTGCAAAGGTTTCTAACAGAATGTGCCATAGGGGGGCAGGAGGTAGCTCTTAGAGCAGCCCAGGTGTGTCATGTGCCACTGAGCCAATCAAAGAGAGGAGGGGTTAAGAGAAAAGGAGTGTACAGCCAACTACAGTATTCCTAGCGACAGACAGACGTAATTCTGTCTCTTTTCACTTTGGAATTTACACTTTAGGTCCGCTACCGACTGCAATATATCTACTTTGTAAATGTTTAAACATAAAATATCACCATGGGATATCTTAAAAAAAAAGACATTTTTAGGAGTAGGAGGATAGGTACAGTTATCTCGTCAGTTTATTTTCACCCCAGGATCACTATGAACATCTGATGTCTGTGCTGTTGGGTTTAGTGTGGCCTTTAATTGCATTTTAACTCCAAAATTAGACTCCAAATGGTCCGCTTGCTTGACCTGTGTATGTATTCATGCGACACCAGAAATAAGACGGTTTGCAGTTTTTTGGGGTATTTTTTATTATTATTTATTTTTGTAAATCACAGAAAATGGCAGGAAAACACAAGATTAAAAAAAAAAGTCTGACAACTTGACAAAAACTAATGTAAGAGGGGGGTGGAGACACAGAACAGACACAAACTGCACACAACCCCTCCACCAGTTAAGAGGCACCAGGCTCAGTCTTCAGCCCTTCTTCATTTTGCTTCGGTAACCCACACAGACCGCCCACCTCTTCACTTCATATCGCCCCAATCAGTGCCCTCCTTTTATTGCTTACTGGATCGCCACTACCGCCCCCTTCCACCGCCTCTTTGTTGGCTTAAGTTATTTGTTCTTCCAGCCACCAATTACGTGTGACCACACAACTGTTGCTGCTCTACAGATCCTTCTAGAATAAGGCAAGGTGTAACATGGCCATAGGCATCCTTGTCCCGCTTTAGTAAAACATCTTCATCCTGGGGGCCAGAGAACGTTAACGCATAGTGAACAGGTCTCCATGATGTCCTGCTCCTATCCACATGTTCATCCTGGACTCCCTTTAATTTAGAAAAGTGGGACAAGGTAGAGATTTGACTACAGAGGACTGTGAACAAGTCCCAGAGCTGCTTCCAGGTCTGGCTGACACCTTGGTTCGGCCTCTCTATGCTTCTTTCCACCCAGGATGCTGCTTTCACCCCCCAACTAGAACTCTTCTGTAACTGCTTAGGCTCGATTGTCTCCTTCCTACATTCTGTGTAGTTATCAAAGCAGTAGCCAAACACATAACTCTTGCTAGGTCATTGTGTTGACTACTGTAGTCTTCTGAGCTGACACCCAACCCTCCATGTTTCTTGTGGGTGCGTCGTGTACCTCTACCCCCCCATTTACAAGGACATCAAGAAACACACTCGCCAATCCATCCTAATACACAGACATCAGAACATGTAGCTATCACCCCCTTCTAATATACAGACATTGGGACACTTAGCTCTCACCCCCTCCTAAAAACACGGACAAATACATGTACCTTTCACGCCCATATAGACTTGAGTACATTGGATATGGAGGAATAGTAACTGGGGGAAGGGGGGTGGTCGGGTGAAGAGGGTATCGTTACACAGATGAGACTTCGATATGAGAGATACTCCGCGGGTCTCTCTAGAAGTCAAAGGGCCCTAATAATGCCCTGCAAGACCCTACGCTTTAACACCAGACATTGTTCATGAGGTGTCATGTGACCACAGTACCGGTGCCCTCGCAAATCCCCGGATAAACCCAATGGCTGTTGAAGCAGCACTGGTGTGTGTAATTACCGCAGAGCGGCGCGTTCAGAAGCCTTTGGCAGCATAGAGGTTATTAGGGAGAGAGTTTGGTTAAAGCCCTCCACCCGTAATTGGTTTCTCCACCTTTTTCTTCCCATTTCATCCGTTCTTGCACTCCCTTCAGTACCAGATTCCCCAGCAGTGAAGAGGCCAAAAACCGCAATCCCCATTCAAAAACTTTTTAGACATCCGCTTCATCCACCTTCTCTGTTGCCATCCTCTCTCTCTCCCCCCCTCCTTTATAAGAAAACATCATAGAAGAAAATAATAATAATAATATTTAAAAAAAAGAAAAAAATCCTGGTTCTATTTATATTTATATATATTATATATATATATTTATAATTTTACAGAAAAAAGGAGGGGGGAGAAATGAGTTGAAAAAGAACCAACGTGGAATTGGAACAGAAGGCTTGGCAGGTGGTTAATGTGGTGCTTGTTGCATCTAAGAATCTCTGTAGTTTGTTGCGTTTTTTTCCCTCTGGGGTTAGATTTTGTTTTTGTTGTATGAGTGTTTGCGTGTGTGATGTTTTGTTTGTTTGTTTGTTGTTTTCTTCTTTTTTTGTTTGAATTCGAAGGGAGGGGGATTCGGAGGTTGGAGAGGGTCCAGGTCTGGGAAACGTGTCTCTGGGAATTTAATAATAAGATTCTTTTTCTACCCAACCTGAAAGACAAAAAAATAAATAAAATATTACATCAGTGGCAGATCAATGCAGAAAAGTCATAATATAAGAGAAATGGCATTACATTTACAGAATGGCATTGCTGATCACCTTATAAAAAACACACCAAAAAAACTAGCTTCTTATGCTGTGCTGACATAAAACTGCAGCATGCATAGTTGGCAGGGCTATGGAGTGGCTGCAAAAATCATCCACTCCAACTCCGGTTTATAAAACCACGACACCGACTCCAGGTACCCAACTGCTCCAACTCCTTCACTCACTTAGTCTAATGCTTACCAGGACCGTGGAGTCGGTACAAAAATCATCCGACTCCTGAATTTTATGAAACTACCAACTCCGACTCCAGGTAGCCAGAATTGCTCCGACATTGACTCCTTGACTCCGACTCCACAGCCCTGATAGTTGTTAATAGAGCAGGTAAGAAAATCCCATGTTCACTTTACTGGACACACTTGTCATAGCAACATGCTTTACCTCCCCTCACCCACTCGTAAAAACTCAAATACATAGCTCCCAACTGTCCCTCTTTTGGAACCCTGTCCCTATTATTATTATTTTTTTTCTGGTTGGACTTGATGAACGCATGTCTTTTTTCAACCAAACTAACTATGTAACTGTCCCTCTGTCCCTCTTTCTTCCTCAATTGTTCCTCTTTCAGGGGGATGTACAGATCTCTTTAAATATATGCATTTTTTTTACTGAAAAATGTGTTTACTTGACACTAAACATTATCCCCATCCTTTAACCAGCTGCCGACCGCGTCACGCCAGTAGGCGTGGCCACGGCGGCAGCCCCAGGACCGCCTAACGCCGATTGGCGGAAGGTCCTGTTTAACAGAAATGCGGGCGATCGCGCGCGCATGCGCGCGCACATCGCCCGGCATGACTTGCGGCCCCCCTGTGTCTTCAGCCCGCCGGCCAATTAGCAGCGCCGGCGGGCTGCGATCATTCAAACAGCCCAATCCTTTGCGTATAATACACGTTGTTATGTAAACAACGTGTATTATACTGGCTGCCTCCTCCTCTCCTGGTCACAGCGCGCCCGGACCACCAGGAGAGAGGACGGCAGCCCTGCTCAATTAGACCCGCACGTTTCCCTGCTCGATCCCCCACCCGATCGCCGCTGATCACCCCCACTACCCCCCTCACTGGCCCTGCCAAGGCGTCTGACTGAGGTCTGAGTGTCATCTGGTCGCCTGTCACAGCTCTGATCGAGGTCTGTGTGACATGTGAGTGGCATGTGAGTGACATCGTTGCCTGTGCACAGTTTTTTGACTTCTGATTGATTGATTGATTGCGTTGTGATTATTGATCATCTGTGATTGCCCTGTGTTTTCAATTGCTGTATACATTGGTTGGCATCTGACAGCGGCACTGTGATTGATATCTGGTCGCCTGTCACAGCTCTGATCGAGGTCTGAGTGAGATCTATTGTCTGTGCACTGATTTGACATCTGATTGATTGATTGATTAGTGATTGGTATTTGATCATCTGTGATTGCCTGAGATTTCAATTGTTGTTTACATTGGTTGGCATCTGACAGCGGCGCTGTGATTGATATCTGGTCGCCTGTCACAGCTCTGATCGAGGTCTGAGTGACATCTATTGTCTGTGCACTGATTTTTGACGATTGATTGATTGATTAGTGATTGGTATTTGATCATCTGATTGCCTGAGATTTCAATTGCCGTTTACATTGGTTGGCATCTGACAGTGGCACTGTGATTGATATCTGGTCGCCTGTCACAGCTCTGATCGAGGTCTGAGTGAGATCTGAGTGACATCTATTGTCTGTGTACTGATTTTTGACATCTGATTGATTGATTAGTGATTGGTTTTTGATCATCTGTGATTTCCCTGTGATTCCAATTGCTGTTTACATTTGTTGTAATCTGACAGCGGCATTGTGATTGATATCTGGTCGCCTGTCACAGCTCTGATCGAGGTCTGAGTGACATCTATTGCCTGTGCACTGTTTTTTTGGCCAGTGAGTTAGCTAGGCCCCTTTTGTTAGGTAGTTAGCGCCCAGCCCACTACACCGCAATCACTATAAGTCGCTGATTAGCGTCATCACTGTCGCTAATCTGCATTGGTACTATATAGTATCTGTAAGTGATCAGTACTGATCACAGTCAGATCTATATAAGTACGTTAGGGTCACCTTAGAGTAGGCTCCACTAAAAACGCAGTGTTTGCCCGATCAGGTCTGATCGTTCTGCCGCACTTGCGTTCAGCCCTCCCCACCAAGTGAAAGAAATTTTTGTTTTCTGATCACTGCAAAAAAACACAATAGCTGCGACGCTATAAAGATCAGTTTTGATTTTTTTTTTTAAAATCAAAACTGAGCGATCGCAGCTCTTTACTTAACAAATACTCCCATTTGCTAGACAGGTGCATTTTTTCCTGGGTGGTCTCAGAGGAATACCCCCTAAATTTAGCAGCCCAAAATGGCAAAAAAGATGTATTCCCTGCAAGAGGCCTACAGTATTATGGCCGAGTCGGGTGAGAGTGATTGGGACTTCTCATCCGATGAATCCGGCTCAGAATATGAACCTGTAGAGGACAGTGACTCTCTGACCGATAGTTCTGATGACGAGGTTGTGGTCCCTGCTAGCGCCAGGCGTTCCCGACCCCATGTCAGTGGACCACAGGTTGCGCAGGATCAACCTCAAGGCCAGCAGAGTGGTGCTAGCGCTGATCCAGATTTTGATGGTGAGGCATGCACCAACAGCGCAGCACATCCTGGACTTGAAGCCAGTACTTCCGTAGACCCTGGTGAAGTGGCGAGCACCAGCATGGCAGTTAAAACTGGTTCGGTGGTACGTGCAGTAAGACCCCAGTCGCAGCCACCAGAAACACGGGCCCGTAGTACCCCTAGGCTCCCAGAGGTGCTGGCAAACCCTCATTGGAAGTTCCCTAATTCCGCCGCACCCGTAGTGCCCCCTTTCACCGCCCAGTCTGGAGTCCAGGTGGAGACAGATCATCTAGGATCGGCCCTAGACGCTTTTCATCTGATCTTCACCGAGGATCTCTACGACTTAGTCGTGGCAGAGACCAACCGTAAGGCCACACAATTTATCACCGCCAATCCGAACAGCTCCCATGCCCAGCCTTTTCGGTGGAAACAGGTCACAGTTTTCGAATTTAAAATATTTTTGGGTCTTCTCCTTAACATGGGTCTAACTAAAAAAAATGTATTGCGGTCCTATTGGTCTACGCACCCAATACATCACATGCCCATGTACTCTGCTGCCATGTCCAGGTCACGTTTTGAGGACATCCTGCGCTTCCTGCACTTTAATGATGATACAACCTGTCATAAAAGAGGCCACGCTGACTATGACCGGCTCCACAAATTTCGGCCCCTCATAGACCACCTGTCATCCAAATTTGCAGATGCTTACACCCCTGAACAGAACATCTGTATAGACGAGTCCCTCGTACATTTTACCGGGCGCCTTGGCATTAAGCAGTACATCCCAACCAAGCGCGCCCGGTATGGGGTCAAGCTGTATAAGCTCTGTGAAAGGGCCACAGGCTATACATATCGCTTTAGGGTCTATGAGGGCAAAGACACAAAATTGGAGCCGGTCGGATGCCCTGACTACCTGGGGTGCAGTGGCAAGATTGTGTGGGACTTGGTGTCACCCTTATTCCACAAGGGGTACCATCTCTACGTGGACAACTACTACACAAGTGTGGCCCTCTATCAGCATTTGAAGATACTCGGAATTCCCTGCTGTGGCACCGTGCGGCCTAGTCGCCGGGGCTTCCCCCAATATCTCACTGCTACCCGACTTGCACGGGGGGAGAGGGCTGCCTTGTGTAATGACGACCTTCTTGCAGTGAAATGGAAGGACAAGAGGGACGTTTACCTTCTGTCGACCATTCACGGAGACACGACAGTCCAAATTCAGCGAGCAACTGAGGTTGTTGAGAAACCCCTCGCCGTCCACGACTATAATTTAAACATGGGAGGGGTGGACTTCAATGACCAGATGTTGGCTCCCTATTTAGTTTCCCGAAGGACCAGCCGCTGGTATAAGAAAGTGGCTATTTACTTGATTCAATTGGCAATGTACAACAGCTTTGTTCTCTACAGTAAGGCTGGGAGAACAGGATCCTTCCTTAAATTTCAGGAAGAGATCATTTCGGAACTCCTGTATCCAGGAGGGGCCGTGGCCAATCCCCCTAATGTAGTTAGCCGGCTACATGAAAGACACTATGCTTATGTCTTTCCGAGTACCCCAGGTCAACGCACCCCAAGAAAACATTGTCGTGTCTGTAAGAGGGATGGAATGAGGCGTGACACCACTTTTTATTGTCCCTACTGTCCTGACCAGCCTGCCCTATGCATAGGGGAGTGTTTTGAAAAGTTCCACGAACACATTCGCTATTGGGGTAGGGAACGTGAGACACAGTAGTAGTCTCTCAAGGCTCTTTCACACTGGAGCGATGTGTTGCAGCATATTGCCTAGCGAAAGTCCCACTTTGCGGTCCCCCCTTACGCCGGAAGTGGTTGACTTAAAGCTAGTGCATACCTACGCTACTGCGCGGCTCCTGTGTGTGAAACCAGACATCTGCTTTTGAGAGACCCAAATACATTGGAGTGATGGTTGCAGCAAATTGCCTAGCGAAAGTCCCACTTTGCGGTCCCCCCTTACGCCGGAAGTGGTTGACTTAAAGCTAGTGCATACCTACGCTACTGCGCGACTCCTGTGTGTGAAACCAGACATCTGCTTTTGAGAGACCCAAATACACAGGGCTGCCAGAAACCTCTCCTTTCACTTGGGACAAAGTGCATAGTGTACTTTGCTACATCTCTGTGCGATTTGCGCTTTGCACACTGTCCCATGGGGAAGGAGAAGTTTGTCCTCGGAAGGTAAGTTAAAAACAAACAAAAAAAAAAAACAGGTAAGCAAAAGTTCCAAATGTTATTGTTTGGTTAAAAAGGTTTAATAAAGTTTACGAATGTTAATGTTAATGAATTTCTTGCATTGCTGCTTGCTTGTTGTTTTTTTGTATGTTTTTTCTCTCTCTTTTTCCATCCTTTACCCTTCCAGGTGGACCGAGCAAACGACTGATCGACCAACCAGCTGCAGCACTGATGGTGCAACCTGACAGAAGCATTGCGCGTCTGTCAGATTACACACAAGTCGGTGCATGCAGCGCTGCAGGACGAGATTTCTCCTCCGCAGTAAGATACGTTTGTCAAGGCATATGAGCTGAGGGGTGGTGTTGGAGCTCCTATGCTTTGGCAAGCACTTTGTATCAAAACTGGCAAAGGTTTTTTTCATCCACATCGATCGATGTGAATGGATTAATCTGGTTTGCCAGGGCATAGGAGCAAAGTGGGTTTGGAAAATTTTGTGGGCGGTGCTCCTATGTCCTGGCAAACGCCATGCCCCCCTCTTTTTTCACATATTTCGGCAGATATTTTTTCATCCACATTGATCAATGCGAATGTGAGAATCTTTGCCGTTCATTTTTCCTTTTATGGAGAAAAAAATGCATCACCCGTATGCCCAATATAAGGAGTATAGCAGAAACTCCTAATACTGGCCATACATGTAATGATTGTGGAGACGCTAAAATGCCAGGACAGACCCCCACAAGTGACCCCATTTTAGAAAGAAGACACCCCAAGGTATTTGCTGAGGGGCATGGTGAGTTCATAGAAGATTTTATTTTTTGTCATAAGTTAGCAGAAATGGATTTTTTTATTTTTTTTCCCACAAAGTGTCATTTTCCGCTAACTTATGACAAAAAATAAAATTTTATATGAACTCAGTATGCCCCTCGTGGAATACCTTGGGGTCTCTTCTTTCCAAAATGGGGTCATTTCTGGGGTGTTTTACTGTCCTGGAATTGTTTGGTGGGGGCCTAAATTGTGAGCACCCTTGTAAAGCCTAAAGGTGCTCATTGGACTTTGGGCAAGTTTGCGCAGCTAGCCTGCAAAAAAAGTGTCACACATGTGGTATTGCCGTACTCAGGAGAAGTAGTATAATGTGTTTTGGGGTGTCTTTCCACACATACCCATGCTGGGTGGGAGAAATATCTCTGTAAATGACAATTTAGTGTAAAAAAATGGAAAAAATTGTCATTTACAGAGATATTTCTCACACACAGGATTGGTTATGTGTGAAATACACCCCAAAACACATTATACTACTATTCCTGAGTACAGCGATACCACACGTGTGACACTTTTTTGCAGCCTAGCTGTGCAAAGGGGCCCAAAGTCCAATGAGTACCTTTAGAATTTCACAGGTCAATTTTAATTATTTGGTTTCCAGACTACTCCTCACAGTTTAGGGCCCCTAAAATGCCAAGGCAGTATAGGAACCCCACAAGTGACCCCATTTTGGAAAGAAGACACCCCAAGGTATTCCATGAGGGGTATGGTGAGTTCATAGAAGATTTTATTTTTTGTCACACGTTAGTGGAAAATGACACTTTGTGAGAAAAAAACCTAAAAAATCCATTTCCACTAACTTGTGTCAAAAAATAAAATATTCTATGAACTCATCATACCCCTCATGGAATACCTTGGGGTGTCTTCTTTCCAAAATGGGATCACTTGTGGGGTTCCTATACTTCTCTGGCATTTTAGGGGCCCAAAACCGTGAGGTGTAGTCTGGAAAACAAATGAGTAAAATTGACCTGTGAAATCCTAAAGGTACTCATTAGACTGTGGGCCCCTTTGCACAGCTAGGCTGCAAGAAGGTGTCACACATGTGGTATCCCCGTACTCAGGAGAAGTAGTATAATGTGTTTTGGGGTGTCTTTTCACACATACCCATGCTGGGTGGGAGAAATATCTCTGTAAATGTCAACTTTTTCCATTTTTTTACACACAATTGTCCATTTACAGAGATATTTCTCCCACCCAGCATGGGTATGTGTAAAAATACACCGCAAAACACATTATACTACTTCTCCTGAGTATGGGGATACCACATGTGTGGCACTTTTTTGCACCCTAACTGCGCTAAGGGGCCCAAAGTCCAATGAGTACCTTTAGGATTTCACAGGTCATTTTGAGAAATTTGGTTTCAAGACTACTCCTCACGGTTTAGGGCCCCTAAAATGCCAGGACAGTATAGGAACCCCACAAATTACCTCATTTTAGGCAGAAGACACCCCAAGGTATTCAGTTAGGAGTATGGTGAGTTCATAGAAGATTTTATTTTTTTGTCACAAGTTAGCGGAAATTGATTTTTATTGTTTTTTTCACAAAGTGTCATTTTCCTCTAACTAGTGACAAAAAATAAAATCTTCTATGAACTCACCATACTCCTAACTGAATACCTTGGGGTGTCTTCTTTCTAAAATGTGGTCATTTGTGGGATTCCTATACTGTCCTGGCATTTTAGGGCCCTAAACCGTGAGGAGTAGTCTTGAAACCAAATGTCTCAAAATGACCTGTGAAATCCTAAAGGTACTCATTGGACTTTGGGCCCCTTAGCGCAGTTAGGGTGCAAAAAAGTGCCACACATGTGGTATCGCCATACTCAGGAGAAGTAGTATAATGTGTTTTGCGGTGTATTTTTACATATACCCATGCTGGGTGGGAGAAATATCTCTGTAAATGGACAATTGTGTGTAAAAAAATCAAAATATTGTCATTTACAGAGATATTTCTCCCACCCAGCATAGGTATGTGTAAAAATACACCCCAAAACACATTATACTACTTCTCCCGAGTACAGCGATACCACATGTGTGGCACTTTTTTGCACCCTAACTGCGCTAAGGGGCCCAAAGTCCAATGAGTACCTTTAGGATTTCACAGGTCATTTTGAGACATTTGGTTTCAAGACTACTCCTCACGGTTTAGGGCGCCTAAAATGCCAGGGCAGTATAGGAACACCACAAATGACCCCATTGTAGAAAGAAGACACCCCAAGGTATTCCGTTAGGAGTATGGTGAGTTCATAGAAGCTTTTATTTTTTTGTCACAAGTTAGCGGAAATTGATTTTTATTGTTTTTTTCACAAAGTGTCATTTTCCGCTAACTTGTGACAAAAAGTGAAATCACCATGAACTCACCATACTCCTAACGGAATACCTTGGGGTGTCTTCTTTCTATAATGGGGTCATTTGTGGTGTTCCTATACTGCCCTGGCATTTTAGGGGTCCTAAACCGTGAGGAGTAGTCTTGAAACCAAATGTCTCAAAATGACCTGTGAAATCCTAAAGGTACTCATTGGACTTTGGGCCCCTTAGCGCAGTTAGGGTGCAAAAAAGTGCCACACATGTGGTATCGCTGTACTTGGGAGAAGTAGTATAATGTGTTTTGGGGTGTATTTTTACACATACCTATGCTGGGTGGGAGAAATATCTTTGTAAATGGACAGTTGTGTGTAAAAAAAATCTAAAAAATCTCATTTACAGAGATATTTCTCCCACCCAGCATGGGTATGTGTAAAAATACACCCCAAAACACATTATACTATTTCTCCTGAGTACGGCGATACCACATGTGTGACACTTTTTTGCAGCCTAGGTGCGCTAAGGGGCCCAAAGTCCTATGAGCACCTTTAGGCTTTACAGGGGTGCTTACAATTTAGCACCCCCAAAATGCCAGGACAGTAAACACACCCCACAAATGACCCCATTTTGGAAAGTAGACATCCCAAAGTATTCAGAGAGGGGCATGGTGAGTCTGTGGCAGGTTTCATTTTTTTTTGTCACAAGTTAGCAGAAATGGAAACTTTTTATTATTATTTTTTTTGTCACAAAGTGTCATTTTCCGCTAACTTGTGACAAAAA